>NW_028234036.1:0-350149 GCF_037954325.1 Fistularia commersonii
TGAACGAATGGCTATATCTTTTGAACCTGTGAAGGGATTACACTAGCTTTGACATATATGTGCAGAATCATGTCCTAAACAACATATTTCAACAGCAGAACCAGCTTGATGAAATTCAAAAGTTATTGCCACTCCTAATCAAAAACGCTCCAACTCGGGGAGATAAGCATTTTTTGACCCTATGGCTATATCTCTTAAACTTGTAGCTGGATTACACTGAATTTGACATATATTGTGCAGAATCATGTCCTAAACAACATATTTCAAAAGCAGAAACCAGCTTGATGAAATTCATGAGTTATTACCACTCCTAATCAAAAACGCTCCAACTCGGTGAGATAAGCATTTTTTGACCCTATGGCTATATCTTTTAAACTTGTAGCTGGATTACACTGAATTTGACATATATTATGCAGAATCATGTCCTAAACAACATATTTCAATAGCAGAAACCAGCTTGATGAAATTCAAAAGTTATTGCCACTCCTAATCAAAAACGCTCCAACTCGGTGAGATAAGCATTTTTTGACCCTATGGCTATATCTTTTAAACTTGTAGCTGGATTACACTGAATTTGACATATATTGTGCAGAATCATGTCCTAAATAACATATTTCAATAGCAGAAACCAGCTTGATGAAATTCAAAAGTTATTTCCACTCCTAATCAAAAACGCTCCAACTCGGTGAGATAAGCATTTTTTGACCCTATGGCTATATCTCTTAAACTTGTAGCTGGATTACACTGAATTTGACATATATTATGCAGAATCATGTCCTAAACAACATATTTCAATAGCAGAAACCAGCTTGATGAAATTCAAAAGTTATTGCCACTCCTAATCAAAAATGATCCAACTCGGTGAGATAAGCACTTTTTGAACCTATGGCTATATCTTTTAAACTTGTAGCTGGATTACACTGAATTTGACATATATTGTGCAGAATCATGTCCTAAACAACATATATCAAAAGCAGAAACCAGCTTGATGAAATTCATGAGTTATTACCACTCCTAATCAAAAACGCTCCAACTCGGTGAGATAAGCATTTTTTGACCCTATGGCTATATCTTTTAAACTTGTAGCTGGATTACACTGAATTTGACATATATTATGCAGAATCATGTCCTAAACAACATATTTCAATAGCAGAAACCAGCTTGATGAAATTCAAAAGTTATTGCCATTCCTAATCAAAAACGCTCCAACTTGGTGAGATAAGCATTTTTTGACCCTATGGCTATATCTTTTAAACTTGTAGCTGGATTACACTGAATTTGACATATATTGTGCAGAATCATGTCCTAAATAACATATTTCAATAGCAGAAACCAGCTTGATGAAATTCAAAAGTTATTTCCACTCCTAATCAAAAACGCTCCAACTCGGTGAGATAAGCACTTTTTGAACCTAGGGCTATATATTTTGAACCTGTGAAGGGATTACACTAGAATTGACATATATTGTGCAGAATCATGTCCTCAACAACATATTTCAATAGCAGAAACCAGCTTGATGAAATTCAAAAGTTATTGCCACTCCTAATCAAAAACGCTCCAACTCGGTGAGATAAGCATTTTTTGACCCTATGCCTATATCTTTTAAACTTGTAGCTGGATTACACTGAATTTGACATATATTATGCAGAATCACGTCCTAAACAACATATTTCAATAGCAGAAACCAGCTTGATGAAATTCAAAAGTTATTGCCACTCCTAATCAAAAATGCTCCAACTCGGGGAGATAAGCAATTTTTGACTCTATGGCTATATCTTTTAAACTTGTTGCTGGATTACACTGAATTTGACATATATTATGCAGAATCATGTCCTAAACAATATATTTCAATAGCAGAAACCAGCTTGATGAAATTCAAAAGTTATTGCCACTCCTAATCAAAAACGCTCCAACTCGGTGAGATAAGCACTTTTTGAACGAATGGCTATATCTTTTGAACCTGTGAAGGGATTACACTAGTTTTGACATATATTGTGCAGAATCATGTCCTAAACAACATATTTCAACAGCAGAAACCAGCTTGATGAAATTCAAAAGTTATTGCCACTCCTAATCAAAAACGCTCCAACTCGGTGAGATAAGCATTTTTTGACCCTATGGCTATATCTTTTAAACTTGTAGCTGGATTACACTGAATTTGACATATATTATGCAGAATCATGTCCTAAACAACATATTTCAATAGCAGAAACCAGCTTGATGAAATTCAAAAGTTATTGCCACTCCTAATCAAAAACGCTCCAACTCGGTGAGATAAGCATTTTTTGACCCTATGGCTATATCTTTTAAATTTGTAGCTGGATTACACTGAATTTGACATATATTGTGCATAATCACGTCCTAAACAACATATTTCAATAGCAGAAACCAGCTTGATGAAATTCAAAAGTTATTGCCACTCCTAATCAAAAACGCTCCACTCGGTGAGATAAGCATTTTTTGACCCTATGGCTATATCTTTTAAACTTGTAGCTGGATTACACTGAATTTGACATATATTATGCAGAATCACGTCCTAAACAACATATTTCAATAGCAGAAACCAGCTTGATGAAATTCAAAAGTTATTGCCACTCCTAATCAAAAATGCTCCAACTCGGGGAGATAAGCAATTTTTGACCCTATGGCTATATATCTTAAACTTGTAGCTGGATTACACTGAATTTGACATATATTGTGCAGAATCATGTCCTAAACAATATATTTCAATAGCAGAAACCAGCTTGATGAAATTCAAAAGTTATTGCCACTCCTAATCAAAAACGCTCCAACTCGGTGAGATAAGCACTTTTTGAACCTAGGGCTATATCTTTTGAACCTGTGATGGGATTACACTGAATTTGACATATATTATGCAGAATCATGTCCTAAACAACATATTTCAATAACAGAAACCAGCTTGATGAAATTCAAAAGTTATTGCCACTCCTAATCAAAAACGCTCCAACTCGGTGAGATAAGCATTTTTTGACCCTATGGCTATATCTTTTAAACTTGTAGCTGGATTACACTGAATTTGACATATATTATGCAGAATCATGTCCTAAAAAACATATTTCAATAGCAGGAACCAGCTTGATGAAATTCAAAAGTTATTTCCACTCCTAATCAAAAACGCTCCAACTCGGTGAGATAAGCACTTTTTGAACCCAGGGCTATATCTTTTGAACCTGTGAAGGGATTACACTAGATTTGACATATATTGTGCAGAATCATGTCCTAAACAACATATTTCAAAAGCAGAAACCAGCTTGATGAAATTCATGAGTTATTAGCACTCCTAATCAAAAACGCTCCAACTCGGTGAGATAAGCATTTTTTGACCCTATGGCTATATCTTTTAAACTTGTAGCTGGATTACACTGAATTTGACATATATTATGCAGAATCATGTCCTAAACAATATATTTCAATAGCAGAAACCAGCTTGATGAAATTCAAAAGTTATTGCCACTCCTAATCAAAAACGCTCCAACTCGGTGAGATAAGCATTTTTTGACCCTATGGCTATATCTTTTAAACTTGTAGCTGGATTACACTGAATTTGACATATATTGTGCAGAATCATGTCCTAAATAACATATTTCAATAGCAGAAACCAGCTTGATGAAATTCAAAAGTTATTTCCACTCCTAATCAAAAACGCTCCAACTCGGTGAGATAAGCACTTTTTGAACCTAGGGCTATATCTTTTAAATTTGTAGCTGGATTACACTGAATTTGACATATGTTGTGCATAATCACGTCCTAAACAACATATTTCAATAGCAGAAACCAGCTTGATGAAATTCAAAAGTTATTGCCACTCCTAATCAAAAACGCTCCACTCGGTGAGATAAGCATTTTTTGACCCTATGGCTATATCTTTTAAACTTGTAGCTGGATTACACTGAATTTGACATATATTATGCAGAATCACGTCCTAAACAACATATTTCAATAGCAGAAACCAGCTTGATGAAATTCAAAAGTTATTGCCACTCCTAATCAAAAATGCTCCAACTCGGGGAGATAAGCAATTTTTGACCCTATGGCTATATCTCTTAAACTTGTAGCTGGATTACACTGAATTTGACATATATTGTGCAGAATCATGTCCTAAACAATATATTTTAATAGCAGAAACCAGCTTGATGAAATTCAAAAGTTATTGCCACTCCTAATCAAAAACGCTCCAACTCGGTGAGATAAGCACTTTTTGAACCTAGGGCTATATCTTTTGAACCTGTGAAGGGATTACACTGAATTTGACATATATTATGCAGAATCATGTCCTAAACAACATATTTCAATAGCAGAAACCAGCTTGATGAAATTCAAAAGTTATTGCCACTCCTAATCAAAAACGCTCCAACTCGGTGAGATAAGCATTTTTTGACCCTATGGCTATATCTTTTAAACTTGTAGCTGGATTACACTGAATTTGACATATATTATGCAGAATCATGTCCTAAACAACATATTTCAATAGCAGGAACCAGCTTGATGAAATTCAAAAGTTATTTCCACTCCCAATCAAAAACGCTCCAACTCGGTGAGATAAGCACTTTTTGAACCAAGGGCTATATCTTTTGAACCTGTGAAGGGATTACACTAGATTTGACATATATTGTGCAGAATCATGTCCTAAACAACATATTTCAAAAGCAGAAACCAGCTTGATGAAATTCAAAAGTTATTGCCACTCCTAATCAAAAACGCTCCAACTCGGTGAGATAAGCATTTTTTGACCCTATGGCTATATCTTTTAAACTTGTAGCTGGATTACACTGAATTTGACATATATTATGCAGAATCATGTCCTAAACAACATATTTCAATAGCAGGAACCAGCTTGATGAAATTCAAAAGTTATTTCCACTCCTAATCAAAAACGCTCCAACTCGGTGAGATAAGCACTTTTTGAACCCAGGGCTATATCTTTTGAACCTGTGAAGGGATTACACTAGATTTGACATATATTGTGCAGAATCATGTCCTAAACAACATATTTCAAAAGCAGAAACCAGCTTGATGAAATTCATGAGTTATTAGCACTCCTAATCAAAAACGCTCCAACTCGGTGAGATAAGCATTTTTTGACCCTATGGCTATATCTTTTAAACTTGTAGCTGGATTACACTGAATTTGACATATATTATGCAGAATCATGTCCTAAACAATATATTTCAATAGCAGAAACCAGCTTGATGAAATTCAAAAGTTATTGCCACTCCTAATCAAAAACGCTCCAACTCGGTGAGATAAGCATTTTTTGACCCTATGGCTATATCTTTTAAACTTGTAGCTGGATTACACTGAATTTGACATATATTGTGCAGAATCATGTCCTAAATAACATATTTCAATAGCAGAAACCAGCTTGATGAAATTCAAAAGTTATTTCCACTCCTAATCAAAAACGCTCCAACTCGGTGAGATAAGCACTTTTTGAACCTAGGGCTATATCTTTTAAATTTGTAGCTGGATTACACTGAATTTGACATATGTTGTGCATAATCACGTCCTAAACAACATATTTCAATAGCAGAAACCAGCTTGATGAAATTCAAAAGTTATTGCCACTCCTAATCAAAAACGCTCCACTCGGTGAGATAAGCATTTTTTGACCCTATGGCTATATCTTTTAAACTTGTAGCTGGATTACACTGAATTTGACATATATTATGCAGAATCACGTCCTAAACAACATATTTCAATAGCAGAAACCAGCTTGATGAAATTCAAAAGTTATTGCCACTCCTAATCAAAAATGCTCCAACTCGGGGAGATAAGCAATTTTTGACCCTATGGCTATATCTCTTAAACTTGTAGCTGGATTACACTGAATTTGACATATATTGTGCAGAATCATGTCCTAAACAATATATTTTAATAGCAGAAACCAGCTTGATGAAATTCAAAAGTTATTGCCACTCCTAATCAAAAACGCTCCAACTCGGTGAGATAAGCACTTTTTGAACCTAGGGCTATATCTTTTGAACCTGTGAAGGGATTACACTGAATTTGACATATATTATGCAGAATCATGTCCTAAACAACATATTTCAATAGCAGAAACCAGCTTGATGAAATTCAAAAGTTATTGCCACTCCTAATCAAAAACGCTCCAACTCGGTGAGATAAGCATTTTTTGACCCTATGGCTATATCTTTTAAACTTGTAGCTGGATTACACTGAATTTGACATATATTATGCAGAATCATGTCCTAAACAACATATTTCAATAGCAGGAACCAGCTTGATGAAATTCAAAAGTTATTTCCACTCCCAATCAAAAACGCTCCAACTCGGTGAGATAAGCACTTTTTGAACCAAGGGCTATATCTTTTGAACCTGTGAAGGGATTACACTAGATTTGACATATATTGTGCAGAATCATGTCCTAAACAACATATTTCAAAAGCAGAAACCAGCTTGATGAAATTCATGAGTTATTACCACTCCTAATCAAAAACGCTCCAACTCGGTGAGATAAGCATTTTTTGACCCTATGGCTATGTCTTTTAAAGTTGTAGCTGGATTACACTGAATTTGACATATATTATGCAGAATCATGTCCTAAACAACATATTTCAATAGCAGAAACCAGCTTGATGAAATTCAAAAGTTATTGCCACTCCTAATCAAAAACGCTCCAACTCGGTGAGATAAGCATTTTTTGACCCTATGGCTATATCTTTTAAACTTGTAGCTGGATTACACTGAATTTGACATATATTGTGCAGAATCATGTCCTAAACAACATATTTCAAAAGCAGAAACCAGCTTGATGAAATTCATGAGTTATTACCACTCCTAATCAAAAACGCTCCAACTCGGTGAGATAAGCATTTTTTGACCCTATGGCTATATCTTTTAAACTTGTAGCTGGATTACACTGAATTTGACATATATTATGCAGAATCATGTCCTAAACAATATATTTCAATAGCAGAAACCAGCTTGATGAAATTCAAAAGTTATTGCCACTCCTAATCAAAAACGCTCCAACTCGGTGAGATAAGCACTTTTTGAACGAATGGCTATATCTTTTGAACCTGTGAAGGGATTACACTAGTTTTGACATATATTGTGCAGAATCATGTCCTAAACAACCAATTTCAACAGCAGAAACCAGCTTGATGAAATTCAAAAGTTATTGCCACTCCTAATCAAAAATGCTCCAACTCGGTGAGATAAGCATTTTTTGACCCTATGGCTATATCTTTTAAACTTGTAGCTGGATTACACTGAATTTGACATATATTATGCAGAATCATGTCCTAAACAACATATTTCAATAGCAGAAACCAGCTTGATGAAATTCAAAAGTTATTGCCACTCCTAATCAAAAACGCTCCAACTCGGTGAAATAAGCATTTTTTGACCCTATGGCTATATCTTTTAAATTTGTAGCTGGATTACACTGAATTTGACATATATTGTGCATAATCACGTCCTAAACAACATATTTCAATAGCAGAAACCAGCTTGATGAAATTCAAAAGTTATTGCCACTCCTAATCAAAAACGCTCCACTCGGTGAGATAAGCATTTTTTGACCCTATGGCTATATCTTTTAAACTTGTAGCTGGATTACACTGAATTTGACATATATTATGCAGAATCACGTCCTAAACAACATATTTCAATAGCAGAAACCAGCTTGATGAAATTCAAAAGTTATTGCCACTCCTAATCAAAAATGCTCCAACTCGGGGAGATAAGCAATTTTTGACCCTATGGCTATATCTCTTAAACTTGTAGCTGGATTACACTGAATTTGACATATATTGTGCAGAATCATGTCCTAAACAATATATTTCAATATCAGAAACCAGCTTGATGAAATTCAAAAGTTATTGCCACTCCTAATCAAAAACGCTCCAACTCGGTGAGATAAGCACTTTTTGAACCTAGGGCTATATCTTTTGAACCTGTGAAGGGATTACACTGAATTTGACATATATTATGCAGAATCATGTCCTAAACAACATATTTCAATAGCAGAAACCAGCTTGATGAAATTCAAAAGTTATTGCCACTCCTAATCAAAAACGCTCCGCCTCGGTGAGATAAGCATTTTTTGACCCTATGGCTATATCTTTTAAAGTTGTAGCTGGATTACACTGAATTTGACATATATTATGCAGAATCATGTCCTAAACAACATATTTCAATAGCAGGAACCAGCTTGATGAAATTCAAAAGTTATTTCCACTCCTAATCAAAAACACTCCAACTCGGTGAGATAAGAACTTTTTGAACCTAGGGCTATATCTTTTGAACCTGTGAAGGGATTACACTAGATTTGACATATATTGTGCAGAATCATGTCCTAAACAACATATTTCAAAAGCAGAAACCAGCTTGATGAAATTCATGAGTTATTACCACTCCTAATCAAAAACGCTCCAACTCGGTGAGATAAGCATTTTTTGACCCTATGGCTATGTCTTTTAAACTTGTAGCTGGATTACACTGAATTTGACATATATTATGCAGAATCATGTCCTAAACAACATATTTCAATAGCAGAAACCAGCTTGATGAAATTCAAAAGTTATTGCCACTCCTAATCAAAAACGCTCCAACTCGGTGAGATAAGCATTTTTTGACCCTATGGCTATATCTTTTAAACTTGTAGCTGGATTACACTGAATTTGACATATATTGTGCAGAATCATGTCCTAAATAACATATTTCAATAGCAGAAACCAGCTTGATGAAATTCTAAAGTTATTTCCACTCCTAATCAAAAACGCTCCAACTCGGTGAGATAAGCACTTTTTGAACCTAGGGCTATATCTTTTGAACCTGTGAAGGGATTACACTAGATTTGACATATATTGTGCAGAATCATGTCCTAAACAACATATTTCAATAGCAGAAACCAGCTTGATGAAATTCAAAAGTTATTGCCACTCCTAATCAAAAATGCTCCAACTCGGGGAGATAAGCAATTTTTGACCCTATGGCTATATCTCTTAAACTTGTAGCTGGATTACACTGAATTTGACATATATTGTGCAGAATCATGTCCTAAACAATATATTTCAATAGCAGAAACCAGCTTGATGAAATTCAAAAGTTATTGCCACTCCTAATCAAAAACGCTCCAACTCGGTGAGATAAGCACTTTTTGAACGAATGGCTATATCTTTTGAACCTGTGAAGGGATTACACTAGTTTTGACATATATTGTGCAGAATCATGTCCTAAACAACATATTTCAACAGCAGAAACCAGCTTGATGAAATTCAAAAGTTATTGCCACTCCTAATCAAAAAGGCTCCAACTCGGTGAGATAAGCATTTTTTGACCCTATGGCTATATCTTTTAAACTTGTAGCTGGATTACACTGAATTTGACATATATTATGCAGAATCATGTCCTAAACAACATATTTCAATAGCAGAAACCAGCTTGATGAAATTCAAAAGTTATTGCCACTCCTAATCAAAAACGCTCCAACTCGGTGAGATAAGCATTTTTTGACCCTATGGCTATATCTTTTAAACTTGTAGCTGGATTACACTGAATTTGACATATATTGTGCATAATCACGTCCTAAACAACATATTTCAATAGCAGAAACCAGCTTGATGAAATTCATGAGTTATTACCACTCCTAATCAAAAACGCTCCAACTCGGTGAGATAAGCACTTTTTGAACCTAGGGCTATATCTTTTGAACCTGTGAAGGGATTACACTAGATTTGACATATATTGTGCAGAATCATGTCCTAAACAACATATTTCAAAAGCAGAAACCAGCTTGATGAAATTCATGAGTTATTACCACTCCTAATCAAAAACGCTCCAACTCGGTGAGATAAGCATTTTTTGACCCTATGGCTATGTCTTTTAAAGTTGTAGCTGGATTACACTGAATTTGACATATATTATGCAGAATCATGTCCTAAACAACATATTTCAATAGCAGAAACCAGCTTGATGAAATTCAAAAGTTATTGCCACTCCTAATCAAAAACGCTCCAACTCGGTGAGATAAGCATTTTTTGACCCTATGGCTATATCTTTTAAACTTGTAGCTGGATTACACTGAATTTGACATATATTGTGCAGAATCATGTCCTAAACAACATATTTCAAAAGCAGAAACCTGCTTGATGAAATTCATGAGTTATTACCACTCCTAATCAAAAACGCTCCAACTCGGTGAGATAAGCATTTTTTGACCCTATGGCTATATCTTTTAAACTTGTAGCTGGATTACACTGAATTTGACATATATTATGCAGAATCATGTCCTAAACAATATATTTCAATAGCAGAAACCAGCTTGATGAAATTCAAAAGTTATTGCCACTCCTAATCAAAAACGCTCCAACTCGGTGAGATAAGCACTTTTTGAACGAATGGCTATATCTTTTGAACCTGTGAAGGGATTACACTAGTTTTGACATATATTGTGCAGAATCATGTCCTAAACAACATATTTCAACAGCAGAAACCAGCTTGATGAAATTCAAAAGTTATTGCCACTCCTAATCAAAAACGCTCCAACTCGGTCAGATAAGCATTTTTTGACCCTATGGCTATATCTTTTAAACTTGTAGCTGGATTACACTGAATTTGACATATATTATGCAGAATCATGTCCTAAACAACATATTTCAATAGCAGAAACCAGCTTGATGAAATTCAAAAGTTATTGCCACTTCCTATCAAAAACGCTCCAACTCGGTGAGATAAGCATTTTTTGACCCTATGGCTATATCTTTTAAATTTGTAGCTGGATTACACTGAATTTGACATATATTGTGCATAATCACGTCCTAAACAACATATTTCAATAGCAGAAACCAGCTTGATGAAATTCAAAAGTTATTGCCACTCCTAATCAAAAACGCTCCACTCGGTGAGATAAGCATTTTTTGACCCTATGGCTATATCTTTTAAACTTGTAGCTGGATTACACTGAATTTGACATATATTGTGCATAATCACGTCCTAAACAACATATTTCAATAGCAGAAACCAGCTTGATGAAATTCAAAAGTTATTGCCACTCCTAATCAAAAACGCTCCAACTCGGGGAGATAAGCATTTTTTGACCCTATGGCTATATCTCTTAAACTTGTAGCTGGATTACACTGAATTTGACATATATTATGCAGAATCATGTCCTAAACAACATATTTCAATAGCAGAAACCAGCTTGATGAAATTCAAAAGTTATTGCCACTCCTAATCAAAAACGCTCCAACTCGGTGAGATAAGCACTTTTTGAACCTAGGGCTATATCTTTTAAACTTGTAGCTGGATTACACTGAATTTGACATATATTGTGCAGAATCATGTCCTAAACAACATATTTCAAAAGCAGAAACCAGCTTGATGAAATTCATGAGTTATTACCACTCCTAATCAAAAACGCTCCAACTCGGTGAGATAAGCATTTTTTGACCCTATGGCTATATCTTTTAAACTTGTAGCTGGATTACACTGAATTTGACATATATTATGCAGAATCATGTCCTAAACAACATATTTCAATAGCAGAAACCAGCTTGATGAAATTCAAAAGTTATTGCCATTCCTAATCAAAAACGCTCCAACTCGGTGAGATAAGCATTTTTTGACCCTATGGCTATATTTTTTAAACTTGTAGCTGGATTACACTGAATTTGACATATATTGTGCAGAATCATGTCCTAAATAACATATTTCAATAGCAGAAACCAGCTTGATGAAATTCAAAAGTTATTTCCACTCCTAATCAAAAACGCTCCAACTCGGTGAGATAAGCACTTTTTGAACCTAGGGCTATATCTTTTGAACCTGTGAAGGGATTACACTAGATTTGACATATATTGTGCAGAATCATGTCCTCAACAACATATTTCAATAGCAGAAACCAGCTTGATGAAATTCAAAAGTTATTGCCACTCCTAATCAAAAACGCTCCAACTCGGTGAGATAAGCATTTTTTGACCCTATGCATATATCTTTTAAACTTGTAGCTGGATTACACTGATTTTGACATATATTATGCAGAATCACGTCCTAAACAACATATTTCAATAGCAGAAACCAGCTTGATGAAATTCAAAAGTTATTGCCACTCCTAATCAAAAATGCTCCAACTCGGGGAGATAAGCAATTTTTGACTCTATGGCTATATCTTTTAAACTTGTAGCTGGATTACACTGAATTTGACATATATTATGCAGAATCATGTCCTAAACAATATATTTCAATAGCAGAAATCAGCTTGATGAAATTCAAAAGTTATTGCCACTCCTAATCAAAAACGCTCCAACTCGGTGAGATAAGCACTTTTTGAACGAATGGCTATATCTTTTGAACCTGTGAAGGGATTACACTAGTTTTGACATATATTGTGCAGAATCATGTCCTAAACAACATATTTCAACAGCAGAAACCAGCTTGATGAAATTCAAAAGTTATTGCCACTCCTAATCAAAAACGCTCCAACTCGGTGAGATAAGCATTTTTTGACCCTATGGCTATATCTTTTAAACTTGTAGCTGGATTACACTGAATTTGACATATATTATGCAGAATCATGTCCTAAACAACATATTTCAATAGCAGAAACCAGCTTGATGAAATTCAAAAGTTATTGCCACTCCTAATCAAAAACGCTCCAACTCGGTGAGATAAGCATTTTTTGACCCTATGGCTATATCTTTTAAATTTGTAGCTGGATTACACTGAATTTGACATATATTGTGCATAATCACGTCCTAAACAACATATTTCAATAGCAGAAACCAGCTTGATGAAATTCAAAAGTTATTGCCTCTCCTAATCAAAAACGCTCCACTCGGTGAGATAAGCATTTTTTGACCCTATGGCTATATCTTTTAAACTTGTAGCTGGATTACACTGAATTTGACATATATTGTGCAGAATCATGTCCTAAATAACATATTTCAATAGCAGAAACCAGCTTGATGAAATTCAAAAGTTATTTCCACTCCTAATCAAAAACGCTCCAACTCGGTGAGATAAGCACTTCTTGAACCTAGGGCTATATCTTTTGAACCTGTGATGGGATTACACTAGATTTGACATATATTGTGCAGAATCATGTCCTCAACAACATATTTCAATAGCAGAAACCAGCTTGATGAAATTCAAAAGTTATTGCCACTCCTAATCAAAAACGCTCCAACTCGGTGAGATAAGCATTTTTTGACCCTATGCCTATATCTTTAAAACTTGTAGCTGGATTACACTGAATTTGACATATATTATGCAGAATCACGTCCTAAACAACATATTTCAATAGCAGAAACCAGCTTGATGAAATTCAAAAGTTATTGCCACTCCTAATCAAAAATGCTCCAACTCGGGGAGATAAGCAATTTTTGACTCTATGGCTATATCTTTTAAACTTGTAGCTGGATTACACTGAATTTGACATATATTATGCAGAATCATGTCCTAAACAATATATTTCAATAGCAGAAACCAGCTTGATGAAATTCAAAAGATATTGCCACTCCTAATCAAAAACGCTCCAACTCGGTGAGATAAGCACTTTTTGAACGAATGGCTATATCTTTTGAACCTGTGACGGGATTACACTAGTTTTGACATATATTGTGCAGAATTATGTCCAAAACAACATATTTCAACAGCAGAAACCAGAATGATGAAATTCAAAAGTTATTGCCACTCCTAATCAAAAACGCTCCAACTCGGTGAGATAAGCATTTTTTGACCCTATGGCTATATCTTTTAAACTTGTAGCTGGATTACACTGAATTTGACATATATTATGCAGAATCATGTCCTAAACAACATATTTCAATAGCAGAAACCAGCTTGATGAAATTCAAAAGTTATTGCCACTCCTAATCAAAAACGCTCCACTCGGTGAGATAAGCATTTTTTGACCCTATGGCTATATCTTTTAAACTTGTAGCTGGATTACACTGAATTTGACATATATTATGCAGAATCACGTCCTAAACAACATATTTCAATAGCAGAAACCAGCTTGATGAAATTCAAAAGTTATTGCCACTCCTAATCAAAAATGCTCCAACTCGGGGAGATAAGCAATTTTTGACCCTATGGCTTTATCTCTTAAACTTGTAGCTGGATTACACTGAATTTGACATATATTGTGCAGAATCATGTCCTAAACAATATATTTCAATAGCAGAAACCAGCTTGATGAAATTCAAAAGTTATTGCCACTCCTAATCAAAAACGCTCCAACTCGGTGAGATAAGCACTTTTTGAACCTAGGGCTATATCTTTTGAACCTGTGAAGGGATTACACTGAATTTGACATATATTATGCAGAATCATGTCCTAAACAACATATTTCAATAGCAGAAACCAGCTTGATGAAATTCAAAAGTTATTGCCACTCCTAATCAAAAACGCTCCAACTCGGTGAGATAAGCATTTTTTGACCCTATGGCTATATCTTTTAAACTTGTAGCTGGATTACACTGAATTTGACATATATTATGCAGAATCATGTCCTAAACAACATATTTCAATAGCAGGAACCAGCTTGATGAAATTCAAAAGTTATTTCCACTCCTAATCAAAAACGCTCCAACTCGGTGAGATAAGCACTTTTTGAACCTAGGGCTATATCTTTTGAACCTGTGAAGGGATTACACTAGATTTGACATATATTGTGCAGAATCATGTCCTCAACAACATATTTCAATAGCAGAAACCAGCTTGATGAAATTCAAAAGTTATTGCCACTCCTAATCAAAAACGCTCCAACTCGGTGAGATAAGCATTTTTTGACCCTATGCATATATCTTTTAAACTTGTAGCTGGATTACACTGATTTTGACATATATTATGCAGAATCACGTCCTAAACAACATATTTCAATAGCAGAAACCAGCTTGATGAAATTCAAAAGTTATTGCCACTCCTAATCAAAAATGCTCCAACTCGGGGAGATAAGCAATTTTTGACTCTATGGCTATATCTTTTAAACTTGTAGCTGGATTACACTGAATTTGACATATATTATGCAGAATCATGTCCTAAACAATATATTTCAATAGCAGAAATCAGCTTGATGAAATTCAAAAGTTATTGCCACTCCTAATCAAAAACGCTCCAACTCGGTGAGATAAGCACTTTTTGAACGAATGGCTATATCTTTTGAACCTGTGAAGGGATTACACTAGTTTTTACATATATTGTGCAGAATCATGTCCTAAACAACATATTTCAACAGCAGAAACCAGCTTGATGAAATTCAAAAGTTATTGCCACTCCTAATCAAAAACGCTCCAACTCGGTGAGATAAGCATTTTTTGACCCTATGGCTATATCTTTTAAACTTGTAGCTGGATTACACTGAATTTGACATATATTATGCAGAATCATGTCCTAAACAACATATTTCAATAGCAGAAACCAGCTTGATGAAATTCAAAAGTTATTGCCACTCCTAATCAAAAACGCTCCAACTCGGTGAGATAAGCATTTTTTGACCCTATGGCTATATCTTTTAAATTTGTAGCTGGATTACACTGAATTTGACATATATTGTGCATAATCACGTCCTAAACAACATATTTCAATAGCAGAAACCAGCTTGATGAAATTCAAAAGTTATTGCCACTCCTAATCAAAAACGCTCCACTCGGTGAGATAAGCATTTTTTGACCCTATGGCTATATCTTTTAAACTTGTAGCTGGATTACACTGAATTTGACATATATTATGCAGAATCATGTCCTAAATAACATATTTCAATAGCAGAAACCAGCTTGATGAAATTCAAAAGTTATTTCCACTCCTAATCAAAAACGCTCCAACTCGGTGAGATAAGCACTTCTTGAACCTAGGGCTATATCTTTTGAACCTGTGATGGGATTACACTAGATTTGACATATATTGTGCAGAATCATGTCCTCAACAACATATTTCAATAGCAGAAACCAGCTTGATGAAATTCAAAAGTTATTGCCACTCCTAATCAAAAACGCTCCAACTCGGTGAGATAAGCATTTTTTGACCCTATGCCTATATCTTTTAAACTTGTAGCTGGATTACACTGAATTTGACATATATTATGCAGAATCACGTCCTAAACAACATATTTCAATAGCAGAAACCAGCTTGATGAAATTCAAAAGTTATTGCCACTCCTAATCAAAAATGCTCCAACTCGGGGAGATAAGCAATTTTTGACTCTATGGCTATATCTTTTAAACTTGTAGCTGGATTACACTGAATTTGACATATATTATGCAGAATCATGTCCTAAACAATATATTTCAATAGCAGAAACCAGCTTGATGAAATTCAAAAGATATTGCCACTCCTAATCAAAAACGCTCCAACTCGGTGAGATTAGCACTTTTTGAACGAATGGCTATATCTTTTGAACCTGTGAAGGGATTACACTAGTTTTGACATATATTGTGCAGAATTATGTCCAAAACAACATATTTCAACAGCAGAAACCAGAATGATGAAATTCAAAAGTTATTGCCACTCCTAATCAAAAACGCTCCAACTCGGTGAGATAAGCATTTTTTGACCCTATGGCTATATCTTTTAAACTTGTAGCTGGATTACACTGAATTTGACATATATTATGCAGAATCATGTCCTAAACAACATATTTCAATAGCAGAAACCAGCTTGATGAAATTCAAAAGTTATTTCCACTCCTAATCAAAAACGCTCCAACTCGGTGAGATAAGCATTTTTTGACCCTATGGCTATATCTTTTAAACTTGTAGCTGGATTACACTGAATTTGACATATATTGTGCATAATCACGTCCTAAACAACATATTTCAATAGCAGAAACCAGCTTGATGAAATTCAAAAGTTATTGCCACTCCTAATCAAAAACGCTCCACTCGGTGAGATAAGCATTTTTTGACCCTATGGCTATATCTTTTAAACTTGTAGCTGGATTACACTGAATTTGACATATATTATGCAGAATCACGTCCTAAACAACATATTTCAATAGCAGAAACCAGCTTGATGAAATTCAAAAGTTATTGCCACTCCTAATCAAAAATGCTCCAACTCGGGGAGATAAGCAATTTTTGACCCTATGGCTATATCTCTTAAACTTGTAGCTGGATTACACTGAATTTGACATATATTGTGCAGAATCATGTCCTAAACAATATATTTCAATAGCAGAAACCAGCTTGATGAAATTCAAAAGTTATTGCCACTCCTAATCAAAAACGCTCCAACTCGGTGAGATAAGCACTTTTTGAACCTAGGGCTATATCTTTTGAACCTGTGAAGGGATTACACTGAATTTGACATATATTATGCAGAATCATGTCCTAAACAACATATTTCAATAGCAGAAACAGCTTGATGAAATTCAAAAGTTATTGCCACTCCTAATCAAAAACGCTCCAACTCGGTGAGATAAGCATTTTTTGACCCTATGGCTATATCTTTTAAACTTGTAGCTGGATTACACTGAATTTGACATATATTATGCAGAATCATGTCCTAAACAACATATGTCAATAGCAGGAACCAGCTTGATGAAATTCAAAAGTTATTTCCACTCCTAATCAAAAACGCTCCAACTCGGTGAGATAAGCACTTTTTGAACCTAGGGCTATATCTATTGAACCTGTGAAGGGATTACACTAGATTTGACATATATTGTGCAGAATCATGTCCTAAACAACATATTTCAAAAGCAGAAACCAGCTTGATGAAATTCATGAGTTATTACCACTCCTAATCAAAAACGCTCCAACTCGGTGAGATAAGCATTTTTTGACCCTATGGCTATGTCTTTTAAAGTTGTAGCTGGATTACACTGAATTTGACATATATTATGCAGAATCATGTCCTAAACAACATATTTCAATAGCAGAAACCAGCTTGATGAAATTCAAAAGTTATTGCCACTCCTAATCAAAAACGCTCCAACTCGGTGAGATAAGCATTTTTTGACCCTATGGCTATATCTTTTAAACTTGTAGCTGGATTACACTGAATTTGACATATATTGTGCAGAATCATGTCCTAAACAACATATTTCAAAAGCAGAAACCAGCTTGATGAAATTCATGAGTTATTACCACTCCTAATCAAAAACGCTCCAACTCGGTGAGATAAGCATTTTTTGACCCTATGGCTATATCTTTTAAACTTGTAACTGGATTACACTGAATTTGACATATATTATGCAGAATCATGTCCTAAACAATATATTTCAATAGCAGAAACCAGCTTGATGAAATTCAAAAGTTATTGCCACTCCTAATCAAAAACGCTCCAACTCGGTGAGATAAGCACTTTTTGAACGAATGGCTATATCTTTTGAACCTGTGAAGGGATTACACTAGTTTTGACATATATTGTGCAGAATCATGTCCTAAACAACATATTTCAACAGCAGAAACCAGCTTGATGAAATTCAAAAGTTATTGCCACTCCTAATCAAAAACGCTCCAACTCGGTGAGATAAGCATTTTTTGACCCTATGGCTATATCTTTTAAACTTGTAGCTGGATTACACTGAATTTGACATATATTATGCAGAATCATGTCCTAAACAACATATTTCAATAGCAGAAACCAGCTTGATGAAATTCAAAAGTTATTGCCACTCCTAATCAAAAACGCTCCAACTCGGTGAGATAAGCATTTTTTGACCCTATGGCTATATCTTTTAAATTTGTAGCTGGATTACACTGAATTTGACATATATTATGCAGAATCACGTCCTAAACAACATATTTCAATAGCAGAAACCAGCTTGATGAAATTCAAAAGTTATTGCCACTCCTAATCAAAAATGCTCCAACTCGGGGAGATAAGCAATTTTTGACCCTATGGCTATATCTCTTAAACTTGTAGCTGGATTACACTGAATTTGACATATATTGTGCAGAATCATGTCCTAAACAATATATTTCAATAGCAGAAACCAGCTTGATGAAATTCAAAAGTTATTGCCACTCCTAATCAAAAACGCTCCAACTCGGTGATATAAGCACTTTTTGAACCTAGGGCTATATCTTTTGAACCTGTGAAGGGATTACACTGAATTTGACATATATTATGCAGAATCATGTCCTAAACAACATATTTCAATAGCAGAAACCAGCTTGATGAAATTCAAAAGTTATTGCCACTCCTAATCAAAAACGCTCCAACTCGGTGAGATAAGCATTTTTTGACCCTATGGCTATATCTTTTAAACTTGTAGCTGGATTACACTGAATTTGACATATATTATGCAGAATCATGTCCTAAACAACATATTTCAATAGCAGGAACCAGCTTGATGAAATTCAAAAGTTATTTCCACTCCTAATCAAAAACGCTCCAACTCGGTGAGATAAGCACTTTTTGAACCTAGGGCTATATCTTTTGAACCTGTGAAGGGATTACACTAGATTTGACATATATTGTGCAGAATCATGTCCTAAACAACATATTTCAAAAGCAGAAACCAGCTTGATGAAATTCATGAGTTATTACCACTCCTAATCAAAAACGCTCCAACTCGGTGAGATAAGCATTTTTTGACCCTATGGCTATGTCTTTTAAACTTGTAGCTGGATTACACTGAATTTGACATATATTATGCAGAATCAGGTCCTAAACAACATATTTCAATAGCAGAAACCAGCTTGATGAAATTCAAAAGTTATTGCCACTCCTAATCAAAAACGCTCCAACTCGGTGAGATAAGCATTTTTTGACCCTATGGCTATATCTTTTAAACTTGTAGCTGGATTACACTGAATTTGACATATATTGTGCAGAATCATGTCCTAAATAACATATTTCAATAGCAGAAACCAGCTTGATGAAATTCTAAAGTTATTTCCACTCCTAATCAAAAACGCTCCAACTCGGTGAGATAAGCACTTTTTGAACCTAGGGCTATATCTTTTGAACCTGTGAAGGGATTACACTAGATTTGACAATATTGTGCAGAATCATGTCCTAAACAACATATTTCAATAGCAGAAACCAGCTTGATGAAATTCAAAAGTTATTGCCACTCCTAATCAAAAACGCTCCAACTCGGGGAGATAAGCAATTTTTGACCCTATGGCTATATCTTTTAAACTTGTAGCTGGATTACACTGAATTTGACATATATTGTGCAGAATCATGTCCTAAACAACATATTTCAATAGCAGAAACCAGCTTGATGAAATTCAAAAGTTATTTCCACTCCTAATCAAAAACGCTCCAACTCGGTGAGATAAGCACTTTTTGAACTTAGGGCTATATCTTTTGAACCTGTGAGGGATTACACTACATTTGACATATATTGTGCAGAATCATGTCCTCAACAACATATTTCAATAGCAGAAACCAGCTTGATGAAATTCAAAAGTTATTGCCACTCCTAATCAAAAACGCTCCAACTCGGTGAGATAAGCATTTTTTGACCCTATGGCTATATCTTTTTAAACTTGTAGCTGGATTACACTGAATTTGACATATATTATGCAGAATCACGTCCTAAACAACATATTTCAATAGCAGAAACCAGCTTGATGAAATTCAAAAGTTATTGCCACTCCTAATCAAAAATGCTCCAACTCGGGGAGATAAGCAATTTTTGACTCTATGGCTATATCTTTTAAACGTGTAGCTGGATTACACTGAATTTGACATATATTATGCAGAATCATGTCCTAAACAACATATTTCAATAGCAGAAACCAGCTTGATGAAATTCAAAAGTTATTGCCACTCCTAATCAAAAACGCTCCAACTCGGTGAGATAAGCATTTTTTGACCCTATGGCTATATCTTTTAAACTTGTAGCTGGATTACACTGAATTTGACATATATTATGCAGAATCATGTCCTAAACAACATATTTCAATAGCAGAAACCAGCTTGATGAAATTCAAAAGTTATT
Source organism: Fistularia commersonii (assembly GCF_037954325.1). Taxonomy (NCBI): domain Eukaryota; kingdom Metazoa; phylum Chordata; class Actinopteri; order Syngnathiformes; family Fistulariidae; genus Fistularia; species Fistularia commersonii. Next base: position 20,885 of record NW_028234036.1, read on the forward strand.
GCCACTCCTAATCAAAAACGCTCCAATTCGGTGAGATAAGCACTTTTTGAATGAATGGCTATATCTTTTGAACCTGTGAAGGGATTACACTAGTTTTGACATATATTGTGCAGAATCATGTCCTAAACAACATATTTCAATAGCAGAAACCAGCTTGATGAAATTCAAAAGTTATTGCCACTCCTAATCAAAAACGCTCCAACTCGGTGAGATAAGCATTTTTTGACCCTATGGCTATATCTTTTAAACTTGTAGCTGGATTACACTGAATTTGACATATATTGTGCAGAATCATGTCCTAAATAACATATTTCAATAGCAGAAACCAGCTTGATGAAATTCAAAAGTTATTTCCACTCCTAATCAAAAACGCTCCAACTCGGTGAGATAAGCACTTTTGAATTTCATCAAGCTGGTTTCTGCTATTGAAATATGTTGTTGAGGACATGATTCTGCACAATATATTTCAAATCTAGTGTAATCCCTTCACAGGTTCAAAAGATATAGCCCTAGGTTCAAAAAGTTATTGCCACTCCTAATCAAAAACGCTCCAACTCGGTGAGATAAGCATTTTTTTGACCCTATGCCTATATCTTTTAAACTTGTAGCTGGATTACATTGAATTTGACATATATTATGCAGAATCACGTCCTAAACAACATATTTCAATAGCAGAAACCAGCCTGATGAAATTCAAAAGTTATTGCCACTCCTAATCAAAAACGCTCCAACTCGGTGAGATAAGCACTTTTTGAAAGAATGGCTATATCTTTTGAACCTGTGAAGGGATTACACTAGTTTTGACATATATTGTGCAGAATCATGTCCTAAACAACATATTTCAATAGCAGAAACCAGCTTGATGAAATTCAAAAGTTATTGCCACTCCTAATCAAAAACGCTCCAACTCGGTGAGATAAGCATTTTTTGACCCTATGGCTATATCTTTTAAACTTGTAGCTGGATTACACTGAATTTGACATATATTATGCAGAATCATGTCCTAAACAACATATTTCAATAGCAGAAACCAGCTTGATGAAATTCAAAAGTTATTGCCACTCCTAATCAAAAACGCTCCAACTCGGTGAGATAAGCATTTTTTGACCCTTGGCTATATCTTTTAAATTTGTAGCTGGATTACACTGAATTTGACATATATTGTGCATAATCACGTCCTAAACAACATATTTCAATAGCAGAAACCAGCTTGATGAAATTCAAAAGTTATTTCCACTCCTAATCAAAAACGCTCCAACTCGGTGAGATAAGCACTTTTTGAACCTAGGGCTATATCTTTTGAACCTGTGAAGGGATTACACTAGATTTGAAATATATTGTGCAGAATCATGTCCTCAACAACATATTTCAATAGCAGAAACCAGCTTGATGAAATTCAAAAGTTATTGCCACTCCTAATCAAAAACGCTCCAACTCGGTGAGATAAGCATTTTTTGACCCTATGCCTATATCTTTTAAACTTGTAGCTGGATTACACTGAATTTGACATATATTATGCAGAATCACGTCCTAAACAACATATTTCAATAGCAGAAACCAGCTTGATGAAATTCAAAAGTTATTGCCACTCCTAATCAAAAACGCTCCAACTCGGGGAGATAAGCAATTTTTGACTCTATGGCTATATCTTTTAAACTTGTAGCTGGATTACACTGAATTTGACATATATTATGCAGAATCATGTCCTAAACAACATATTTCAATAGCAGAAACCAGCTTGATGAAATTCAAAAGTTATTGCCACTCCTAATCAAAAACGCTCCAACTCGTTGAGATAAGCATTTTTTGACCCTATGGCTATATCTTTTAAACTTGTAGCTGGATTACACTGAATTTGACATATATTATGCAGAGTCATGTCCTAAACAACATATTTCAATAGCAGAAACAAGCTTGATGAAATTCAAAAGTTATTGCCACTCCTAATCAAAAACGCTCCAACTCGGTGAGATAAGCACTTTTTGAACCTAGGGCTAAATCTTTTGAACCTGTGAAGGGATTACACTAGATTTGACATATATTGTGCAGAATCATGTCCTAAACAACATATTTCAATAGCAGAAACCAGCTTGATGAAATTCAAAAGTTATTGCCACTCCTAATCAAAAACGGTCAAACTCGGTGAGATAAGCATTTTTTGACCCTATGGCTATATCTTTTAAACTTGTAGCTGGATTACACTGAATTTGACATATATTGTGCATAATCACGTCCTAAACAACATATTTCAATAGCAGAAACCAGCTTGATGAAATTCAAAAGTTATTGCCACTCCTAATAAAAAACGCTCCACTCGGTGAGATAAGCATTTTTTGACCCTATGGCTATATCTTTTAAACTTGTAGCTGGATTACACTGAATTTGACATATATTATGCAGACTCACGTCCTAAACAACATATTTCAATAGCAGAAACCAGCTTGATGAAATTCAAAAGTTATTGCCACTCCTAATCAAAAATGCTCAAACTCGGGGAGATAAGCAATTTTTGACCCTATGGCTATATCTCTTAAACTTGTAGCTGGATTACACTGAATTTGACATATATTGTGCATAATCATGTCCTAAACAATATATTTCAATAGCAGAAACCAGCTTGATGAAATTCAAAAGTTATTGCCACTCCTAATCAAAAACGCTCTAACTCGGTGAGATAAGCATTTTTTGACCCTATGGCTATATCTTTTAAACTTGTAGCTGGATTACACTGAATTTGACATATATTGTGCATAATCACGTCCTAAACAACATATTTCAATAGCAGAAACCAGCTTGATGAGATTCAAAAGTTATTGCCACTCCTAATCAAAAACGCTCCACTCGGTGAGATAAGAACTTTTTGAACCTAGGGCTATATCTTTTGAACCTGTGAAGGGATTACACTAGATTTGACATATATTGTGCAGAATCATGTCCTAAACAACATATTTCAATAGCAAAAACCAGCTTGATGAAATTCAAAAGTTATTGCCATTCCTAATCAAAAACGCTCCACTCGGTGAGATAAGCATTTTTTGACCCTATGCCTATATCTTTTAAACTTGTAGCTGGATTACACTGAATTTGACATATATTGTGCAGAATCATGTCCTAAACAACATTTTTCAATAGCAAAAACCAGCTTGATGAAATTCAAAAGTTATTGCCACTCCTAATCAAAAACGCTCCAACTCGGTGAGATAAGCACTTTTTGAACCTAGGGCTATATCTTTTGAACCTGTGAAGGGATTACACTAGATTTGACATATATTGTGCAGAATCATGTCCTAAACAACATATTTCAATAGCAGAAACCAGCTTGATGAAATTCAAAAGTTATTGCCACTCCTAATCAAAAATGCTCCACTCGGTGAGATAAGCACTTTTTGAACGAATGGCTATATCTTTTGAACCTGTGAAGGGATTACACTAGTTTTGACATATATTGTGCAGAATCATGTCCTAAACAACATATTTCAACAGCAGAAACCAGCTTGATGAAATTCAAAAGTTATTGCCATTCCTAATCAAAAATGCTCCAACTCGGGGAGATAAGCAATTTTTGACTCTATGGCTATATCTTTTAAACTTGTAGCTGGATTACACTGAATTTGACATATATTATGCAGAATCATGTCCTAAACAACATATTTCAATAGCAGAAACCAGCTTGATGAAATTCAAAAGTTATTGCCACTCCTAATCAAAAACGCTCCAACTCGGTGAGATAAGCATTTTTTGACCCTATGGCTATATCTTTTAAACTTGTAGCTGGATTACACTGAATTTGACATATATTGTGCAGAATCATGTCCTAAACAACATATTTCAATAGCAGAAAACAGCTTGATGAAATTCAAAAGTTATTGCCACTCCTAATCAAAAACGCTCCAACTCGGTGAGATAAGCACTTTTTGAACGAATGGCTATATCTTTTGAACCTGTGAAGGGATTACACTAGTTTTGACATATATTGTGCAGAATCATGTCCTAAACAACATATTTCAACAGCAGAAACCAGCTTGATGAAATTCAAAAGTTATTGCCACTCCTAATCAAAAACGCTCCAACTCGGTGAGATAAGCATTTTTTGACCCTATGGCTATATCTTTTAAACTTGTAGCTGGATTACACTGAATTTGACATATATTATGCAGAATCATGTCCTAAACAACATATTTCAATAGCAGAAACCAGCTTGATGAAATTCAAAAGTTATTGCCACTCCTAATCAAAAACGCTCCAACTCGGTGAGATAAGCATTTTTTGACCCTATGGCTATATCTTTTAAATTTGTAGCTGGAGTACACTGAATTTGACATATATTGTGCATAATCATGTCCTAAACAACATATTTCAATAGCAGAAACCAGCTTGATGAAATTCAAAAGTTATTGCCACTCCTAATCAAAAACGCTCCACTCGGTGAGATAAGCATTTTTTGACCCTATGGCTATATCTTTTAAACTTGTAGCTGGATTACACTGAATTTGACATATATTATGCAGAATCACGTCTTAAACAACATATTTCAATAGCAGAAACCAGCTTGATGAAATTCAAAAGTTATTGCCACTCCTAATCAAAAACGCTCCAACTCGGTGAGATAAGCACTTTTTGAACCTAGGGCTATATCTTTTGAACCTGTGAAGGGATTACACTGAATTTGACATATATTATGCAGAATCATGTCCTAAACAACATATTTCAATAGCAGAAACCAGCTTGATGAAATTCAAAAGTTATTGCCACTCCTAATCAAAAACGCTCCAACTCGGTGAGATAAGCACTTTTTGAACCTAGAGCTATATCTTTTGAACCTGTGAAGGGATTACACTACATTTGACCTATATTGTGCAGAATCATGTCCTCAACAACATATTTCAATAGCAGAAACCAGCTTGATGAAATTCAAAAGTTATTGCCACTCCTAATCAAAAACGCTCCAACTCGGTGAGATAAGCATTTTTTGACCCTATGCCTATATCTTTTAAACTTGTAGCTGGATTACACTGAATTTGACATATATTATGCAGAATCACGTCCTAAACAACATATTTCAATAGCAGAAACCAGCTTGATGAAATTCAAAAGTTATTGCCACTCCTAATCAAAAATGCTCCAACTCGGGGAGATAAGCAATTTTTGACTCTATGGCTATATCTTTTAAACTTGTAGCTGGATTACACTGAATTTGACATATATTATGCAGAATCATGTCCTAAACAACATATTTCAATAGCAGAAACCAGCTTGATGAAATTCAAAAGTTATTGCCACTCCTAATCAAAAACGCTCCAACTCGTTGAGATAAGCATTTTTTGACCCTATGGCTATATCTTTTAAACTTGTAGCTGGATTACACTGAATTTGACATATATTGTGCAGAATCATGTCCTAAACAACATATTTCAATAGCAGAAACCAGCTTGATGAAATTCAAAAGTTATTGCCACTCCTAATCAAAAACGCTCCAACTCGGTGAGATAAGCACTGTTTGAACGAATGGCTATATCTTTTGAACCTGTGAAGGGATTACAATAGTTTTGACATATATTGTGCAGAATCATGTCCTAAACAACATATTTCAACAGCAGAAACCAGCTTGATGAAATTCAAAAGTTATTGCCACTCCTAATCAAAAACGGTCAAACTCGGTGAGATAAGCATTTTTTGACCCTATGGCTATATCTTTTAAACTTGTAGCTGGATTACACTGAATTTGACATATATTGTGCATAATCACGTCCTAAACAACATATTTCAATAGCAGAAACCAGCTTGATGAAATTCAAAAGTTATTGCCACTCCTAATCAAAAACGCTCCACTCGGTGAGATAAGCATTTTTTGACCCTATGGCTATATCTTTTAAACTTGTAGCTGGATTACACTGAATTTGACATATATTATGCAGAATCACGTCCTAAACAACATATTTCAATAGCAGAAACCAGCTTGATGAAATTCAAAAGTTATTGCCACTCCTAATCAAAAATGCTCCAACTCGGGGAGATAAGCAATTTTTGACCCTATGGCTATATCTCTTAAACTTGTAGCTGGATTACACTGAATTTGACATATATTGTGCATAATCATGTCCTAAACAATATATTTCAATAGCAGAAACCAGCTTGATGAAATTCAAAAGTTATTGCCACTCCTAATCAAAAACGCTCCAACTCGGTGAGATAAGCACTTTTTGAACGAATGGCTATATCTTTTGAACCTGTGAAGGGATTACACTAGTTTTGACATATATTGTGCAGAATCATGTCCTAAACAACATATTTCAATAGCAGAAACCAGCTTGATGAAATTCAAAAGTTATTGCCACTCCTAATCAAAAACGCTCCAACTCGGTGAGATAAGCATTTTTTGACCCTATGGCTATATCTTTTAAACTTGTAGCTGGATTACACTGAATTTGACATATATTGTGCATAATCACGTCCTAAACAACATATTTCAATAGCAGAAACCAGCTTGATGAAATTCAAAAGTTATTGCCACTCCTAATCAAAAACGCTCCACTCGGTGAGATAAGAACTTTTTGAACCTAGGGCTATATCTTTTGAACCTGTGAAGGGATTACACTAGATTTGACATATATTGTGCAGAATCATGTCCTAAACAACATATTTCAATAGCAAAAACCAGCTTGATGAAATTCAAAAGTTATTGCCATTCCTAATCAAAAACGCTCCACTCGGTGAGTTAAGCATTTTTTTACCCTATGGCTATATCTTTTAAACTTGTAGCTGGATTACACTGAATTTGACATATATTATGCAGAATCACGTCCTAAACAACATATTTCAATAGCAGAAACCAGCTTGATGAAATTCAAAAGTTATTGCCACTCCTAATCAAAAACGCTCCAACTCGGTGAGATAAGCAATTTTTGACCCTATGGCTATATCTTTTAAACTTGTAGCTGGATTACACTGAATTTGACATATATTATGCAGAATCATGTCCTAAACAACATATTTCAATAGCAGAAACCAGCTTGATGAAATTCAAAAGTTATTGCCACTCCTAATCAAAAATGCTCCAACTCGGGGAGATAAGCAATTTTTGACTCTATGGCTATATCTTTTAAACTTGTATCTGGATCACACTGAATTTGACATATATTATGCAGAATCATGTCCTAAACAACATATTTCAATAGCAGAAACCAGCTTGATGAAATTCAAAAGTTATTGCCATTCCTAATCAAAAACGCTCCAACTCGGTGAGATAAGCATTTTTTGACCCTATGGCTATATCTTTTAAACTTGTCGCTGGATTACACTGAATTTGACATATATTGTGCAGAATCATGTCCTAAACAACATATTTCAATAGCAGAAACCAGCTTGATGAAATTCAAAAGTTATTGCCACTCCTAATCAAAAACGCTCCAACTCGGTGAGATAAGCACTTTTTGAACGAATGGCTATATCTTTTGAACCTGTGAAGGGATTACACTAGTTTTGACATATATTGTGCAGAATCATGTCCTAAACAACATCTTTCAACAGCAGAAACCAGCTTGATGAAATTCAAAAGTTATTGCCACTCCTAATCAAAAACGCTCCAACTCGGTGAGATAAGCATTTTTTGACCCTATGGCTATATCTTTTAAACTTGTAGCTGGATTACACTGAATTTGACATATATTATGCAGAATCATGTCCTAAACAACATTTTTCAATAGCAGAAACCAGCTTGATGAAATTCAAAAGTTATTGCCACTCCTAATCAAAAACGCTCCAACTCGGTGAGATAAGCATTTTTTGACCCTATGGCTATATCTCTTAAACTTGTAGCTGGATTACACTGAATTTGACATATATTGTGCAGAATCATGTCCTAAACAACATATTTCAAAAGCAGAAACCAGCTTGATGAAATTCATGAGTTATTACCACTCCTAATCAAAAACGCTCCAACTCGGTGAGATAAGCATTTTTTGACCCTATGGCTATATCTTTTAAACTTGTAGCTGGATTACACTGAATTTGACATATATTATGCAGAATCATGTCCTAAACAACATATTTCAATAGCAGAAACCAGCTTGATGAAATTCAAAAGTTATTGCCATTCCTAATCAAAAACGCTCCAACTCGGTGAGATAAGCATTTTTTGACCCTATGGCTATATTTTTTAAACTTGTAGCTGGATTACACTGAATTTGACATATATTGTGCAGAATCATGTCCTAAATAACATATTTCAATAGCAGAAACCAGCTTGATGAAATTCAAAAGTTATTTCCACTCCTAATCAAAAACGCTCCAACTCGGTGAGATAAGCACTTTTTGAACCTAGGGCTATATCTTTTGAACCTGTGAAGGGATTACACTAGATTTGACATATATTGTGCAGAATCATGTCCTCAACAACATATTTCAATAGCAGAAACCAGCTTGATGAAATTCAAAAGTTATTGCCACTCCTAATCAAAAACGCTCCAACTCGGTGAGATAAGCATTTTTTGACCCTATGCATATATCTGTTAAACTTGTAGCTGGATTACACTGATTTTGACATATATTATGCAGAATCACGTCCTAAACAACATATTTCAATAGCAGAAACCAGCTTGATGAAATTCAAAAGTTATTGCCACTCCTAATCAAAAATGCTCCAACTCGGGGAGATAAGCAATTTTTGACTCTATGGCTATATCTTTTAAACTTTTAGCTGGATTACACTGAATTTGACATATATTATGCAGAATCATGTCCTAAACAATATATTTCAATAGCAGAAATCAGCTTGATGAAATTCAAAAGTTATTGCCACTCCTAATCAAAAACGCTCCAACTCGGTGAGATAAGCACTTTTTGAACGAATGGCTATATCTTTTGAACCTGTGAAGGGATTACACTAGTTTTGACATATATTGTGCAGAATCATGTCCTAAACAACATATTTCAACAGCAGAAACCAGCTTGATGAAATTCAAAAGTTATTGCCACTCCTAATCAAAAACGCTCCAACTCGGTGAGATAAGCATTTTTTGACCCTATGGCTATATCTTTTAAACTTGTAGCTGGATTACACTGAATTTGACATATATTATGCAGAATCATGTCCTAAACAACATATTTCAATAGCAGAAACCAGCTTGATGAAATTCAAAAGTTATTGCCACTCCTAATCAAAAACGCTCCAACTCGGTGAGATAAGCACTTTTTGAACGAATGGCTATATCTTTTGAACCTGTGAAGGGATTACACTAGTTTTGACATATATTGTGCAGAATCATGTCCTAAACAACATATTTCAACAGCAGAAACCAGCTTGATGAAATTCAAAAGTTATTGCCACTCCTAATCAAAAACGCTCCAACTCGGTGAGATAAGCATTTTTTGACCCTATGGCTATATCTTTTAAACTTGTAGCTGGATTACACTGAATTTGACATATATTGTGCAGAATCATGTCCTAAATAACATATTTCAATAGCAGAAACCAGCTTGATGAAATTCAAAAGTTATTTCCACTCCTAATCAAAAACGCTCCAACTCGGTGAGATAAGCACTTCTTGAACCTAGGGCTATATCTTTTGAACCTGTGATGGGATTACACTAGATTTGACATATATTGTGCAGAATCATGTCCTCAACAACATATTTCAATAGCAGAAACCAGCTTGATGAAATTCAAAAGTTATTGCCACTCCTAATCAAAAACGCTCCAACTCGGTGAGATAAGCATTTTTTGACCCTATGCCTATATCTTTTAAACTTGTAGCTGGATTACACTGAATTTGACATATATTATGCAGAATCACGTCCTAAACAACATATTTCAATAGCAGAAACCAGCTTGATGAAATTCAAAAGTTATTGCCACTCCTAATCAAAAATGCTCCAACTCGGGGAGATAAGCAGTTTTTGACTCTATGGCTATATCTTTTAAACTTGTAGCTGGATTACACTGAATTTGACATATATTATGCAGAATCATGTCCTAAACAATATATTTCAATAGCAGAAACCAGCTTGATGAAATTCAAAAGATATTGCCACTCCTAATCAAAAACGCTCCAACTCGGTGAGATAAGCACTTTTTGAACGAATGGCTATATCTTTTGAACCTGTGAAGGGATTACACTAGTTTTGACATATATTGTGCAGAATTATGTCCAAAACAACATATTTCAACAGCAGAAACCAGAATGATGAAATTCAAAAGTTATTGCCACTCCTAATCAAAAACGCTCCAACTCGGTGAGATAAGCATTTTTTGACCCTATGGCTATATCTTTTAAACTTGTAGCTGGATTACACTGAATTTGACATATATTGTGCAGAATCATGTCCTAAACAATATATTTCAATAGCAGAAACCAGCTTGATGAAATTCAAAAGTTATTGCCACTCCTAATCAAAAACGCTCCAACTCGGTGAGATAAGCACTTTTTGAACCTAGGGCTATATCTTTTGAACCTGTGAAGGGATTACACTGAATTTGACATATATTATGCAGAATCATGTCCTAAACAACATATTTCAATAGCAGAAACCAGCTTGATGAAATTCAAAAGTTATTGCCACTCCTAATCAAAAACGCTCCAACTCGGTGAGATAAGCATTTTTTGACCCTATGGCTATATCTTTTAAACTTGTAGCTGGATTACACTGAATTTGACATATATTATGCAGAATCATGTCCTAAACAACATATTTCAATAGCAGGAACCAGCTTGATGAAATTCAAAAGTTATTTCCACTCCTAATCAAAAACACTCCAACTCGGTGAGATAAGCACTTTTTGAACCTAGGGCTATATCTTTTGAACCTGTGAAGGGATTACACTAGATTTGACATATATTGTGCAGAATCATGTCCTAAACAACATATTTCAAAAGCAGAAACCAGCTTGATGAAATTCATGAGTTATTACCACTCCTAATCAAAAACGCTCCAACTCGGTGAGATAAGCATTTTTTGACCCTATGGCTATGTCTTTTAAAGTTGTAGCTGGATTACACTGAATTTGACATATATTATGCAGAATCATGTCCTAAACAACATATTTCAATAGCAGAAACCAGCTTGATGAAATTCAAAAGTTATTGCCACTCCTAATCAAAAACGCTCCAACTCGGTGAGATAAGCATTTTTTGACCCTATGGCTATATCTTTTAAACTTGTAGCTGGATTACACTGAATTTGACATATATTGTGCAGAATCATGTCCTAAACAACATATTTCAAAAGCAGAAACCAGCTTGATGAAATTCATGAGTTATTACCACTCCTAATCAAAAACGCTCCAACTCGGTGAGATAAGCATTTTTTGACCCTATGGCTATATCTTTTAAACTTGTAGCTGGATTACACTGAATTTGACATATATTATGCAGAATCATGTCCTAAACAATATATTTCAATAGCAGAAACCAGCTTGATGAAATTCAAAAGTTATTGCCACTCCTAATCAAAAACGCTCCAACTCGGTGAGATAAGCACTTTTTGAACGAATGGCTATATCTTTTGAACCTGTGAAGGGATTACACTAGTTTTGACATATATTGTGCAGAATCATGTCCTAAACAACATATTTCAACAGCAGAAACCAGCTTGATGAAATTCAAAAGTTATTGCCACTCCTAATCAAAAACGCTCCAACTCGGTGAGATAAGCATTTTTTGACCCTATGGCTATATCTTTTAAACATGTAGCTGGATTACACTGAATTTGACATATATTATGCAGAATCATGTCCTAAACAACATATTTCAATAGCAGAAACCAGCTTGATGAAATTCAAAAGTTATTGCCACTCCTAATCAAAAACGCTCCAACTCGGTGAGATAAGCATTTTTTGACCCTATGGCTATATCTTTTAAATTTGTAGCTGGATTACACTGAATTTGACATATATTATGCAGAATCACGTCCTAAACAACATATTTCAATAGCAGAAACCAGCTTGATGAAATTCAAAAGTTATTGCCACTCCTAATCAAAAATGCTCCAACTCGGGGAGATAAGCAATTTTTGACCCTATGGCTATATCTCTTAAACTTGTAGCTGGATTACACTGAATTTGACATATATTGTGCAGAATCATGTCCTAAACAATATATTTCAATAGCAGAAACCAGCTTGATGAAATTCAAAAGTTATTGCCACTCCTAATCAAAAACGCTCCAACTCGGTGAGATAAGCACTTTTTGAACCTAGGGCTATATCTTTTGAACCTGTGAAGGGATTACACTGAATTTGACATATATTATGCAGAATCATGTCCTAAACAACATATTTCAATAGCAGAAACCAGCTTGATGAAATTCAAAAGTTATTGCCACTCCTAATCAAAAACGCTCCAACTCGGTGAGATAAGCATTTTTTGACCCTATGGCTATATCTTTTAAACTTGTAGCTGGATTACACTGAATTTGACATATATTATGCAGAATCATGTCCTAAACAACATATTTCAATAGCAGGAACCAGCTTGATGAAATTCAAAAGTTATTTCCACTCCTAATCAAAAACGCTCCAACTCGGTGAGATAAGCACTTTTTGAACCTAGGGCTATATCTTTTGAATCTGTGAAGGGATTACACTAGATTTGACATATATTGTGCAGAATCATGTCCTAAACAACATATTTCAAAAGCAGAAACCAGCTTGATGAAATTCATGAGTTATTACCACTCCTAATCAAAAACGCTCCAACTCGGTGAGATAAGCAATTTTTGACCCTATGGCTATGTCTTTTAAACTTGTAGCTGGATTACACTGAATTTGACATATATTATGCAGAATCATGTCCTAAACAACATATTTCAATAGCAGAAACCAGCTTGATGAAATTCAAAAGTTATTGCCACTCCTAATCAAAAACGCTCCAACTCGGTGAGATAAGCATTTTTTGACCCTATGGCTATATCTTTTAAACTTGTAGCTGGATTACACTGAATTTGACATATATTGTGCAGAATCATGTCCTAAATAACATATTTCAATAGCAGAAACCAGCTTGATGAAATTCAAAAGTTATTTCCACTCCTAATCAAAAACGCTCCAACTCGGTGAGATAAGCACTTTTTGAACCTAGGGCTATATCTTTTGAACCTGTGAAGGGATTACACTAGATTTGACAATATTGTGCAGAATCATGTCCTAAACAACATATTTCAATAGCAGAAACCAGCTTGATGAAATTCAAAAGTTATTGCCACTCCTAATCAAAAACGCTCCAACTCGGGGAGATAAGCAATTTTTGACCCTATGGCTATATCTTTTAAACTTGTAGCTGGATTACACTGAATTTGACATATATTGTGCAGAATCATGTCCTAAACAACATATTTCAATAGCAGAAACCAGCTTGATGAAATTCAAAAGTTATTTCCAATCCTAATCAAAAACGCTCCAACTCGGTGAGATAAGCACTTTTTGAACCTAGGGCTATATCTTTTGAACCTGTGAAGGGATTACACTAGATTTGACATATATTGTGCAGAATCATGTCCTAAACAACATATTTCAATAGCAGAAACCAGCTTGATGAAATTCAAAAGTTATTTCCACTCCTAATCAAAAACGCTCCAACTCGGTGAGATAAGCACTTTTTGAACTTAGGGCTATATCTTTTGAACCTGTGAAGGGATTACACTACATTTGACATATATTGTGCAGAATCATGTCCTCAACAACATATTTCAATAGCAGAAACCAGCTTGATGAAATTCAAAAGTTATTGCCACTCCTAATCAAAAACGCTCCAACTCGGTGAGATAAGCATTTTTTGACCCTATGGCTATATCTTTTTAAACTTGTAGCTGGATTACACTGAATTTGACATATATTATGCAGAATCACGTCCTAAACAACATATTTCAATAGCAGAAACCAGCTTGATGAAATTCAAAAGTTATTGCCACTCCTAATCAAAAATGCTCCAACTCGGGGAGATAAGCAATTTTTGACTCTATGGCTATATCTTTTAAACGTGTAGCTGGATTACACTGAATTTGACATATATTATGCAGAATCATGTCCTAAACAACATATTTCAATAGCAGAAACCAGCTTGATGAAATTCAAAAGTTATTGCCACTCCTAATCAAAAACGCTCCAACTCGGTGAGATAAGCATTTTTTGACCCTATGGCTATATCTTTTAAACTTGTAGCTGGATTACACTGAATTTGACATATATTATGCAGAATCATGTCCTAAACAACATATTTCAATAGCAGAAACCAGCTTGATGAAATTCAAAAGTTATTGCCACTCCTAATCAAAAACGCTCCAACTCGGTGAGATAAGCACTTTTTGAATGAATGGCTATATCTTTTGAACCTGTGAAGGGATTACACTAGTTTTGACATATATTGTGCAGAATCATGTCCTAAACAACATATTTCAATAGCAGAAACCAGCTTGATGAAATTCAAAAGTTATTGCCACTCCTAATCAAAAACGCTCCAACTCGGTGAGATAAGCATTTTTTGACCCTATGGCTATATCTTTTAAACTTGTAACTGGATTACACTGAATTTGACATATATTGTGCAGAATCATGTCCTAAATAACATATTTCAATAGCAGAAACCAGCTTGATGAAATTCAAAAGTTATTTCCACTCCTAATCAAAAACGCTCCAACTCGGTGAGATAAGCACTTTTTGAACCTAGGGCTATATCTTTTGAACCTGTGAAGGGATTACACTAGATTTGAAATGTATTGTGCAGAATCATGTCCTCAACAACATATTTCAATAGCAGAAACCAGCTTGATGAAATTCAAAAGTTATTGCCACTCCTAATCAAAAACGCTCCAACTCGGTGAGATAAGCATTTTTTGACCCTATGCCTATATCTTTTAAACTTGTAGCTGGATTACATTGAATTTGACATATATTATGCAGAATCACGTCCTAAACAACATATTTCAATAGCAGAAACCAGCTTGATGAAATTCAAAAGTTATTGCCACTCCTAATCAAAAATGCTCCAACTCGGGGAGATAAGCAATTTTTGACTCTATGGCTATATCTTTTAAACTTGTAGCTGGATTACACTGAATTTGACATATATTATGCAGAATCATGTCCTAAACAATATATTTCAATAGCAGAAACCAGCTTGATGAAATTCAAAAGTTATTGCCACTCCTAATCAAAAACGCTCCAACTCGGTGAGATAAGCACTTTTTGAAAGAATGGCTATATCTTTTGAACCTGTGAAGGGATTACACTAGTTTTGACATATATTGTGCAGAATCATGTCCTAAACAACATATTTCAACAGCAGAAACCAGCTTGATGAAATTCAAAAGTTATTGCCACTCCTAATCAAAAACGCTCCAACTCGGTGAGATAAGCATTTTTTGACCCTATGGCTATATCTTTTAAACTTGTAGCTGGATTACACTGAATTTGACATATATTATGCAGAATCATGTCCTAAACAACATATTTCAATAGCAGAAACCAGCTTGATGAAATTCAAAAGTTATTGCCACTCCTAATCAAAAACGCTCCAACTCGGTGAGATAAGCATTTTTTGACCCTATGGCTATATCTTTTAAATTTGTAGCTGGATTACACTGAATTTGACATATATTGTGCATAATCACGTCCTAAACAACATATTTCAATAGCAGAAACCAGCTTGATGAAATTCAAAAGTTATTTCCACTCCTAATCAAAAACGCTCCAACTCGGTGAGATAAGCACTTTTTGAACCTAGGGCTATATCTTTTGAACCTGTGAAGGGATTACACTAGATTTGAAATATATTGTGCAGAATCATGTCCTCAACAACATATTTCAATAGCAGAAACCAGCTTGATGAAATTCAAAAGTTATTGCCACTCCTAATCAAAAACGCTCCAACTCGGTGAGATAAGCATTTTTTGACCCTATGCCTATATCTTTTAAACTTGTAGCTGGATTACACTGAATTTGACATATATTATGCAGAATCACGTCCTAAACAACATATTTCAATAGCAGAAACCAGCTTGATGAAATTCAAAAGTTATTGCCACTCCTAATCAAAAATGCTCCAACTCGGGGAGATAAGCAATTTTTGACTCTATGGCTATATCTTTTAAACTTGTAGCTGGATTACACTGAATTTGACATATATTATGCAGAATCATGTCCTAAACAATATATTTCAATAGCAGAAACCAGCTTGATGAAATTCAAAAGTTATTGCCACTCCTAATCAAAAACGCTCCAACTCGGTGAGATAAGCACTTTTTGAAAGAATGGCTATATCTTTTGAACCTGTGAAGGGATTACACTAGTTTTGACATATATTGTGCAGAATCATGTCCTAAACAACATATTTCAACAGCAGAAACCAGCTTGATGAAATTCAAAAGTTATTGCCACTCCTAATCAAAAACGCTCCAACTCGGTGAGATAAGCATTTTTTGACCCTATGGCTATATCTTTTAAACTTGTAGCTGGATTACACTGAATTTGACATATATTATGCAGAATCATGTCCTAAACAACATATTTCAATAGCAGAAACCAGCTTGATGAAATTCAAAAGTTATTGCCACTCCTAATCAAAAACGCTCCAACTCGGTGAGATAAGCATTTTTTGACCCTATGGCTATATCTTTTAAATTTGTAGCTGGATTACACTGAATTTGACATATATTGTGCATAATCACGTCCTAAACAACATATTTCAATAGCAGAAACCAGCTTGATGAAATTCAAAAGTTATTGCCACTCCTAATCAAAAACGCTCCACTCGGTGAGATAAGCATTTTTTGACCCTATGGCTATATCTTTTAAACTTGTAGCTGGATTACACTGAATTTGACATATATTGTGCAGAATCATGTCCTAAACAACATATTTCAATAGCAGAAACCAGCTTGATGAAATTCAAAAGTTATTGCCACTCCTAATCAAAAACGCTCCAACTCGGTGAGATAAGCACTTTTTGAACGAATGGCTATATCTTTTGAACCTGTGAAGGGATTACACTAGTTTTGACATATATTGTGCAGAATCATGTCCTAAACAACATATTTCAACAGCAGAAACCAGCTTGATGAAATTCAAAAGTTATTGCCACTCCTAATCAAAAACGCTCCAACTCGGTGAGATAAGCATTTTTTGACCCTATGGCTATATCTTTTAAACTTGTAGCTGGATTACACTGAATTTGACATATATTATGCAGAATCATGTCCTAAACAACATATTTCAATAGCAGAAACCAGCTTGATGAAATTCAAAAGTTATTGCCACTCCTAATCAAAAACGCTCCAACTCGGTGAGATAAGCATTTTTTTGACCCTATGGCTATATCTTTTAAACTTGTAGCTGGATTACACTGAATTTGACATATATTGTGCAGAATCATGTCCTAAATAACATATTTCAATAGCAGAAACCAGCTTGATGAAATTCAAAAGTTATTGCCACTCCTAATCAAAAACGCTCCAACTCGGTGAGATAAGAACTTTTTGAACCTAGGGCTATATCTTTTGAACCTGTGAAGGGATTACACTAGATTTGACATATATTGTGCAGAATCATGTCCTAAACAACATATTTCAATAGCAGAAACCAGCTTGATGAAATTCAAAAGTTATTGCCACTCCTAATCAAAAACGCTCCAACTCGGTGAGATAAGCACTTTTTGAACCTAGGGCTATATCTTTTGAACCTGTGAAGGGATTACACAACATTTGACATATATTGTGCAGAATCATGTCCTCAACAACATATATCAATAGCAGAAACCAGCTTGATGAAATTCAAAAGTTATTGCCACTCCTAATCAAAAACGCTCCAACTCGGTGAGATAAGCATTTTTTGACCCTATGCCTATATCTTTTAAACTTGTAGCTGGATTACACTGAATTTGACATATATTATGCAGAATCACGTCCTAAACAACATATTTCAATAGCAGAAACCAGCTTGATGAAATTCAAAAGTTATTGCCACTCCTAATCAAAAACGCTCCAACTCGGGGAGATAAGCAATTTTTGACTCTATGGCTATATCTTTTAAACTTGTAGCTGGATTACACTGAATTTGACATATATTATGCAGAATCATGTCCTAAACAACATATTTCAATAGCAGAAACCAGCTTGATGAAATTCAAAAGTTATTGCCACTCCTAATCAAAAACGCTCCAACTCGTTGAGATAAGCATTTTTTGACCCTATGGCTATATCTTTTAAACTTGTAGCTGGATTACACTGAATTTGACATATATTATGCAGAATCATGTCCTAAACAACATATTTCAATAGCAGAAACAAGCTTGATGAAATTCAAAAGTTATTGCCACTCCTAATCAAAAACGCTCCAACTCGGTGAGATAAGCACTTTTTGAACCTAGGGCTAAATCTTTTGAACCTGTGAAGGGATTACACTAGATTTGACATATATTGTGCAGAATCATGTCCTAAACAACATATTTCAATAGCAGAAACCAGCTTGATGAAATTCAAAAGTTATTGCCACTCCTAATCAAAAACGGTCAAACTCGGTGAGATAAGCATTTTTTGACCCTATGGCTATATCTTTTAAACTTGTAGCTGGATTACACTGAATTTGACATATATTATGCAGAATCATGTCCTAAACAACATATTTCAATAGCAGAAACCAGCTTGATGAAATTCAAAAGTTATTGCCACTCCTAATCAAAAACGCTCCAACTCGGTGAGATAAGCATTTTTTGACCCTATGGCTATATCTTTTAAATTTGTAGCTGGATTACACTGAATTTGACATATATTGTGCATAATCACGTCCTAAACAACATATTTCAATAGCAGAAACCAGCTTGATGAAATTCAAAAGTTATTGCCACTCCTAATCAAAAACGCTCCACTCGGTGAGATAAGCATTTTTTGACCCTATGGCTATATCTTTTAAACTTGTAGCTGGATTACACTGAATTTGACATATATTATGCAGACTCACGTCCTAAACAACATATTTCAATAGCAGAAACCAGCTTGATGAAATTCAAAAGTTATTGCCACTCCTAATCAAAAATGCTCCAACTCGGGGAGATAAGCAATTTTTGACCCTATGGCTATATCTCTTAAACTTGTAGCTGGATTACACTGAATTTGACATATATTGTGCATAATCATGTCCTAAACAATATATTTCAATAGCAGAAACCAGCTTGATGAAATTCAAAAGTTATTGCCACTCCTAATCAAAAACGCTCCAACTCGGTGAGATAAGCACTTTTTGAACGAATGGCTATATCTTTTGAACCTGTGAAGGGATTACACTAGTTTTGACATATATTGTGCAGAATCATGTCCTAAACAACATATTTCAACAGCAGAAACCAGCTTGATGAAATTCAAAAGTTATTGCCACTCCTAATCAAAAACGCTCCAACTCGTTGAGATAAGCATTTTTTGACCCTATGGCTATATCTTTTAAACTTGTAGCTGGATTACACTGAATTTGACATATATTATGCAGAATCATGTCCTAAACAACATATTTCAATAGCAAAAACCAGCTTGATGAAATTCAAAAGTTATTGCCATTCCTAATCAAAAACGCTCCACTCGGTGAGATAAGCATTTTTTTACCCTATGGCTATATCTTTTAAACTTGTAGCTGGATTACACTGAATTTGACATATATTATGCAGAATCACGTCCTAAACAACATATTTCAATAGCAGAAACCAGCTTGATGAAATTCAAAAGTTATTGCCACTCCTAATCAAAAACGCTCCAACTCGGGGAGATAAGCAATTTTTGACCCTATGGCTATATCTTTTAAACTTGTAGCTGGATTACACTGAATTTGACATATATTATGCAGAATCATGTCCTAAACAACATTTTTCAATAGCAGAAACCAGCTTGATGAAATTCAAAAGTTATTGCCACTCCTAATCAAAAACGCTCCAACTCGGTGAGATAAGCATTTTTTGACCCTATGGCTATATCTCTTAAACTTGTAGCTGGATTACACTGAATTTGACATATATTGTGCAGAATCATGTCCTAAACAACATATTTCAATAGCAGAAACCAGCTTGATGAAATTCAAAAGTTATTTCCACTCCTAATCAAAAACGCTCCAACTCGGTGAGATAAGCACTTTTTGAACCTAGGGCTATATCTTTTGAACCTGTGAAGGGATTACACTAGATTTGACATATATTGTGCAGAATCATGTCCTAAACAACATATTTCAATAGCAGAAACCAGCTTGATGAAATTCAAAAGTTATTGCCACTCCTAATCAAAAACGCTCCAACTCGGTGAGATAAGCATTTTTTGACCCTATGCCTATATCTTTTAAACTTGTAGCTGGATTACACTGAATTTGACATATATTATGCAGAATCACGTCCTAAACAACATATTTCAATAGCAGAAACCAGCTTGATGAAATTCAAAAGTTATTGCCACTCCTAATCAAAAATGCTCCAACTCGGGGAGATAAGCAATTTTTGACTCTATGGCTATATCTTTTAAACTTGTAGCTGGATTACACTGAATTTGACATATATTATGCAGAATCATGTCCTAAACAATATATTTCAATAGCAGAAACCAGCTTGATGAAATTCAAAAGTTATTGCCACTCCTAATCAAAAACGCTCCAACTCGGTGAGATAAGCACTTTTTGAACGAATGGCTATATCTTTTGAACCTGTGAAGGGATTACACTAGTTTTGACATATATTGTGCAGAATCATGTCCTAAACAACATATTTCAACAGCAGAAACCAGCTTGATGAAATTCAAAAGTTATTGCCACTCCTAATCAAAAACGCTCCAACTCGGTGAGATAAGCATTTTTTGACCCTATGGCTATATCTTTTAAACTTGTAGCTGGATTACACTGAATTTGACATATATTATGCAGAATCATGTCCTAAACAACATATTTCAATAGCAGAAACCAGCTTGATGAAATTCAAAAGTTATTGCCACTCCTAATCAAAAACGCTCCAACTCGGTGAGATAAGCATTTTTTGACCCTATGGCTATATCTTTTAAACTTGTAGCTGGATTACACTGAATTTGACATATATTATGCAGAATCACGTCCTAAACAACATATTTCAATAGCAGAAACCAGCTTGATGAAATTCAAAAGTTATTGCCACTCCTAATCAAAAATGCTCCAACTCGGGGAGATAAGCAATTTTTGACTCTATGGCTATATCTTTTAAACTTGTAGCTGGATTACACTGAATTTGACATATATTATGCAGAATCATGTCCTAAACAACATATTTCAATAGCAGAAACCAGCTTGATGAAATTCAAAAGTTATTGCCACTCCTAATCAAAAACGCTCCAACTCGGTGAGATAAGCATTTTTTGACCCTATGGCTATATCTTTTAAACTTGTAGCTGGATTACACTGAATTTGACATATATTGTGCAGAATCATGTCCTAAACAACATATTTCAATAGCAGAAACCAGCTTGATGAAATTCAAAAGTTATTGCCACTCCTAATCAAAAACGCTCCAACTCGGTGAGATAAGCACTTTTTGAACGAATGGCTATATCTTTTGAACCTGTGAAGGGATTACACTAGTTTTGACATATATTGTGCAGAATCATGTCCTAAACAACATATTTCAACAGCAGAAACCAGCTTGATGAAATTCAAAAGTTATTGCCACTCCTAATCAAAAACGCTCCAACTCGGTGAGATAAGCATTTTTTGACCCTATGGCTATATCTTTTAAACTTGTAGCTGGATTACACTGAATTTGACATATATTATGCAGAATCATGTCCTAAACAACATATTTCAATAGCAGAAACCAGCTTGATGAAATTCAAAAGTTATTGCCACTCCTAATCAAAAACGCTCCAACTCGGTGAGATAAGCATTTTTTGACCCTATGGCTATATCTTTTAAACTTGTAGCTGGATTACACTGAATTTGACATATATTGTGCATAATCACGTCCTAAACAACATATTTCAATAGCAGAAACCAGCTTGATGAAATTCAAAAGTTATTGCCACTCCTAATCAAAAATGCTCCACTCGGTGAGATAAGCATTTTTTGACCCTATGGCTATATCTTTTAAATTTGTAGCTGGAGTACACTGAATTTGACATATATTGTGCATAATCATGTCCTAAACAACATATTTCAATAGCAGAAACCAGCTTGATGAAATTCAAAAGTTATTGCCACTCCTAATCAAAAATGCTCCACTCGGTGAGATAAGCATTTTTTGACCCTATGGCTATATCTTTTAAACTTGTAGCTGGATTACACTGAATTTGACATATATTATGCAGAATCACGTCTTAAACAACATATTTCAATAGCAGAAACCAGCTTGATGAAATTCAAAAGTTATTGCCACTCCTAATCAAAAACGCTCCAACTCGGTGAGATAAGCACTTTTTGAACCTAGGGCTATATCTTTTGAACCTGTGAAGGGATTACACTGAATTTGACATATATTATGCAGAATCATGTCCTAAACAACATATTTCAATAGCAGAAACCAGCTTGATGAAATTCAAAAGTTATTGCCACTCCTAATCAAAAACGCTCCAACTCGGTGAGATAAGCATTTTTTGACCCTATGGCTATATCTTTTAAACTTGTAGCTGGATTACACTGAATTTGACATATATTGTGCAGAATCATGTCCTTAATAACATATTTCAATAGCAGAAACCAGCTTGATGAAATTCTAAAGTTATTTCCACTCCTAATCAAAAACGCTCCAACTCGGTGAGATAAGCACTTTTTGAACCTAGGGCTATATCTTTTGAACCTGTGAAGGGATTACACTAGATTTGACATATATTGTGCAGAATCATGTCCTAAACAACATATTTCAATAGCAGAAACCAGCTTGATGAAATTCAAAAGTTATTGCCACTCCTAATCAAAAACGCTCCAACTCGGTGAGATAAGCACTTTTTGAACCTAGAGCTATATCTTTTGAACCTGTGAAGGGATTACACTACATTTGACCTATATTGTGCAGAATCATGTCCTCAACAACATATTTCAATAGCAGAAACCAGCTTGATGAAATTCAAAAGTTATTGCCACTCCTAATCAAAAACGCTCCAACTCGGTGAGATAAGCATTTTTTGACCCTATGCCTATATCTTTTAAACTTGTAGCTGGATTACACTGAATTTGACATATATTATGCAGAATCACGTCCTAAACAACATATTTCAATAGCAGAAACCAGCTTGATGAAATTCAAAAGTTATTGCCACTCCTAATCAAAAACGCTCCAACTCGGGGAGATAAGCAATTTTTGACTCTATGGCTATATCTTTTAAACTTGTAGCTGGATTACACTGAATTTGACATATATTATGCAGAATCATGTCCTAAACAACATATTTCAATAGCAGAAACCAGCTTGATGAAATTCAAAAGTTATTGCCACTCCTAATCAAAAACGCTCCAACTCGTTGAGATAAGCATTTTTTGACCCTATGGCTATATCTTTTAAACTTGTAGCTGGATTACACTGAATTTGACATATATTGTGCAGAATCATGTCCTAAACAACATATTTCAATAGCAGAAACCAGCTTGATGAAATTCAAAAGTTATTGCCACTCCTAATCAAAAACGCTCCAACTCGGTGAGATAAGCACTGTTTGAACGAATGGCTATATCTTTTGAACCTGTGAAGGGATTACACTAGTTTTGACATATATTGTGCAGAATCATGTCCTAAACAACATATTTCAACAGCAGAAACCAGCTTGATGAAATTCAAAAGTTATTGCCACTCCTAATCAAAAACGGTCAAACTCGGTGAGATAAGCATTTTTTGACCCTATGGCTATATCTTTTAAACTTGTAGCTGGATTACACTGAATTTGACATATATTATGCAGAATCATGTCCTAAACAACATATTTCAATAGCAGAAACCAGCTTGATGAAATTCAAAAGTTATTGCCACTCCTAATCAAAAACGCTCCAACTCTGTGAGATAAGCATTTTTTGACCCTATGGCTATATCTTTTAAATTTGTAGCTGGATTACACTGAATTTGACATATATTGTGCATAATCACGTCCTAAACAACATATTTCAATAGCAGAAACCAGCTTGATGAAATTCAAAAGTTATTGCCACTCCTAATCAAAAACGCTCCACTCGGTGAGATAAGCATTTTTTGACCCTATGGCTATATCTTTTAAACTTGTAGCTGGATTACACTGAATTTGACATATATTATGCAGAATCACGTCCTAAACAACATATTTCAATAGCAGAAACCAGCTTGATGAAATTCAAAAGTTATTGCCACTCCTAATCAAAAATGCTCCAACTCGGGGAGATAAGCAATTTTTGACCCTATGGCTATATCTCTTAAACTTGTAGCTGGATTACACTGAATTTGACATATATTGTGCATAATCATGTCCTAAACAATATATTTCAATAGCAGAAACCAGCTTGATGAAATTCAAAAGTTATTGCCACTCCTAATCAAAAACGCTCCAACTCGGTGAGATAAGCACTTTTTGAACGAATGGCTATATCTTTTGAACCTGTGAAGGGATTACACTAGTTTTGACATATATTGTGCAGAATCATGTCCTAAACAACATATTTCAATAGCAGAAACCAGCTTGATGAAATTCAAAAGTTATTGCCACTCCTAATCAAAAACGCTCCAACTCGGTGAGATAAGCATTTTTTGACCCTATGGCTATATCTTTTAAACTTGTAGCTGGATTACACTGAATTTGACATATATTGTGCATAATCACGTCCTAAACAACATATTTCAATAGCAGAAACCAGCTTGATGAAATTCAAAAGTTATTGCCACTCCTAATCAAAAACGCTCCACTCGGTGAGATAAGAACTTTTTGAACCTAGGGCTATATCTTTTGAACCTGTGAAGGGATTACACTAGATTTGACATATATTGTGCAGAATCATGTCCTAAACAACATATTTCAAAAGCAAAAACCAGCTTGATGAAATTCAAAAGTTATTGCCATTCCTAATCAAAAACGCTCCACTCGGTGAGTTAAGCATTTTTTTACCCTATGGCTATATCTCTTAAACTTGTAGCTGGATTACACTGAATTTGACATATATTGTGCAGAATCATGTCCTAAACAACATATTTCAAAAGCAGAAACCAGCTTGATGAAATTCATGAGTTATTACCACTCCTAATCAAAAACGCTCCAACTCGGTGAGATAAGCATTTTTTGACCCTATGGCTATATCTTTTAAACTTGTAGCTGGATTACACTGAATTTGACATATATTATGCAGAATCATGTCCTAAACAACATATTTCAATAGCAGAAACCAGCTTGATGAAATTCAAAAGTTATTGCCACTCCTAATCAAAAACGCTCCAACTCGGTGAGATAAGCATTTTTTGACCCTATGGCTATATCTTTTAAACTTGTAGCTGGATTACACTGAATTTGACATATATTGTGCAGAATCATGTCCTTAATAACATATTTCAATAGCAGAAACCAGCTTGATGAAATTCAAAAGTTATTGCCACTCCTAATCAAAAATGCTCCAACTCGGGGAGATAAGCACTTTTTGAACCTATGGCTATATCTTTTAAACTTGTAGCTGGATTACACTGAATTTGACATATATTATGCAGAATCATGTCCTAAACAACATATTTCAATAGCAGAAACCAGCTTGATGAAATTCAAAAGTTATTGCCACTCCTAATCAAAAACGCTCCAACTCGGTGAGATAAGCATTTTTTGACCCTATGGCTATATCTTTTAAACTTGTAGCTGGATTACACTGAATTTGACATATATTATGCAGAATCATGTCCTTAATAACATATTTCAATAGCAGAAACCAGCTTGATGAAATTCAAAAGTTATTTCCACTCCTAATCAAAAACGCTCCAACTCGGTGAGATAAGCACTTTTTGAACCTAGGGCTATATCTTTTGAACCTGTGAAGGGATTACACTAGATTTGACATATATTGTGCAGAATCATGTCCTAAACAACATCTTTCAACAGCAGAAACCAGCTTGATGAAATTCAAAAGTTATTGCCACTCCTAATCAAAAACGCTCCAACTCGGTGAGATAAGCATTTTTTGACCCTATGGCTATATCTTTTAAACTTGTAGCTGGATTACACTGAATTTGACATATATTATGCAGAATCATGTCCTAAACAACATTTTTCAATAGCAGAAACCAGCTTGATGAAATTCAAAAGTTATTGCCACTCCTAATCAAAAACGCTCCAACTCGGTGAGATAAGCATTTTTTGACCCTATGGCTATATCTCTTAAACTTGTAGCTGGATTACACTGAATTTGACATATATTGTGCAGAATCATGTCCTAAACAACATATTTCAATAGCAGAAACCAGCTTGATGAAATTCAAAAGTTATTTCCACTCCTAATCAAAAACGCTCCAACTCGGTGAGATAAGCACTTTTTGAACCTAGGGCTATATCTTTTGAACCTGTGAAGGGATTACACTAGATTTGACATATGTTGTGCAGAATCATGTCCTAAACAACATATTTCAATAGCAGAAACCAGCTTGATGAAATTCAAAAGTTATTGCCACTCCTAATCAAAAACGCTCCAACTCGGTGAGATAAGCATTTTTTGACCCTATGCCTATATCTTTTAAACTTGTAGCTGGATTACAATGAATTTGACATATATTGTGCAGAATCATGTCCTAAACAACATATTTCAATAGCAGAAACCAGCTTGATGAAATTCAAAAGTTATTGCCACTCCTAATCAAAAACGCTCCAACTCGGTGAGATAAGCATTTTTTGACCCTATGGTTATATCTTTTAAACTTGTAGCTGGATTACACTGAATTTGACATATATTATGCAGAATCATGTCCTAAACAACATATTTCAATAGCAGAAACCAGCTTGATGAAATTCAAAAGTTATTGCCACTCCTAATCAAAAACGCTCCAACTCGGTGAGATAAGCATTTTTTGACCCTATGGCTATATCTTTTAAACTTGTAGCTGGATTACACTGAATTTGACATATATTGTGCAGAATCATGTCCTAAACAACATATTTCAATAGCAGAAACCAGCTTGATGAAATTCAAAAGTTATTGCCACTCCTAATCAAAAACGCTCCAACTCGGTGAGATAAGCACTTTTTGAACGAATGGCTATATCTTTTGAACCTGTGAAGGGATTACACTAGTTTTGACATATATTGTGCAGAATCATGTCCTAAACAACATATTTCAACAGCAGAAACCAGCTTGATGAAATTCAAAAGTTATTGCCACTCCTAATCAAAAACGCTCCAACTCGGTGAGATAAGCATTTTTTGACCCTATGGCTATATCTTTTAAACTTGTAGCTGGATTACACTGAATTTTGACATATATTATGCAGAATCATGTCCTAAACAACATATTTCAATAGCAGAAACCAGCTTGATGAAATTCAAAAGTTATTGCCACTCCTAATCAAAAACGCTCCAACTCGGTGAGATAAGCATTTTTTGACCCTATGGCTATATCTTTTAAATTTGTAGCTGGAGTACACTGAATTTGACATATATTGTGCATAATCATGTCCTAAACAACATATTTCAATAGCAGAAACCAGCTTGATGAAATTCAAAAGTTATTGCCACTCCTAATCAAAAATGCTCCACTCGGTGAGATAAGCACTTTTTGACCCTATGGCTATATCTTTTAAACTTGTAGCTGGATTACACTGAATTTGACATATATTATGCAGAATCACGTCTTAAACAACATATTTCAATAGCAGAAACCAGCTTGATGAAATTCAAAAGTTATTGCCACTCCTAATCAAAAACGCTCCAACTCGGTGAGATAAGCACTTTTTGAACCTAGGGCTATATCTTTTGAACCTGTGAAGGGATTACACTGAATTTGACATATATTATGCAGAATCATGTCCTAAACAACATATTTCAATAGCAGAAACCAGCTTGATGAAATTCAAAAGTTATTGCCACTCCTAATCAAAAACGCTCCAACTCGGTGAGATAAGCATTTTTTGACCCTATGGCTATATCTTTTAAACTTGTAGCTGGATTACACTGAATTTGACATATATTGTGCAGAATCATGTCCTTAATAACATATTTCAATAGCAGAAACCAGCTTGATGAAATTCTAAAGTTATTTCCACTCCTAATCAAAAACGCTCCAACTCGGTGAGATAAGCACTTTTTGAACCTAGGGCTATATCTTTTGAACCTGTGAAGGGATTACACTAGATTTGACATATATTGTGCAGAATCATGTCCTAAACAACATATTTCAATAGCAGAAACCAGCTTGATGAAATTCAAAAGTTATTGCCACTCCTAATCAAAAACGCTCCAACTCGGTGAGATAAGCACTTTTTGAACCTAGAGCTATATCTTTTGAACCTGTGAAGGGATTACACTACATTTGACCTATATTGTGCAGAATCATGTCCTCAACAACATATTTCAATAGCAGAAACCAGCTTGATGAAATTCCAAAGTTATTGCCACTCCTAATCAAAAACGCTCCAACTCGGTGAGATAAGCATTTTTTGACCCTATGCCTATATCTTTTAAACTTGTAGCTGGATTACACTGAATTTGACATATATTATGCAGAATCACGTCCTAAACAACATATTTCAATAGCAGAAACCAGCTTGATGAAATTCAAAAGTTATTGCCACTCCTAATCAAAAACGCTCCAACTCGGGGAGATAAGCAATTTTTGACTCTATGGCTATATCTTTTAAACTTGTAGCTGGATTACACTGAATTTGACATATATTATGCAGAATCATGTCCTAAACAACATATTTCAATAGCAGAAACCAGCTTGATGAAATTCAAAAGTTATTGCCACTCCTAATCAAAAACGCTCCAACTCGTTGAGATAAGCATTTTTTGACCCTATGGCTATATCTTTTAAACTTGTAGCTGGATTACACTGAATTTGACATATATTGTGCAGAATCATGTCCTAAACAACATATTTCAATAGCAGAAACCAGCTTGATGAAATTCAAAAGTTATTGCCACTCCTAATCAAAAACGCTCCAACTCGGTGAGATAAGCACTGTTTGAACGAATGGCTATATCTTTTGAACCTGTGAAGGGATTACACTAGTTTTGACATATATTGTGCAGAATCATGTCCTAAACAACATATTTCAACAGCAGAAACCAGCTTGATGAAATTCAAAAGTTATTGCCACTCCTAATCAAAAACGGTCAAACTCGGTGAGATAAGCATTTTTTGACCCTATGGCTATATCTTTTAAACTTGTAGCTGGATTACACTGAATTTGACATATATTATGCAGAATCATGTCCTAAACAACATATTTCAATAGCAGAAACCAGCTTGATGAAATTCAAAAGTTATTGCCACTCCTAATCAAAAACGCTCCAACTCTGTGAGATAAGCATTTTTTGACCCTATGGCTATATCTTTTAAATTTGTAGCTGGATTACACTGAATTTGACATATATTGTGCATAATCACGTCCTAAACAACATATTTCAATAGCAGAAACCAGCTTGATGAAATTCAAAAGTTATTGCCACTCCTAATCAAAAACGCTCCACTCGGTGAGATAAGCATTTTTTGACCCTATGGCTATATCTTTTAAACTTGTAGCTGGATTACACTGAATTTGACATATATTATGCAGAATCACGTCCTAAACAACATATTTCAATAGCAGAAACCAGCTTGATGAAATTCAAAAGTTATTGCCACTCCTAATCAAAAATGCTCCAACTCGGGGAGATAAGCAATTTTTGACCCTATGGCTATATCTCTTAAACTTGTAGCTGGATTACACTGAATTTGACATATATTGTGCATAATCATGTCCTAAACAATATATTTCAATAGCAGAAACCAGCTTGATGAAATTCAAAAGTTATTGCCACTCCTAATCAAAAACGCTCCAACTCGGTGAGATAAGCACTTTTTGAACGAATGGCTATATCTTTTGAACCTGTGAAGGGATTACACTAGTTTTGACATATATTGTGCAGAATCATGTCCTAAACAACATATTTCAATAGCAGAAACCAGCTTGATGAAATTCAAAAGTTATTGCCACTCCTAATCAAAAACGCTCCAACTCGGTGAGATAAGCATTTTTTGACCCTATGGCTATATCTTTTAAACTTGTAGCTGGATTACACTGAATTTGACATATATTGTGCATAATCACGTCCTAAACAACATATTTCAATAGCAGAAACCAGCTTGATGAAATTCAAAAGTTATTGCCACTCCTAATCAAAAACGCTCCACTCGGTGAGATAAGAACTTTTTGAACCTAGGGCTATATCTTTTGAACCTGTGAAGGGATTTCACTAGATTTGACATATATTGTGCAGAATCATGTCCTAAACAACATATTTCAAAAGCAAAAACCAGCTTGATGAAATTCAAAAGTTATTGCCATTCCTAATCAAAAACGCTCCACTCGGTGAGTTAAGCATTTTTTTACCCTATGGCTATATCTCTTAAACTTGTAGCTGGATTACACTGAATTTGACATATATTGTGCAGAATCATGTCCTAAACAACATATTTCAAAAGCAGAAACCAGCTTGATGAAATTCATGAGTTATTACCACTCCTAATCAAAAACGCTCCAACTCGGTGAGATAAGCATTTTTTGACCCTATGGCTATATCTTTTAAACTTGTAGCTGGATTACACTGAATTTGACATATATTATGCAGAATCATGTCCTAAACAACATATTTCAATAGCAGAAACCAGCTTGATGAAATTCAAAAGTTATTGCCACTCCTAATCAAAAACGCTCCAACTCGGTGAGATAAGCATTTTTTGACCCTATGGCTATATCTTTTAAACTTGTAGCTGGATTACACTGAATTTGACATATATTGTGCAGAATCATGTCCTTAATAACATATTTCAATAGCAGAAACCAGCTTGATGAAATTCAAAAGTTATTGCCACTCCTAATCAAAAATGCTCCAACTCGGGGAGATAAGCACTTTTTGAACCTATGGCTATATCTTTTAAACTTGTAGCTGGATTACACTGAATTTGACATATATTATGCAGAATCATGTCCTAAACAACATATTTCAATAGCAGAAACCAGCTTGATGAAATTCAAAAGTTATTGCCACTCCTAATCAAAAACGCTCCAACTCGGTGAGATAAGCATTTTTTGACCCTATGGCTATATCTTTTAAACTTGTAGCTGGATTACACTGAATTTGACATATATTGTGCAGAATCATGTCCTTAATAACATATTTCAATAGCAGAAACCAGCTTGATGAAATTCAAAAGTTATTTCCACTCCTAATCAAAAACGCTCCAACTCGGTGAGATAAGCACTTTTTGAACCTAGGGCTATATCTTTTGAACCTGTGAAGGGATTACACTAGATTTGACATATATTGTGCAGAATCATGTCCTAAACAACATCTTTCAACAGCAGAAACCAGCTTGATGAAATTCAAAAGTTATTGCCACTCCTAATCAAAAACGCTCCAACTCGGTGAGATAAGCATTTTTTGACCCTATGGCTATATCTTTTAAACTTGTAGCTGGATTACACTGAATTTGACATATATTATGCAGAATCATGTCCTAAACAACATTTTTCAATAGCAGAAACCAGCTTGATGAAATTCAAAAGTTATTGCCACTCCTAATCAAAAACGCTCCAACTCGGTGAGATAAGCATTTTTTGACCCTATGGCTATATCTCTTAAACTTGTAGCTGGATTACACTGAATTTGACATATATTGTGCAGAATCATGTCCTAAACAACATATTTCAATAGCAGAAACCAGCTTGATGAAATTCAAAAGTTATTTCCACTCCTAATCAAAAACGCTCCAACTCGGTGAGATAAGCACTTTTTGAACCTAGGGCTATATCTTTTGAACCTGTGAAGGGATTACACTAGATTTGACATATGTTGTGCAGAATCATGTCCTAAACAACATATTTCAATAGCAGAAACCAGCTTGATGAAATTCAAAAGTTATTGCCACTCCTAATCAAAAACGCTCCAACTCGGTGAGATAAGCATTTTTTGACCCTATGCCTATATCTTTTAAACTTGTAGCTGGATTACAATGAATTTGACATATATTGTGCAGAATCATGTCCTAAACAACATATTTCAATAGCAGAAACCAGCTTGATGAAATTCAAAAGTTATTGCCACTCCTAATCAAAAACGCTCCAACTCGGTGAGATAAGCATTTTTTGACCCTATGGTTATATCTTTTAAACTTGTAGCTGGATTACACTGAATTTGACATATATTATGCAGAATCATGTCCTAAACAACATATTTCAATAGCAGAAACCAGCTTGATGAAATTCAAAAGTTATTGCCACTCCTAATCAAAAACGCTCCAACTCGGTGAGATAAGCATTTTTTGACCCTATGGCTATATCTTTTAAACTTGTAGCTGGATTACACTGAATTTGACATATATTGTGCAGAATCATGTCCTTAATAACATATTTCAATAGCAGAAACCAGCTTGATGAAATTCAAAAGTTATTTCCACTCCTAATCAAAAACGCTCCAACTCGGTGAGATAAGCACTTTTTGAACCTAGGGCTATATCTTTTGAACCTGTGAAGGGATTACACTAGATTTGACATATATTGTGCAGAATCATGTCCTCAACAACATATTTCAATAGCAGAATCCAGCTTGATGAAATTCAAAAGTTATTGCCACTCCTAATCAAAAACGCTCCAACTCGGTAAGATAAGCATTTTTTGACCCTATGCCTATATCTTTTAAACTTGTAGCTGGATTACACTGAATTTGACATATATTATGCAGAATCACGTCCTAAACAACATATTTCAATAGCAGAAACCAGCTTGATGTAATTCAAAAGTTATTGACACTCCTAATCAAAAATGCTCCAACTCGGGGAGATAAGCAATTTTTGACTCTATGGCTATATCTTTTAAACTTGTAGCTGGATTACACTGAATTTGACATATATTATGCAGAATCATGTCCTAAACAACATATTTCAATACCAGAAACCAGCTTGATGAAATTCAAAAGTTATTTCAAATCCTAATCAAAAACGCTCCAACTCGGTGAGATAAGCATTTTTTGACCCTATGGCTATATCTTTTAAACTTGTAGCTGGATTACACTGAATTTGACATATATTGTGCAGAATCATGTCCTAAACAACATATTTCAATAGCAGAAACCAGCTTGATGAAATTCAAAAGTTATTGCCACTCCTAATCAAAAACGCTCCAACTCGGTGAGATAAGCACTTTTTGAACGAATGGCTATATCTTTTGAACCTGTGAAGGGATTACACTAGTTTTGACATATATTGTGCAGAATCATGTCCTAAACAACATATTTCAACAGCAGAAACCAGCTTGATGAAATTCAAAAGTTATTGCCACTCCTAATCAAAAACGCTCCAACTCGGTGAGATAAGCATTTTTTGACCCTATGGCTATATCTTTTAAACTTGTAGCTGGATTACACTGAATTTGACATATATTATGCAGAATCATGTCCTAAACAACATATTTCAATAGCAGAAACCAGCTTGATGAAATTCAAAAGTTATTGCCACTCCTAATCAAAAACGCTCCAACTCGGTGAGATAAGCATTTTTTGACCCTATGGCTA
The DNA here is from genome assembly GCF_037954325.1 of Fistularia commersonii. Lineage (NCBI taxonomy): Eukaryota > Metazoa > Chordata > Actinopteri > Syngnathiformes > Fistulariidae > Fistularia > Fistularia commersonii. The sequence goes on from NW_028234036.1 coordinate 54,544, forward strand.
TATCTTTTAAACTTGTAGCTGGATTACACTGAATTTGACATATATTGTGCATAATCACGTCCTAAAAAACATATTTCAATAGCAGAAACCAGCTTGATGAAATTCAAAAGTTATTGCCACTCCTAATCAAAAACGCTCCACTCGGTGAGATAAGCATTTTTTGACCCTATGGCTATATCTTTTAAACTTGTAGCTGAATTACACTGAATTTGACATATATTATGCAGAATCACGTCCTAAACAACATATTTCAATAGCAGAAACCAGCTTGATGAAATTCAAAAGTTATTGCCACTCCTAATCAAAAATGCTCCAACTCGGGGAGATAAGCACTTTTTGAACCTAGGGCTATATCTCTTAAACTTGTAGCTGGATTACACTGAATTTGACATATATTGTGCAGAATCATGTCCTAAACAATATATTTCAATAGCAGAAACCAGCTTGATAAAATTCAAAAGTTATTGCCACTCCTAATCAAAAACGCTCCCACTCGGTGAGATAAGCACTTTTTGAACGAATGGCTATATCTTTTGAACCTGTGAAGGGATTACACTAGTTTTGACATATATTGTGCAGAATCATGTCCTAAACAACATATTTCAACAGCAGAAACCAGCTTGATGAAATTCAAAAGTTATTGCCACTCCTAATCAAAAACGCTCCAACTCGGTGAGATAAGCATTTTTTGACCCTATGGCTATATCTTTTAAACTTGTAGCTGGATTACACTGAATTTGACATATATTATGCAGAATCATGTCCTAAACAACATATTTCAATAGCAGAAACCAGCTTGATGAAATTCAAAAGTTATTGCCACTCCTAATCAAAAACGCTCCAACTCGGTGAGATAAGCATTTTTTGACCCTATGGCTATATCTTTTAAATTTGTAGCTGGATTACACTGAATTTGACATATATTGTGCATAATCACGTCCTAAACAACATATTTCAATAGCAGAAACCAGCTTGATGAAATTCAAAAGTTATTGCCACTCCTAATCAAAAACGCTCCACTTGGTGAGATAAGCATTTTTTGACCCTATGGCTATATCTTTTAAACTTGTAGCTGGATTACACTGAATTTGACATATATTATGCAGAATCATGTCCTAAACAACATATTTCAATAGCAGAAACCAGCTTGATGAAATTCAAAAGTTATTGCCACTCCTAATCAAAAACGCTCCAACTCGGTGAGATAAGCATTTTTTGACCCTATGGCTATATCTTTTAAACTTGTAGCTGGATTACACTGAATTTGACATATATTGTGCAGAATCATGTCCTAAACAACATATTTCAAAAGCAGAAACCAGCTTGATGAAATTCATGAGTTATTACCACTCCTAATCAAAAACGCTCCAACTCGGTGAGATAAGCATTTTTTGACCCTATGGCTATATCTTTTAAACTTGTAGCTGGATTACACTGAATTTGACATATATTATGCAGAATCATGTCCTAAACAACATATTTCAATAGCAGAAACCAGCTTGATGAAATTCAAAAGTTATTGCCACTCCTAATCAAAAACGCTCCAACTCGGTGAGATAAGCATTTTTTGACCCTATGGCTATATCTTTTAAACTTGTAGCTGGATTACACTGAATTTGACATATATTGTGCAGAATCATGTCCTAAATAACATATTTCAATAGCAGAAACCAGCTTGATGAAATTCAAAAGTTATTTCCACTCCTAATCAAAAACGCTCCAACTCGGTGAGATAAGCACTTTTTGACTCTATGGCTATATCTTTTGAACCTGTGAAGGGATTACACTAGATTTGACATATATTGTGCAGAATCATGTCCTTAATAACATATTTCAATAGCAGAAACCAGCTTGATGAAATTCAAAAGTTATTTCCACTCCTAATCAAAAACGCTCCAACTCGGTGAGATAAGCACTTTTTGAACCTAGGGATATATCTTTTGAACCTGTGAAGGGATTACACTAGATTTGACATATATTGTGCAGAATCATGTCCTCAACAACATATTTCAATAGCAGAAACCAGCTTGATGAAATTCAAAAGTTATTGCCACTCCTAATCAAAAACGCTCCAACTCGGTGAGATAAGCATTTTTTGACCCTATGACTATATCTTTTAAACTTGTAGCTGGATTACACTGAATTTGACATATATTATGCAGAATCACGTCCTAAACAACATATTTCAATAGCAGAAACCAGCTTGATGAAATTCAAAAGTTATTGACACTCCTAATCAAAAATGCTCCAACTCGGGGAGATAAGCAATTTTTGACTCTATGGCTATATCTTTTAAACTTGTAGCTGGATTACACTGAATTTGACATATATTATGCAGAATCATGTCCTAAACAACATATTTCAATAGCAGAAACCAGCTTGATGAAATTCAAAAGTTATTGCCACTCCTAATCAAAAACGCTCCAACTCGGTGAGATAAGCATTTTTTGACCCTATGGCTATATCTTTTAAACTTGTAGCTGGATTACACTGAATTTGACATATATTGTGCAGAATCATGTCCTAAACAACATATTTCAATAGCAGAAACCAGCTTGATGAAATTCAAAAGTTATTGCCACTCCTAATCAAAAACGCTCCAACTCGGTGAGATAAGCACTTTTTGAACGAATGGCTATATCTTTTGAACCTGTGAAGGGATTACACTAGTTTTGACATATAGTGTGCAGAATCATGTCCTAAACAACATATTTCAACAGCAGAAGCCAGCTTGATGAAATTCAAAAGTTATTGCCACTCCTAATCAAAAACGCTCCTAATCGGTGAGATAAGCATTTTTTGACCCTATGGCTATATCTTTTAAACTTGTAGCTGGATTACACTGAATTTGACATATATTATGCAGAATCATGTCCTAAACAACATATTTCAATAGCAGAAACCAGCTTGATGAAATTCAAAAGTTATTGCCACTCCTAATCAAAAACGCTCCAACTCGGTGAGATAAGCATTTTTTGACCCTATGGCTATATCTTTTAAACTTGTAGCTGGATTACACTGAATTTGACATATATTGTGCATAATCACGTCCTAAACAACATATTTCAATAGCAGAAACCAGCTTGATGAAATTCAAAAGTTATTGCCACTCCTAATCAAAAACGCTCCACTCGGTGAGATAAGCATTTTTTGACCCTATGGCTATATCTTTTAAACTTGTAGCTGAATTACACTGAATTTGACATATATTATGCAGAATCATGTCCTAAACAACATATTTCAATAGCAGAAACCAGCTTGATGAAATTCAAAAGTTATTGCCACTCCTAATCAAAAATGCTCCAACTCGGGGAGATAAGCACTTTTTGAACCTAGGGCTATATATTTTAAACTTGTAGCTGGATTACACTGAATTTGACATATATTGTGCAGAATCATGTCCTAAACAATATATTTCAATAGCAGAAACCAGCTTGATGAAATTCAAAAGTTATTGCCACTCCTAATCAATAACGCTCCCACTCGGTGAGATAAGCACTTTTTGAACGAATGGCTATATCTTTTGAACCTGTGAAGGGATTACACTAGTTTTGACATATATTGTGCAGAATCATGTCCTAAACAACATATTTCAACAGCAGAAAGCAGCTTGATGAAATTCAAAAGTTATTGCCACTCCTAATCAAAAACGCTCCAACTCGGTGAGATAAGCATTTTTTGACCCTATGGCTATATCTTTTAAACTTGTAGCTGGATTACACTGAATTTGACATATATTATGCAGAATCATGTCCTAAACAACATATTTCAATAGCAGAAACCAGCTTGATGAAATTCAAAAGTTATTGCCACTCCTAATCAAAAACGCTCCAACTCGGTGAGATAAGCATTTTTTGACCCTATGGCTATATATTTTAAATTTGTAGCTGGATTACACTGAATTTGACATATATTGTGCATAATCACGTCCTAAACAACATATTTCAATAGCAGAAACCAGCTTGATGAAATTCAAAAGTTATTGCCACTCCTAATCAAAAACGCTCCACTCGGTGAGATAAGCATTTTTTGACCCTCTGGCTATATATTTTAAACTTGTAGCTGGATTACACTGAATTTGACATATATTATGCAGAATCACGTCCTAAACAACATATTTCAATAGCAGAAACCAGCTTGATGAAATTCAAAAGTTATTGCCACTCCTAATCAAAAACGCTCCAACTCGGGGAGATAAGCAATTTTTGACCCTATGGCTATATCTTTTAAACTTGTGGCTGGATTACACTGAATTTGACATATATTATGCAGAATCATGTCCTAAACAACATTTTTCAATAGCAGAAACCAGCTTGATGAAATTCAAAAGTTATTGCCACTCCTAATCAAAAACGCTCCAACTCGGTGAGATAAGCATTTTTTGACCCTATGGCTATATCTTTTAAACTTGTAGCTGGATTACACTGAATTTGACATATATTGTGCAGAATCATGTCCTAAACAACATATTTCAATAGCAGAAACCAGCTTGATGAAATTCAAAAGTTATTTCCACTCCTAATCAAAAACGCTCCAACTCGGTGAGATAAGCACTTTTTGAACCTAGGGCTATATCTTTTGAACCTGTGAAGGGATTACACTAGATTTGACATATATTGTGCAGAATCATGTCCTAAACAACATATTTCAATAGCAGAAACCAGCTTGATGAAATTCAAAAGTTATTACCACTCCTAATCAAAAACGCTCCAACTCGGGGAGATAAGCAATTTTTGACCCTATGGCTATATCTTTTAAACTTGTAGCTGGATTACACTGAATTTGACATATATTATGCAGAATCATGTCCTAAACAACATTTTTCAATAGCAGAAACCAGCTTGATGAAATTCAAAAGTTATTGCCACTCCTAATCAAAAACGCTCCAACTCGGTGAGATAAGCATTTTTTGACCCTATGGCTATATCTTTTAAACTTGTAGCTGGATTACACTGAATTTGACATATATTGTGCAGAATCATGTCCTAAACAACATATTTCAATAGCAGAAACCAGCTTGATGAAATTCAAAAGTTATTGCCACTCCTAATCAAAAACGCTCCAACTCGGTGAGATAAGCATTTTTTGACCCTATGGCTATATCTTTTAAACTTGTAGCTGGATTACACTGAATTTGACATATATTGTGCAGAATCATGTCCTTAATGACATATTTCAATAGCAGAAACCAGCTTGATGAAATTCAAAAGTTATTTCCACTCCTAATCAAAAACGCTCCAACTCGGTGAGATAAGCACTTTTTGAACCTAGGGCTATATCTTTTGAACCTGTGAAGGGATTACACTAGATTTGACATATATTGTGCAGAATCATGTCCTCAACAACATATTTCAATAGCAGAAACCAGCTTGATGAAATTCAAAAGTTATTGCCACTCCTAATCAAAAACGCTCCAACTCGGTGAGATAAGCATTTTTTGACCCTATGCCTATATCTTTTAAACTTGTAGCTGGATTACACTGAATTTGACATATATTATGCAGAATCACGTCCTAAACAACATATTTCAATAGCAGAAACCAGCTTGATGAAATTCAAAAGTTATTGCCACTCCTAATCAAAAATGCTCCAACTCGGGGAGATAAGCACTTTTTGAACGAATGGCTATATCTTTTGAACCTGTGAAGGGATTACACTAGATTTGACATATATTGTGCAGAATCATGTCCTCAACAACATATTTCAATAGCAGAAACCAGCTTGATGAAATTCAAAAGTTATTGCCACTCCTAATCAAAAACGCTCCAACTCGGTGAGATAAGCATTTTTTGACCCTATGGCTATATCTTTTAAACTTGTAGCTGGATTACACTGAATTTGACATATATTGTGCAGAATCATGTCCTAAACAACATATTTCAATAGCAGAAACCAGCTTGATGAAATTCAAAAGTTATTGCCACTCCTAATCAAAAACGCTCCAACTCGGTGAGATAAGCACTTTTTGAACCTAGGGCTATATCTTTTGAACCTGTGAAGGGATTACACTAGATTTGACATATATTGTGCAGAATCATGTCCTAAACAACATATTTCAATAGCAGAAACCAGCTTGATGAAATTCAAAAGTTATTACCACTCCTAATCAAAAACGCTCCAACTCGGGGAGATAAGCAATTTTTGACCCTATGGCTATATCTTTTAAACTTGTAGCTGGATTACACTGAATTTGACATATATTATGCAGAATCATGTCCTAAACAACATTTTTCAATAGCAGAAACCAGCTTGATGAAATTCAAAAGTTATTGCCACTCCTAATCAAAAACGCTCCAACTCGGTGAGATAAGCATTTTTTGACCCTATGGCTATATCTTTTAAACTTGTAGATGGATTACACTGAATTTGACATATATTGTGCAGAATCATGTCCTAAACAACATATTTCAATAGCAGAAACCAGCTTGATGAAATTCAAAAGTTATTGCCACTCCTAATCAAAAACGCTCCAACTCGGTGAGATAAGCATTTTTTGACCCTATGGCTATATCTTTTAAACTTGTAGCTGGATTACACTGAATTTGACATATATTGTGCAGAATCATGTCCTTAATGACATATTTCAATAGCAGAAACCAGCTTGATGAAATTCAAAAGTTATTTCCACTCCTAATCAAAAACGCTCCAACTCGGTGAGATAAGCACTTTTTGAACCTAGGGCTATATCTTTTGAACCTGTGAAGGGATTACACTAGATTTGACATATATTGTGCAGAATCATGTCCTCAACAACATATTTCAATAGCAGAAACCAGCTTGATGAAATTCAAAAGTTATTGCCACTCCTAATCAAAAACGCTCCAACTCGGTGAGATAAGCATTTTTTGACCCTATGCCTATATCTTTTAAACTTGTAGCTGGATTACACTGAATTTGACATATATTATGCAGAATCACGTCCTAAACAACATATTTCAATAGCAGAAACCAGCTTGATGAAATTCAAAAGTTATTGCCACTCCTAATCAAAAATGCTCCAACTCGGGGAGATAAGCACTTTTTGAACGAATGGCTATATCTTTTGAACCTGTGAAGGGATTACACTAGATTTGACATATATTGTGCAGAATCATGTCCTCAACAACATATTTCAATAGCAGAAACCAGCTTGATGAAATTCAAAAGTTATTGCCACTCCTAATCAAAAACGCTCCAACTCGGTGAGATAAGCATTTTTTGACCCTATGGCTATATCTTTTAAACTTGTAGCTGGATTACACTGAATTTGACATATATTGTGCAGAATCATGTCCTAAACAACATATTTCAATAGCAGAAACCAGCTTGATGAAATTCAAAAGTTATTGCCACTCCTAATCAAAAACGCTCCAACTCGGTGAGATAAGCATTTTTTGACCCTATGGCTATATCTTTTAAACTTGTGGCTGGATTACACTGAATTTGACATATATTGTGCAGAATCATGTCCTTAATAACATATTTCAATAGCAGAAACCAGCTTGATGAAATTCAAAAGTTATTTCCACTCCTAATCAAAAACGCTCCAACTCGGTGAGATAAGCACTTTTTGAACCTAGTGCTATATCTTTTGAACCTGTGAAGGGATTACACTAGATTTGACATATATTGTGCAGAATCATGTCCTCAACAACATATTTCAATAGCAGAAACCAGCTTGATGAAATTCAAAAGTTATTGCCACTCCTAATCAAAAACGCTCCAACTCGGTGAGATAAGCATTTTTTGACCCTATGCCTATATCTTTTAAACTTGTAGCTGGATTACACTGAATTTGACATATATTATGCAGAATCACGTCCTAAACAATATATTTCAATAGCAGAAACCAGCTTGATGAAATTCAAAAGTTATTGCCACTCCTAATCAAAAATGCTCCAACTCGGGGAGATAAGCAATTTTTGACTCTATGGCTATATCTTTTGAACCTGTGAAGGGATTACACTAGTTTTGACATATATTGTGCAGAATCATGTCCTAAACAACATATTTCAATAGCAGAAACCAGCTTGATGAAATTCAAAAGTTATTGCCACTCCTAATCAAAAACGCTCCAACTCGGTGAGATAAGCACTTTTTGAACGAATGGCTATATCTTTTGAACCTGTGAAGGGATTACACTAGATTTGACATATATTGTGCAGAATCACGTCCTAAACAACATATTTCAACAGCAGAAACCAGCTTGATGAAATTCAAAAGTTATTGCCACTCCTAATCAAAAACGCTCCAACTCGGTGAGATAAGCATTTTTTGACCCTATGGCTATATCTTTTAAACTTGTAGCTGGATTACACTGAATTTGACATATATTGTGCAGAATCATGTCCTCAACAACATATTTCAATAGCAGAAACCAGCTTGATGAAATTCAAAAGTTATTTCCACTCCTAATCAAAAACGCTCCAACTCGGTGAGATAAGCACTTTTTGAACCTAGGGCTATATCTTTTGAACCTGTGAAGGGATTACACTAGATTTGACATATATTGTGCAGAATCATGTCCTTAATAACATATTTCAATAGCAGAAACCAGCTTGATGAAATTCAAAAGTTATTTCCACTCCTAATCAAAAACGCTCCAACTCGGTGAGATAAGCACTTTTTGAACCTAGGGCTATATCTTTTGAACCTGTGAAGGGATTACACTAGATTTGACATATATTGTGCAGAATCATGTCCTCAACAACATATTTCAATAGCAGAAACCAGCTTGATGAAATTCAAAAGTTATTGCCACTCCTAATCAAAAACGCTCCCACTCGTTGAGATAAGCACTTTTTGAACGAATGGCTATATCTTTTGAACCTGTGAAGGGATTACACTAGTTTTGACATATATTATGCAGAATCATGTCCTAAACAACATATTTCAACAGCAGAAACCAGCTTGATGAAATTCAAAAGTTATTGCCACTCCTAATCAAAAACGCTCCAACTCGGTGAGATAAGCATTTTTTAACCCTATGCCTATATCTTTTAAACTTGTAGCTGGATTACACTGAATTTGACATATATTATGCAAAATCACGTCCTAAACAACATATTTCAATAGCAGAAACCAGCTTGATGAAATTCAAAAGTTATTGCCACTCCTAATCAAAAATGCTCCAACTCGGGGAGATAAGCAATTTTTGACTCTATGGCTATATCTTTTGAACCTGAGAAGGGATTACACTAGTTTTGACATATATTGTGCAGAATCATGTCCAAAACAACATATTTCAACAGCAGAAACCAGCTTGATGAAATTCAAAAGTTATTGCCACTCCTAATCAAAAACGCTCCCACTCGGTGAGATAAGCACTTTTTGAACGAATGGCTATATCTTTTGAACCTGTGAAGGGATTACACTAGATTTGACATATATTGTGCAGAATCATGTCCTAAACAACATATTTCAATAGCAGAAACCAGCTTGATGAAATTCAAAAGTTATTACCACTCCTAATCAAAAACGCTCCAACTCGGGGAGATAAGCAATTTTTGACCCTATGGCTATATCTTTTAAACTTGTAGCTGGATTACACTGAATTTGACATATATTATGCAGAATCATGTCCTAAACAACATTTTTCAATAGCAGAAACCAGCTCGATGAAATTCAAAAGTTATTGCCACTCCTAATCAAAAACGCTCCAACTCGGTGAGATAAGCATTTTTTGACCCTATGGCTATATCTTTTAAACTTGTAGCTGGATTACACTGAATTTGACATATATTGTGCAGAATCATGTCCTAAACAACATATTTCAATAGCAGAAACCAGCTTGATGAAATTCAAAAGTTATTTCCACTCCTAATCAAAAACGCTCCAACTCGGTGAGATAAGCACTTTTTGAACGAATGGCTATATCTTTTGAACCTGTGAAGGGATTACACTAGATTTGACATATATTGTGCAGAATCATGTCCTCAACAACATATTTCAATAGCAGAAACCAGCTTGATGAAATTCAAAAGTTATTGCCACTCCTAATCAAAAACGCTCCAACTCGGTGAGATAAGCATTTTTTGACCCTATGGCTATATCTTTTAAACTTGTAGCTGGATTACACTGAATTTGACATATATTGTGCAGAATCATGTCCTAAACAACATATTTCAATAGCAGAAACCAGCTTGATGAAATTCAAAAGTTATTGCCACTCCTAATCAAAAACGCTCCAACTCGGTGAGATAAGCATTTTTTGACCCTATGGCTATATCTTTTAAACTTGTGGCTGGATTACACTGAATTTGACATATATTGTGCAGAATCATGTCCTTAATAACATATTTCAATAGCAGAAACCAGCTTGATGAAATTCAAAAGTTATTTCCACTCCTAATCAAAAACGCTCCAACTCGGTGAGATAAGCACTTTTTGAACCTAGTGCTATATCTTTTGAACCTGTGAAGGGATTACACTAGATTTGACATATATTGTGCAGAATCATGTCCTCAACAACATATTTCAATAGCAGAAACCAGCTTGATGAAATTCAAAAGTTATTGCCACTCCTAATCAAAAACGCTCCAACTCGGTGAGATAAGCATTTTTTGACCCTATGCCTATATCTTTTAAACTTGTAGCTGGATTACACTGAATTTGACATATATTATGCAGAATCACGTCCTAAACAATATATTTCAATAGCAGAAACCAGCTTGATGAAATTCAAAAGTTATTGCCACTCCTAATCAAAAATGCTCCAACTCGGGGAGATAAGCAATTTTTGACTCTATGGCTATATCTTTTGAACCTGTGAAGGGATTACACTAGTTTTGACATATATTGTGCAGAATCATGTCCTAAACAACATATTTCAATAGCAGAAACCAGCTTGATGAAATTCAAAAGTTATTGCCACTCCTAATCAAAAACGCTCCCACTCGTTGAGATAAGCACTTTTTGAACGAATGGCTATATCTTTTGAACCTGTGAAGGGATTACACTAGTTTTGACATATATTATGCAGAATCATGTCCTAAACAACATATTTCAACAGCAGAAACCAGCTTGATGAAATTCAAAAGTTATTGCCACTCCTAATCAAAAACGCTCCAACTCGGTGAGATAAGCATTTTTTAACCCTATGCCTATATCTTTTAAACTTGTAGCTGGATTACACTGAATTTGACATATATTATGCAAAATCACGTCCTAAACAACATATTTCAATAGCAGAAACCAGCTTGATGAAATTCAAAAGTTATTGCCACTCCTAATCAAAAATGCTCCAACTCGGGGAGATAAGCAATTTTTGACTCTATGGCTATATCTTTTGAACCTGTGAAGGGATTACACTAGTTTTGACATATATTGTGCAGAATCATGTCCAAAACAACATATTTCAACAGCAGAAACCAGCTTGATGAAACTCAAAAGTTATTGCCACTCCTAATCAAAAACGCTCCCACTCGGTGAGATAAGCACTTTTTGAACGAATGGCTATATCTTTTGAACCTGTGAAGGGATTACACTAGTTTTGACATATATTGTGCAGAATCATGTTCTTAACAACATATTTCAACAGCAGAAACCAGCTTGATGAAATTCAAAAGTTATTGCCACTCCTAATCAAAAACGCTCCAACTCGGTGAGATAAGCATTTTTTGACCCTATGGCTTTATCTTTTAAACTTGTAGCTGGATTACACTGAATTTGACATATATTGTGCAGAATCATGTCCTAAACAATATATTTCAATAGCAGAAACCAGCTTGATGAAATTCAAAAGTTATTGCCACTCCTAATCAAAAACGCTCCAACTCGGTGAGATAAGCATTTTTTGACCCTATGGCTATATCTTTTAAACTTGTTGCTGGATTACACTGAATTTGACATATATTGTGCATAATCACGTCCTAAACAACATATTTCAATAGCAGAAACCAGCTTGATGAAATTCAAAAGTTATTGCCACTCCTAATCAAAAACGCTCCACTCGGTGAGATAAGCATTTTTTGACCCTATGGCTATATCTTTTAAACTTGTAGCTGGATTACACTGAATTTGACATATATTATGCAGAATCACATCCTAAACAACAAATTTCAATAGCAGAAACCAGCTTGATGAAATTCAAAAGTTATTGCCACTCCTAATCAAAAATGCTCCAACTCGGTGAGATAAGCACTTTTTGAACCTAGGGCTATATCTTTTGAACCTGTGAAGGGATTACACTAGATTTGACATATATTGTGCAGAATCATGTCCTAAACAACATATTTCAACAGCAGAAACCAGCTTGATGAAATTCAAAAGTTATTGCCACTCCTAATCAAAAACGCTCCAACTCGGTGAGATAAGCATTTTTTGACCCTATGGCTTTATCTTTTAAACTTGTAGTTGGATTACACTGAATTTGACATATATTGTGCAGAATCATGTCCTAAACAATATATTTCAATAGCAGAAACCAGCTTGATGAAATTCAAAAGTTATTGCCACTCCTAATCAAAAACGCTCCAACTCGGTGAGATAAGCACTTTTTGAACCTAGGGCTAAATATTTTGAACCTGTGAAGGGATTACACTAGATTTGACATATATTGTGCAGAATCATGTCCTAAACAACATATTTCAATAGCAAAAACCAGCTTGATGAAATTCAAAAGTTATTGCCACTCCTAATCAAAAACGCTCCACTCGGTGAGATAAGCATTTTTTGACCCTATGGCTATATCTTTTAAACTTGTAGCTGGATTACACTGAATTTGACATATATTATGCAGAATCACGTCCTAAACAACATACTTCAATAGCAGAAACCAGCTTGATGAAATTCAAAAGTTATTGCCACTCCTAATCAAAAACGCTCCAACTCGGTGAGATAAGCATTTTTTGACCCTATGGCTATATCTTTTAAACTTGTAGCTGGATTACACTGAATTTGACATATATTGTGCAGAATCATGTCCTAAACAACATATTTCAATAGCAGAAACCAGCTTGATGAAATTCAAAAGTTATTTCCACTCCTAATCAAAAACGCTCCAACTCGGTGAGATAAGCACTTTTTGAACCTAGGGCTATATCTTTTGAACCTGTGAAGGGATTACACTAGATTTGACATATATTGTGCAGAATCATGTCCTAAACAACATATTTCAATAGCAGAAACCAGCTTGATGAAATTCAAAAGTTATTGCCACTCCTAATCAAAAACGCTCCAACTCGGTGAGATAAGCATTTTTTGACCCTATGGCTATATCTTTTAAACTTGTTGCTGGATTATACTGAATTTGACATATATTGTGCAGAATCATGTCCTAAACAATATATTTCAATAGCAGAAACCAGCTTGATGAAATTAAAAAGTTATTGCCACTCCTAATCAAAAACGCTCCAACTCGGTGAGATAAGCATTTTTTGACCCTATGGCTATATCTTTTAAACTTGTAGCTGGATTACACTGAATTTGACATATATTGTGCAGAATCATGTCCTAAACAACATATTTCAATAGCAGAAACCAGCTTGATGAAATTCAAAAGTTATTTCCACTCCTAATCAAAAACGCTCCAACTCGGTGAGATAAGCACTTTTTGAACCTAGGGCTATATCTTTTGAACCTGTGAAGGGATTACACTAGATTTGACATATATTGTGCAAAATCATGTCCTAAACAACATATTTCAATAGCAGAAACCAGCTTGATGAAATTCAAAAGTTATTGCCACTCCTAATCAAAAACGCTCCAACTCGGTGAGATAAGCATTTTTTGACCCTATGGCTATATCTTTTAAACTTGTAGCTGGATTACACTGAATTTGACATATATTGTGCAGAATCATGTCCAAACCAACATATTTCAATAGCAGAAACCAGCTTGATGAAATTCAAAAGTTATTGCCACTCCTAATCAAAAACGCTCCAACTCGGGGAGATAAGCACTTTTTGAACCTAGGGCTATATATTTTAAACTTGTAGCTGGATTACACTGAATTTGACATATATTGTGCAGAATCATGTCCTAAACAATATATTTCAATAGCAGAAACCAGCTTGATGAAATTCAAAAGTTATTGCCACTCCTAATCAATAACGCTCCCACTCGGTGAGATAAGCACTTTTTGAACGAATGGCTATATCTTTTGAACCTGTGAAGGGATTACACTAGTTTTGACATATATTGTGCAGAATCATGTCCTAAACAACATATTTCAACAGCAGAAAGCAGCTTGATGAAATTCAAAAGTTATTGCCACTCCTAATCAAAAACGCTCCAACTCGGTGAGATAAGCATTTTTTGACCCTATGGCTATATCTTTTAAACTTGTAGCTGGATTACACTGAATTTGACATATATTATGCAGAATCATGTCCTAAACAACATATTTCAATAGCAGAAACCAGCTTGATGAAATTCAAAAGTTATTGCCACTCCTAATCAAAAACGCTCCAACTCGGTGAGATAAGCATTTTTTGACCCTATGGCTATATATTTTAAATTTGTAGCTGGATTACACTGAATTTGACATATATTGTGCATAATCACGTCCTAAACAACATATTTCAATAGCAGAAACCAGCTTGATGAAATTCAAAAGTTATTGCCACTCCTAATCAAAAACGCTCCACTCGGTGAGATAAGCATTTTTTGACCCTCTGGCTATATATTTTAAACTTGTAGCTGGATTACACTGAATTTGACATATATTATGCAGAATCACGTCCTAAACAACATATTTCAATAGCAGAAACCAGCTTGATGAAATTCAAAAGTTATTGCCACTCCTAATCAAAAACGCTCCAACTCGGTGAGATAAGCACTTTTTGAACGAATGGCTATATCTTTTGAACCTGTGAAGGGATTACACTAGATTTGACATATATTGTGCAGAATCACGTCCTAAACAACATATTTCAACAGCAGAAACCAGCTTGATGAAATTCAAAAGTTATTGCCACTCCTAATCAAAAACGCTCCAACTCGGTGAGATAAGCACTTTTTGAACGAATGGCTATATCTTTTGAACCTGTGAAGGGATTACACTAGATTTGACATATATTGTGCAGAATCACGTCCTAAACAACATATTTCAACAGCAGAAACCAGCTTGATGAAATTCAAAAGTTATTGCCACTCCTAATCAAAAACGCTCCAACTCGGTGAGATAAGCATTTTTTGACCCTATGGCTATATCTTTTAAACTTGTAGCTGGATTACACTGAATTTGACATATATTGTGCAGAATCATGTCCTCAACAACATATTTCAATAGCAGAAACCAGCTTGATGAAATTCAAAAGTTATTTCCACTCCTAATCAAAAACGCTCCAACTCGGTGAGATAAGCACTTTTTGAACCTAGGGCTATATCTTTTGAACCTGTGAAGGGATTACACTAGATTTGACATATATTGTGCAGAATCATGTCCTTAATAACATATTTCAATAGCAGAAACCAGCTTGATGAAATTCAAAAGTTATTTCCACTCCTAATCAAAAACGCTCCAACTCGGTGAGATAAGCACTTTTTGAACCTAGGGCTATATCTTTTGAACCTGTGAAGGGATTACACTAGATTTGACATATATTGTGCAGAATCATGTCCTCAACAACATATTTCAATAGCAGAAACCAGCTTGATGAAATTCAAAAGTTATTGCCACTCCTAATCAAAAACGCTCCCACTCGTTGAGATAAGCACTTTTTGAACGAATGGCTATATCTTTTGAACCTGTGAAGGGATTACACTAGTTTTGACATATATTATGCAGAATCATGTCCTAAACAACATATTTCAACAGCAGAAACCAGCTTGATGAAATTCAAAAGTTATTGCCACTCCTAATCAAAAACGCTCCAACTCGGTGAGATAAGCATTTTTTAACCCTATGCCTATATCTTTTAAACTTGTAGCTGGATTACACTGAATTTGACATATATTATGCAAAATCACGTCCTAAACAACATATTTCAATAGCAGAAACCAGCTTGATGAAATTCAAAAGTTATTGCCACTCCTAATCAAAAATGCTCCAACTCGGGGAGATAAGCAATTTTTGACTCTATGGCTATATCTTTTGAACCTGAGAAGGGATTACACTAGTTTTGACATATATTGTGCAGAATCATGTCCAAAACAACATATTTCAACAGCAGAAACCAGCTTGATGAAATTCAAAAGTTATTGCCACTCCTAATCAAAAACGCTCCCACTCGGTGAGATAAGCACTTTTTGAACGAATGGCTATATCTTTTGAACCTGTGAAGGGATTACACTAGATTTGACATATATTGTGCAGAATCATGTCCTAAACAACATATTTCAATAGCAGAAACCAGCTTGATGAAATTCAAAAGTTATTACCACTCCTAATCAAAAACGCTCCAACTCGGGGAGATAAGCAATTTTTGACCCTATGGCTATATCTTTTAAACTTGTAGCTGGATTACACTGAATTTGACATATATTATGCAGAATCATGTCCTAAACAACATTTTTCAATAGCAGAAACCAGCTCGATGAAATTCAAAAGTTATTGCCACTCCTAATCAAAAACGCTCCAACTCGGTGAGATAAGCATTTTTTGACCCTATGGCTATATCTTTTAAACTTGTAGCTGGATTACACTGAATTTGACATATATTGTGCAGAATCATGTCCTAAACAACATATTTCAATAGCAGAAACCAGCTTGATGAAATTCAAAAGTTATTTCCACTCCTAATCAAAAACGCTCCAACTCGGTGAGATAAGCACTTTTTGAACGAATGGCTATATCTTTTGAACCTGTGAAGGGATTACACTAGATTTGACATATATTGTGCAGAATCATGTCCTCAACAACATATTTCAATAGCAGAAACCAGCTTGATGAAATTCAAAAGTTATTGCCACTCCTAATCAAAAACGCTCCAACTCGGTGAGATAAGCATTTTTTGACCCTATGGCTATATCTTTTAAACTTGTAGCTGGATTACACTGAATTTGACATATATTGTGCAGAATCATGTCCTAAACAACATATTTCAATAGCAGAAACCAGCTTGATGAAATTCAAAAGTTATTGCCACTCCTAATCAAAAACGCTCCAACTCGGTGAGATAAGCATTTTTTGACCCTATGGCTATATCTTTTAAACTTGTGGCTGGATTACACTGAATTTGACATATATTGTGCAGAATCATGTCCTTAATAACATATTTCAATAGCAGAAACCAGCTTGATGAAATTCAAAAGTTATTTCCACTCCTAATCAAAAACGCTCCAACTCGGTGAGATAAGCACTTTTTGAACCTAGTGCTATATCTTTTGAACCTGTGAAGGGATTACACTAGATTTGACATATATTGTGCAGAATCATGTCCTCAACAACATATTTCAATAGCAGAAACCAGCTTGATGAAATTCAAAAGTTATTGCCACTCCTAATCAAAAACGCTCCAACTCGGTGAGATAAGCATTTTTTGACCCTATGCCTATATCTTTTAAACTTGTAGCTGGATTACACTGAATTTGACATATATTATGCAGAATCACGTCCTAAACAATATATTTCAATAGCAGAAACCAGCTTGATGAAATTCAAAAGTTATTGCCACTCCTAATCAAAAATGCTCCAACTCGGGGAGATAAGCAATTTTTGACTCTATGGCTATATCTTTTGAACCTGTGAAGGGATTACACTAGTTTTGACATATATTGTGCAGAATCATGTCCTAAACAACATATTTCAATAGCAGAAACCAGCTTGATGAAATTCAAAAGTTATTGCCACTCCTAATCAAAAACGCTCCCACTCGTTGAGATAAGCACTTTTTGAACGAATGGCTATATCTTTTGAACCTGTGAAGGGATTACACTAGTTTTGACATATATTATGCAGAATCATGTCCTAAACAACATATTTCAACAGCAGAAACCAGCTTGATGAAATTCAAAAGTTATTGCCACTCCTAATCAAAAACGCTCCAACTCGGTGAGATAAGCATTTTTTAACCCTATGCCTATATCTTTTAAACTTGTAGCTGGATTACACTGAATTTGACATATATTATGCAAAATCACGTCCTAAACAACATATTTCAATAGCAGAAACCAGCTTGATGAAATTCAAAAGTTATTGCCACTCCTAATCAAAAATGCTCCAACTCGGGGAGATAAGCAATTTTTGACTCTATGGCTATATCTTTTGAACCTGTGAAGGGATTACACTAGTTTTGACATATATTGTGCAGAATCATGTCCAAAACAACATATTTCAACAGCAGAAACCAGCTTGATGAAACTCAAAAGTTATTGCCACTCCTAATCAAAAACGCTCCCACTCGGTGAGATAAGCACTTTTTGAACGAATGGCTATATCTTTTGAACCTGTGAAGGGATTACACTAGTTTTGACATATATTGTGCAGAATCATGTTCTTAACAACATATTTCAACAGCAGAAACCAGCTTGATGAAATTCAAAAGTTATTGCCACTCCTAATCAAAAACGCTCCAACTCGGTGAGATAAGCATTTTTTGACCCTATGGCTTTATCTTTTAAACTTGTAGCTGGATTACACTGAATTTGACATATATTGTGCAGAATCATGTCCTAAACAATATATTTCAATAGCAGAAACCAGCTTGATGAAATTCAAAAGTTATTGCCACTCCTAATCAAAAACGCTCCAACTCGGTGAGATAAGCATTTTTTGACCCTATGGCTATATCTTTTAAACTTGTTGCTGGATTACACTGAATTTGACATATATTGTGCATAATCACGTCCTAAACAACATATTTCAATAGCAGAAACCAGCTTGATGAAATTCAAAAGTTATTGCCACTCCTAATCAAAAACGCTCCACTCGGTGAGATAAGCATTTTTTGACCCTATGGCTATATCTTTTAAACTTGTAGCTGGATTACACTGAATTTGACATATATTATGCAGAATCACATCCTAAACAACAAATTTCAATAGCAGAAACCAGCTTGATGAAATTCAAAAGTTATTGCCACTCCTAATCAAAAATGCTCCAACTCGGTGAGATAAGCACTTTTTGAACCTAGGGCTATATCTTTTGAACCTGTGAAGGGATTACACTAGATTTGACATATATTGTGCAGAATCATGTCCTAAACAACATATTTCAACAGCAGAAACCAGCTTGATGAAATTCAAAAGTTATTGCCACTCCTAATCAAAAACGCTCCAACTCGGTGAGATAAGCATTTTTTGACCCTATGGCTTTATCTTTTAAACTTGTAGTTGGATTACACTGAATTTGACATATATTGTGCAGAATCATGTCCTAAACAATATATTTCAATAGCAGAAACCAGCTTGATGAAATTCAAAAGTTATTGCCACTCCTAATCAAAAACGCTCCAACTCGGTGAGATAAGCACTTTTTGAACCTAGGGCTAAATATTTTGAACCTGTGAAGGGATTACACTAGATTTGACATATATTGTGCAGAATCATGTCCTAAACAACATATTTCAATAGCAAAAACCAGCTTGATGAAATTCAAAAGTTATTGCCACTCCTAATCAAAAACGCTCCACTCGGTGAGATAAGCATTTTTTGACCCTATGGCTATATCTTTTAAACTTGTAGCTGGATTACACTGAATTTGACATATATTATGCAGAATCACGTCCTAAACAACATACTTCAATAGCAGAAACCAGCTTGATGAAATTCAAAAGTTATTGCCACTCCTAATCAAAAACGCTCCAACTCGGTGAGATAAGCATTTTTTGACCCTATGGCTATATCTTTTAAACTTGTAGCTGGATTACACTGAATTTGACATATATTGTGCAGAATCATGTCCTAAACAACATATTTCAATAGCAGAAACCAGCTTGATGAAATTCAAAAGTTATTTCCACTCCTAATCAAAAACGCTCCAACTCGGTGAGATAAGCACTTTTTGAACCTAGGGCTATATCTTTTGAACCTGTGAAGGGATTACACTAGATTTGACATATATTGTGCAGAATCATGTCCTAAACAACATATTTCAATAGCAGAAACCAGCTTGATGAAATTCAAAAGTTATTGCCACTCCTAATCAAAAACGCTCCAACTCGGTGAGATAAGCATTTTTTGACCCTATGGCTATATCTTTTAAACTTGTTGCTGGATTATACTGAATTTGACATATATTGTGCAGAATCATGTCCTAAACAATATATTTCAATAGCAGAAACCAGCTTGATGAAATTAAAAAGTTATTGCCACTCCTAATCAAAAACGCTCCAACTCGGTGAGATAAGCATTTTTTGACCCTATGGCTATATCTTTTAAACTTGTAGCTGGATTACACTGAATTTGACATATATTGTGCAGAATCATGTCCTAAACAACATATTTCAATAGCAGAAACCAGCTTGATGAAATTCAAAAGTTATTTCCACTCCTAATCAAAAACGCTCCAACTCGGTGAGATAAGCACTTTTTGAACCTAGGGCTATATCTTTTGAACCTGTGAAGGGATTACACTAGATTTGACATATATTGTGCAAAATCATGTCCTAAACAACATATTTCAATAGCAGAAACCAGCTTGATGAAATTCAAAAGTTATTGCCACTCCTAATCAAAAACGCTCCAACTCGGTGAGATAAGCATTTTTTGACCCTATGGCTATATCTTTTAAACTTGTAGCTGGATTACACTGAATTTGACATATATTGTGCAGAATCATGTCCAAACCAACATATTTCAATAGCAGAAACCAGCTTGATGAAATTCAAAAGTTATTGCCACTCCTAATCAAAAACGCTCCAACTCGGTGAGATAAGCATTTTTTGACCCTATGGCTATATCTTTTAAACTTGTAGCTGGATTACACTGAATTTGACATATATTGTGCAGAATCATGTCCTTAATAACATATTTCAATAGCAGAAACCAGCTTGATGAAATTCAAAAGTTATTTCCACTCCTAATCAAAAACGCTCCAACTCGGTGAGATAAGCACTTTTTGAACTTAGGGCTATATCTTTTGAACCTGTGAAGGGATTACACTAGATTTGACATATATTGTGCAGAATCATGTCCTCAACAACATATTTCAATAGCAGAAACCAGCTTGATGAAATTCAAAAGTTATTGCCACTCCTAATCAAAAACGCTCCAACTCGGTGAGATAAGCATTTTTTGACCCTATGCCTATATCTTTTAAACTTGTAGCTGGATTACACTGAATTTGACATATATTATGCAGAATCACGTCCTAAACAACATATTTCAATAGCAGAAACCAGCTTGATGAAATTCAAAAGTTATTGCCACTCCTAATCAAAAATGCTCCAACTCGGGGAGATAAGCAATTTTTGACTCTATGGCTATATCTTTTAAACTTGTAGCTGGATTACACTGAATTTGACATATATTATGCAGAATCATGTCCTAAACAACATATTTCAATAGCAGAAACCAGCTTGATGAAATTCAAAAGTTATTGCCACTCCTAATCAAAAACGCTCCAACTCGGTGAGATAAGCACTTTTTGAACGAATGGCTATATCTTTTGAACCTGTGAAGGGATTACACTAGTTTTGACATATATTGTGCAGAATCATGTCCTAAACAACATATTTCAACAGCAGAAACCAGCTTGATGAAATTCAAAAGTTATTGCCACTCCTAATCAAAAACGCTCCAACTCGGTGAGATAAGCACTTTTTGAACCTAGGGCTATATCTTTTGAACCTGTGAAGGGATTACACTAGATTTGACATATATTGTGCAGAATCATGTCCTCAACAACATATTTCAATAGCAGAAACCAGCTTGATGAAATTCAAAAGTTATTGCCACTCCTAATCAAAAACGCTCCAACTCGGTGAGATAAGCATTTTTTGACCCTATGCCTATATATTTTAAACTTGTAGCTGGATTACACTGAATTTGACATATATTATGCAGAATCACGTCCTAAACAACATATTTCAATAGCAGAAACCAGCTTGATGAAATTCAAAAGTTATTGCCATTCCTAATCAAAAATGCTCCAACTCGGGGAGATAAGCAATTTTTGACTCTATGGCTATATCTTTTAAACTTGTAGCTGGATTACACTGAATTTGACATATATTATGCAAAATCATGTCCTAAACAACATATTTCAATCGCAGAAACCAGCTTGATGAAATTCAAAAGTTATTGCCACTCCTAATCAAAAACGCTCCAACTCGGTGAGATAAGCACTTTTTGAACGAATGGCTATATCTTTTGAACCTGTGAAGGGATTACACTAGTTTTGACATATATTGTGACGAATCATGTACTAAACAACATATTTCAACAGCAGAAACCAGCTTGATGAAATTCAAAAGTTATTGCCACTCCTAATCAAAAACGCTCCAACTCGGTGAGATAAGCATTTTTTGACCCTATGGCTATATCTTTTAAACTTGTAGCTGGATTACACTGAATTTGACATATATTATGCAGAATCATGTCCTAAACAACATATTTCAATAGCAGAAACCAGCTTGATGAAATTCAAAAGTTATTGCCACTCCTAATCAAAAACGCTCCACTCGGTGAGATAAGCATTTTTTGACCCTATGGCTATATCTTTTAAACTTGTAGCTGGATTACACTGAATTTGACATATATTATGCAGAATCACGTCCTAAACAACATATTTCAATAGCAGAAACCAGCTTGATGAAATTCAAAAGTTATTGCCACTCCTAATCAAAAACGCTCCAACTCGGTGAGATAAGCACTTTTTGAATGAATGGCTATATCTTTTGAACCTGTGAAGGGATTACACTAGATTTGACATATATTGTGCAGAATCATGTCCTAAACAACATATTTCAACAGCAGAAACCAGCTTGATGAAATTCAAAAGTTATTGCCACTCCTAATCAAAAACGCTCCAACTCGGTGAGATAAGCATTTTTTGACCCTATGGCTATATCTTTTAAACTTGTAGCTGGATTACACTGAATTTGACATATATTGTGCAGAATCATGTCCTAAACAATATATTTCAATAGCAGAAACCAGCTTGATGAAATTCAAAAGTTATTGCCACTCCTAATCAAAAACGCTCCAACTCGGTGAGATAAGCATTTTTTGACCCTATGGCTATATCTTTTAAACTTGTAGCTGGATTACACTGAATTTGACATATATTATGCAGAATCACGTCCTAAACAACATATTTCAATAGCAGAAACCAGCTTGATGAAATTCAAAAGTTATTGCCACTCCTAATCAAAAACGCTCCAACTCGGTGAGATAAGCATTTTTTGACCCTATGGCTATATCTTTTAAACTTGTGGCTGGATTACACTGAATTTGACATATATTGTGCAGAATCATGTCCTAAACAACATATTTCAATAGCAGAAACCAGCTTGATGAAATTCAAAAGTTATTTCCACTCCTAATCAAAAACGCTCCAACTCGGTGAGATAAGCACTTTTTGAACCTAGGGCTATATCTTTTGAACCTGTGAAGGGATTACACTAGATTTGACATATATTGTGCAGAATCATGTCCTAAACAACATATTTCAATAGCAGAAACCAGCTTGATGAAATTCAAAAGTTATTGCCACTCCTAATCAAAAACGCTCCAACTTGGTGAGATAAGCATTTTTTGACCCTATGGCTATATCTTTTAAACTTGTAGCTGGATTACACTGAATTTGACATATATTGTGCAGAATCATGTCCAAACCAACATATTTCAATAGCAGAAACCAGCTTGATGAAATTCAAAAGTTATTGCCACTCCTAATCAAAAACGCTCTAACTCGGTGAGATAAGCATTTTTTGACCCTATGGCTATATCTTCTAAACTTGTAGCTGGATTACACTGAATTTGACATATATTGTGCAGAATCATGTCCTAAACAACATATTTCAAAAGCAGAAACCAGCTTGATGTAATTCATGAGTTATTACCACTCCTAATCAAAAACGCTCCAACTCGGTGAGATAAGCATTTTTTGACCCTATGGCTATATCTTTTAAACTTGTAGCTGGATTACACTGAATTTGACATATGTTATGCAGAATCATGTCCTAAACAACATATTTCAATAGCAGAAACCAGCTTGATGAAATTCAAAAGTTATTGCCACTCCTAATCAAAAACGCTCCAACTCGGTGAGATAAGCACTTTTTGAACGAATGGCTATATCTTTTGAACCTGTGAAGGGATTACACTAGTTTTGACATATATTGTGCAGAATCATGTCCTAAACAACATATTTCAACAGCAGAAACCAGCTTGATGAAATTCAAAAGTTATTGCCACTCCTAATCAAAAACGCTCCAACTCGGTGAGATAAGCACTTTTTGAACCTAGGGCTATATCTTTTGAACCTGTGACGGGATTACACTAGATTTGACATATATTGTGCAGAATCATGTCCTCAACAACATATTTCAATAGCAGAAACCAGCTTGATGAAATTCAAAAGTTATTGCCACTCCTAATCAAAAACGCTCCAACTCGGTGAGATAAGCATTTTTTGACCCTATGCCTATATCTTTTAAACTTGTAGCTGGATTACACTGAATTTGACATATATTATGCAGAATCACGTCCTAAACA
Organism: Fistularia commersonii; assembly: GCF_037954325.1. Classification (NCBI taxonomy): domain Eukaryota; kingdom Metazoa; phylum Chordata; class Actinopteri; order Syngnathiformes; family Fistulariidae; genus Fistularia; species Fistularia commersonii. The sequence goes on from NW_028234036.1 coordinate 79,066, forward strand.
ACATATTTCAATAGCAGAAACCAGCTTGATGAAATTCAAAAGTTATTGCCACTCCTAATCAAAAATGCTCCAACTCGGGGAGATAAGCAATTTTTGACTCTATGGCTATATCTTTTAAACTTGTAGCTGGATTACACTGAATTTGACATATATTATGCAAAATCATGTCCTAAACAACATATTTCAATCGCAGAAACCAGCTTGATGAAATTCAAAAGTTATTGCCACTCCTAATCAAAAACGCTCCAACTCGGTGAGATAAGCACTTTTTGAACGAATGGCTATATCTTTTGAACCTGTGAAGGGATTACACTAGTTTTGACATATATTGTGCAGAATCATGTCCTAAACAACATATTTCAACAGCAGAAACCAGCTTGATGAAATTCAAAAGTTATTGCCACTCCTAATCAAAAACGCTCCAACTCGGTGAGATAAGCATTTTTTGACCCTATGGCTATATCTTTTAAACTTGTAGCTGGATTACACTGAATTTGACATATATTATGCAGAATCATGTCCTAAACAACATATTTCAATAGCAGAAACCAGCTTGATGAAATTCAAAAGTTATTGCCACTCCTAATCAAAAACGCTCCAACTCGGTGAGATAAGCATTTTTTGACCCTATGGCTATATCTTTTAAACTTGTAGCTGGATTACACTGAATTTGACATATATTATGCAGAATCATGTCCTAAACAACATATTTCAATAGCAGAAACCAGCTTGATGAAATTCAAAAGTAATTGCCACTCCTAATCAAAAACGCTCCAACTCGGTGAGATAAGCATTGTTTGACCCTATGGCTATATCTTTTAAACTTGTAGCTGGATTACACTGAATTTGACATATATTATGCAGAATCATGTCCTAAACAACATATTTCAATAGCAGAAACCAGCTTGATGAAATTCAAAAGTTGTTGCCACTCCTAATAAAAAACGCTCCAACAAGGTGAGATAAGCACTTTTTGAACGAATGGCTATATCTTTTGAACCTGAGAAGGGACTACACTAGTTTTTACATATATTGTGCAGAATCATGTCCTAAACAACATATTTCAACAGCAGAAACCAGCTTGATGAAATTCAAAAGTTATTGCCACTCCTAATCAAAAACGCTCCAACTCGGTGAGATAAGCACTTTTTGAACCTAGGGCTATATCTTTTGAACCTGTGAAGGGATTACACTAGATTTGACATATATTGTGCAAAATCATGTCCTAAACAACATATTTCAACAGCAGAAACCAGCTTGATGAAATTCAAAAGTTATTGCCACTCCTAATCAAAAACGCTCCAACTCGGTGAGATAAGTACTATTTGACCCATTGGCTATATCTTTTGAACCTGTGAAGGGATTACACTAGTTTTGACATATATTGTGCAGAATCATGTCCTAAACAACATATTTCAACAGCAGAAACCAGCTTGATGAAATTCAAAAGTTATTACCACTCCTAATCAAAAACGCTCCAACTCGGTGAGATAAGCATTTTTTGACCCTATGGCTATATCTTTTAAACTTGTAGCTGGATTACACTGAATTTGACATATATTGTGCAGAATCATGTCCTAAACAACATATTTCAATAGCAGAAACCAGCTTGATGAAATTCAAAAGTTATTGCCACTCCTATTCAAAAACGCTCCAACTCGGTGAGATAAGCACTTTTTGAACCAATGGCTATATCTTTTGAACCTGTGAAGGGATTACACTAGTTTTGACATATATTGTGCAGAATCATGTCCTAAACAACATATTTCAAAAGCAATAACCAGCTTGATGAAATTCAAAAGTTATTGCCACTCCTAATCAAAAACGCTCCAACTCGGTGAGATAAGCATTTTTTGACCCTATGGCTATATCTTTTAAACTTGTAGCTGGATTACACTGAATTTGACATATATTATGCAAAATCATGTCCTAAACAACATATTTCAATAGCAGAAACCAGCTTGATGAAATTCAAAAGTTATTGCCACTCCTATTCAAAAACGCTCCAACTCGGTGAGATAAGCATTTTTTGACCCTATGGCAATATCTTTTAAACTTGTAGCTGGATTACACTGAATTTGACATATATTGTGCAGAATCATGTCCTAAATAACATATTTCAATAGCAGAAACCAGCTTGATGAAATTCAAAAGTTATTTCCACTCCTAATCAAAAACGCTCCAACTCGGTGAGATAAGCACTTTTTTACCTAGGGCTATATCTTTTGAACCTGTGAAGGGATTACACTAGATTTGACATATATTGTGCAGAATCATGTCCTAAACAACATATTTCAATAGCAGAAACCAGCTTGATGAAATTCAAAAGTTATTGCCACTCCTAATCAAAAACGCTCCACTCGGTGAGATAAGCACTTTTTGAACCTAGGGCTATATCTTTTGAACCTGTGAAGGGATTACACTAGATTTGACATATATTGTGCAGAATCATGTCCTAAACAACATATTTCAATAGCAGAAACCAGCTTGATGAAATTCAAAAGTTATTGCCACTCCTAATCAAAAATGCTCCAACTCGGGGAGATAAGCAATTTTTGACCCTATGGCTATATCTTTTAAACTTGTAGCTGGATTACACTGAATTTGACATATATTATGCAGAATCATGTCCTAAACAACATATTTCAATAGCAGAAACCAGCTTGATGAAATTCAAAAGTTATTGCCACTCCTAATCAAAAACGCTCCAACTCGGTGAGATAAGCATTTTTTGACCCTATGGCTATATCTTTTAAACTTGTAGCTGGATTACACTGAATTTGACATATATTATGCAGAATCATGTCCTAAACAACATATTTCAATAGCAGAAACCAGCTTGATGAAATTCAAAAGTAATTGCCACTCCTAATCAAAAACGCTCCAACTCGGTGAGATAAGCATTGTTTGACCCTATGGCTATATCTTTTAAACTTGTAGCTGGATTACACTGAATTTGACATATATTATGCAGAATCATGTCCTAAACAACATATTTCAATAGCAGAAACCAGCTTGATGAAATTCAAAAGTTGTTGCCACTCCTAATAAAAAACGCTCCAACAAGGTGAGATAAGCACTTTTTGAACGAATGGCTATATCTTTTGAACCTGAGAAGGGACTACACTAGTTTTTACATATATTGTGCAGAATCATGTCCTAAACAACATATTTCAACAGCAGAAACCAGCTTGATGAAATTCAAAAGTTATTGCCACTCCTAATCAAAAACGCTCCAACTCGGTGAGATAAGCACTTTTTGAACCTAGGGCTATATCTTTTGAACCTGTGAAGGGATTACACTAGATTTGACATATATTGTGCAAAATCATGTCCTAAACAACATATTTCAACAGCAGAAACCAGCTTGATGAAATTCAAAAGTTATTGCCACTCCTAATCAAAAACGCTCCAACTCGGTGAGATAAGTACTATTTGACCCATTGGCTATATCTTTTGAACCTGTGAAGGGATTACACTAGTTTTGACATATATTGTGCAGAATCATGTCCTAAACAACATATTTCAACAGCAGAAACCAGCTTGATGAAATTCAAAAGTTATTACCACTCCTAATCAAAAACGCTCCAACTCGGTGAGATAAGCATTTTTTGACCCTATGGCTATATCTTTTAAACTTGTAGCTGGATTACACTGAATTTGACATATATTGTGCAGAATCATGTCCTAAACAACATATTTCAATAGCAGAAACCAGCTTGATGAAATTCAAAAGTTATTGCCACTCCTATTCAAAAACGCTCCAACTCGGTGAGATAAGCACTTTTTGAACCAATGGCTATATCTTTTGAACCTGTGAAGGGATTACACTAGTTTTGACATATATTGTGCAGAATCATGTCCTAAACAACATATTTCAACAGCAATAACCAGCTTGATGAAATTCAAAAGTTATTGCCACTCCTAATCAAAAACGCTCCAACTCGGTGAGATAAGCATTTTTTGACCCTATGGCTATATCTTTTAAACTTGTAGCTGGATTACACTGAATTTGACATATATTATGCAAAATCATGTCCTAAACAACATATTTCAATAGCAGAAACCAGCTTGATGAAATTCAAAAGTTATTGCCACTCCTATTCAAAAACGCTCCAACTCGGTGAGATAAGCATTTTTTGACCCTATGGCAATATCTTTTAAACTTGTAGCTGGATTACACTGAATTTGACATATATTGTGCAGAATCATGTCCTAAATAACATATTTCAATAGCAGAAACCAGCTTGATGAAATTCAAAAGTTATTTCCACTCCTAATCAAAAACGCTCCAACTCGGTGAGATAAGCACTTTTTTACCTAGGGCTATATCTTTTGAACCTGTGAAGGGATTACACTAGATTTGACATATATTGTGCAGAATCATGTCCTAAACAACATATTTCAATAGCAGAAACCAGCTTGATGAAATTCAAAAGTTATTGCCACTCCTAATCAAAAACGCTCCACTCGGTGAGATAAGCACTTTTTGAACCTAGGGCTATATCTTTTGAACCTGTGAAGGGATTACACTAGATTTGACATATATTGTGCAGAATCATGTCCTAAACAACATATTTCAATAGCAGAAACCAGCTTGATGAAATTCAAAAGTTATTGCCACTCCTAATCAAAAATGCTCCAACTCGGGGAGATAAGCAATTTTTGACCCTATGGCTATATCTTTTAAACTTGTAGCTGGATTACACTGAATTTGACATATATTATGCAGAATCATGTCCTAAACAACATATTTCAATAGCAGAAACCAGCTTGATGAAATTCAAAAGTTATTGCCACTCCTAATCAAAAACGCTCCAACTCGGTGAGATAAGCATTTTTTGACCCTATGGCTATATCTTTTAAACTTGTAGCTGGATTACACTGAATTTGACATATATTATGCAGAATCATGTCCTAAACAACATATTTCAACAGCAGAAACCAGCTTGATGAAATTCAAAAGTTATTGCCACTCATAATCAAAAACGCTCCAACTCGGTGAGATAAGCACGTTTTGAACGAATGGCTATATCTTTTGAACCTGTGAAGGGATTACACTAGTTTTGACATATATTGTGCAGAATCATGTCCTAAACAACATATTTCAACAGCAGAAACCAGCTTGATGAAATTCAAAAGTTATTGCCACTCCTAATCAAAAACGCTCCAACTCGGTGAGATAAGCACTATTTGACCCTATGGCTATATCTTTTGAACCTGTGAAGGGATTACACTAGTTTTGACATATATTGTGCAGAATCATGTCCTAAACAACATATTTCAACAGCAGAAACCAGCTTGATGAAATTCAAAAGTTATTGCCACTCCTAATCAAAAACGCTCCAACTCGGTGAGATAAGCATTTTTTGACCCTATGGCTATATCTTTTAAACTTGTAGCTGGATTACACTGAATTTGACATATATTGTGCAGAATCATGTCCTTAACAACATATTTCAAAAGCAGAAACCAGCTTGATGAAATTCGTGAGTTATTACCACTCCTAATCAAAAACGCTCCAACTCGGTGAGATAAGCATTTTTTGACCCTATGGCTATATCTTTTAAACTTGTAGCTGGATTACACTGAATTTGACATATATTATGCAGAATCATGTCCTAAACAACATATTTCAACAGCAGAAACCAGCTTGATGAAATTCAAAAGTTATTGCCACTCCTAATCAAAAACGCTCTAACTCGGTGAGATAAGCACTTTTTGAACCTAGGTCTATATCTTTTGAACCTGTGAAGGGATTACACTAGATTTGACATATATTGTGCAGAATCATGTCCTAAACAACATATTTCAATAGCAGAAACCAGCTTGATGAAATTCAAAAGTTATTGCCACTCCTAATCAAAAACGCTCCACTCGGTGAGATAAGCATTTTTTGACCCTATGGCTATATCTTTTAAACTTGTAGCTGGATTACACTGAATTTGACATATTTGTGCAGAATCATGTCCTAAACAACATATTTCAATAGCAGAAACCAGCTTGATGAAATTCGAAAGTTATTGCCACTCCTAATCAAAAACGCTCCAACACGGTGAGATAAGCACTTTTTGACCCTATGGCTACATCTTTTAAACTTGTAGCTGGATTACACTGAATTTGACATATATTATTTCAATAGCAGAAACCAGCTTGATGAAATTCAAAAGTTATTGCCACTCCTAATCAAAAACGCTCCAACTCGGTGAGATAAGCACATTTTGACCGAATGGCTATATCTTTTAAACCTGTGAAGGGATGACACTAGATTTGACATATATTGTGCAGAATCATGTCCTAAACAACATATTTCAACAGCAGAAACCAGCTTGATGAAATTCAAAAGTTATTGCCACTCCTAATCAAAAACGCTCCAACTCGGTGAGATAAGCACTTTTTGAACCTAGGGCTATATCTTTTGAACCTGTGAAGGGATTACACTAGATTTGACATATATTGTGCAGAATCATGTCCTAAACAACATATTTCAACAGCAGAAACCAGCTTGATGAAATTCAAAAGTTATTACCACTCCTAATCAAAAACGCTCCACTCGGTGAGATAAGCATTTTTTGACCCTATGGCTATATCTTTTAAACTTGTAGCTGGATTACACTGAATTTGACATATATTATGCAGAATCACGTCCTAAACAACATATTTCAATAGCAGAAACCAGCTTGATGAAATTCAAAAGTTATTGCCACTCCTAATCAAAAACGCTCCACTCGGAGAGATAAGCATTTTTTGACCCTATGGCTATATCTTTTAAACTTGTAGCTGGATTACACTGAATTTGACATATATTATGCAGAATCATGTCCTAAACAACATATTTCAATAGCAGAAACCAGCTTGATGAAATTCAAAAGTTATTGCCACTCCTAATCAAAAACGCTCCAACTCGGTGAGATAAGCAATTTTTGAACCTAGGGCTATATCTTTTGAACCTGTGAAGGGATTACACTAGATTTGACATATATTGTGCAGAATCATGTCCTAAACAACATATTTCAATAGCAGAAACCAGCTTGATGAAATTCAAAAGTTATTGCCACTCCTAATCAAAAATGCTCCAACTCGGGGAGATAAGCAATTTTTGACCCTATGGGTATATCTTTTAAACTTGTAGCTGGATTACACTGAATTTGACATATATTGTGCAGAATCATGTCCTAAACAACATATTTCAATATCAGAAACCAGCTTGATGAAATTCAAAAGTTATTGCCACTCCTAATCAAAAACGCTCCAACACGGTGAGATAAGCACTTTTTGACCCTATGGCTACATCTTTTAAACTTGTAGCTGGATTACACTGAATTTGACATATATTATGCAGAATCATGTCCTAAACAACATATTTCAATAGCAGAAACCAGCTTGATGAAATTCAAAAGTTATTGCCACTCCTAATCAAAAACGCTCCAACACGGTGAGATAAGCACTTTTTGACCCTAGATCTATATCTTTTAAACCTGTGAAGGGATGACACTAGATTTGACATATATTGTGCAGAATTATGTCCTAAACAACATATTTCAACAGCAGAAACCAGCTTGATGAAATTCAAAAGTTATTGCCACTCCTAATCAAAAACGCTCCAACTCGGTGAGATAAGCACTTTTTGAACCTAGTGCTATATATTTTGAACCTGTGAAGGGATTACACTAGATTTGACATATATTGTGCAGAATCATGTCCTAAACAACATATATCAACAGCAGAAACCAGCTTGATGAAATTCAAAAGTTATTGCCACTCCTAATCAAAAACGCTCCACTCGGTGAGATAAGCATTTTTTGACCCTATGGGTATATCTTTTAAACTTGTAGCTGGATTACACTGAATTTGACATATATTATGCAGAATCATGTCCTAAACAACATATTTCAATAGCAGAAACCAGCTTGATGAAATTCAAAAGTTATTGCCACTCCTAATCAAAAATGCTCCAACTCGGGGAGATAAGCAATTTTTGACCCTATGGGTATATCTTTTGAACTTGTAGCTGGATTACACTGAATTTGACATATATTATGCAGAATCATGTCCTAAACAACATATTTCAATAGCAGAAACCAGCTTGATGAAATTCAAAAGTTATTGCCACTCCTAATCAAAAACGCTCCAACTTGGTGAGATAAGCATTTTTTGACCCTATGGCTATATCTTTTAAACTTGTAGCTGGATTACACTGAATTTGACATATATTGTGCAAAATCATGTCCTAAACAACATATTTCAATAGCAGAAACCAGCTTGATGAAATTCAAAAGTTATTGCCACTCCTAATCAAAAACGCTCCAACTCGGTGAGATAAGCAATTTTTGACCCTATGGCTATATCTTTTAAACTTGTAGCTGGATTACACTGAATTTGACATATATTGTGCAGAATCATGTCCTAAACAACATATTTCAATAGCAGAAACCAGCTTGATGAAATTCAAAAGTTATTGCCACTCCTAATCAAAAACGCTCTAACTCGGTGAGATAAGCACTTTTTGAACCTAGGGCTATATCTTTTGAACCTGTGAAGGTATTACACTAGATTTGACATATATTGTGCAGAATCATGTCCTAAACAACATATTTCAATAGCAGAAACCAGCTTGATGAAAGTCAAAAGTTATTGCCACTCCTAATCAAAAACGCTCCAACTCGGTGAAATAAGCACTTTTTGAACGAATGGCTATATCTTTTGAACCTGTGAAGGGATTACACTAGTTTTGATAAATATTGTGCAGAATCATGTCCTAAACAACATATTTCAACAGCAGAAACCAGCTTGATGAAATTCAAAAGTTATTGCCACTCCTAATCAAAAACGCTCTAACTCGGTGAGATAAGCACTTTTTGAACCTAGGGCTATATCTTTTGAACCTGTGAAGGGATTACACTAGATTTGATATATATTGTGCAAAATCATGTCCTAAACAACATATTTCAATAGCAGAAACCAGCTTGATGAAATTCAAAAGTTATTGCCACTCCTAATCAAAAACGCTCCAACTCGGTGAGATAAGCATTTTTTGAACGAATGGCTATATCTTTTGAACCTGTGAAGGGATTACACTAGTTTTGATAAATATTGTGCAGAATCATGTCCTAAACAACATATTTCAACAGCAGAAACCAGCTTGATGAAATTCAAAAAGTTATTGCCACTCCTAATCAAAAACGCTCCAACTCGGTGAGATAAGCACTTTTTGAACCTAGGGCTATATATTTTGAACCTGTGAAGGGATTACACTAGATTTGACATATATTGTGCAGAATCATGTCCTAAACAACATATATCAACAGCAGAAACCAGCTTGATGAAATTCAAAAGTTATTGCCACTCCTAATCAAAAACACTCCACTCGGTGAGATAAGCATTTTTTGACCCTATGGGTATATCTTTTAAACTTGTAGCTGGATTACACTGAATTTGACATATATTATGCAGAATCATGTCCTAAACAACATATTTCAATAGCAGAAACCAGCTTGATGAAATTCAAAAGTTATTGCCACTCCTAATCAAAAACGCTCTAACTCGGTGAGATAAGCACTTTTTGAACCTAGGGCTATATCTTTTGAACCTGTGAAGGGATTACACTAGATTTGACATATATTGTGCAGAATCATGTCCTAAACAACATATTTCAATAGCAGAAACCAGCTTGATGAAATTCAAAAGTTATTGCCACTCCTAATCAAAAACGCTCCACTCGGTGAGATAAGCATTTTTTGACACTATGGCTATATCTTTTAAACTTGTAGCTGGATTACACTGAATTTGAAATATATTATGCAGGATCATGTCCTAAACAACATTTTTCAATAGCAGAAACCAGCTTGATGAAATTCAAAAGTTATTGCCACTCCTAATCAAAAATGCTCCAACTCGGGGAGATAAGCAATTTTTGACCCTATGGGTATATCTTTTAAACTTGTAGCTGGATTACACTGAATTTGACATATATTGTGCAGAATCATGTCCTAAAAAACATATTTCAATAGCAGAAACCAGCTTGATGAAATTCAAAAGTTATTGCCACTCCTAATCAAAAACGCTCCAACACGGTGAGATAAGAACTTTTTGACCCTATGGCTACATATTTTAAACTTGTAGCTGGATTACACTGAATTTGACATATATTATGCAGAATCATGTCCTAAACAACATATTTCAATAGCAGAAACCAGCTTGATGAAATTCAAAAGTTATTGCCACTCCTAATCAAAAACGCTCCAACTCGGTGAGATAAGCACTTTTTGAACGAATGGCTATATCTTTTGAACCTGTGAAGGGATTACACTAGTTTTGACAAATATTGTGCAGAATCATGTCCTAAACAACATATTTCAATAGCAGAAACCAGCTTGATGAAATTCAAAAGTTATTGCCACTCCTAATCAAAAACGCTCCAACTCGGTGAGATAAGCACTTTTTGAACGAATGGCTATATCTTTTGAACCTGTGAAGGGATTACACTGGTTTTGACAAATATTTTGCAGAATCATGTCCTAAACAACATATTTCAATAGCAGAAACCAGCTTGATGAAATTCAAAAGTTATTGCCACTCCTAATCAAAAACGCTCCAACTCGGTGAGATAAGCACTTTTTGAACGAATGGCTATATCTTTTGAACCTGTGAAGGGATTACACTAGTTTTGACAAATATTGTGCAGAATCATGTCCTAAACAACATATTTCAACAGCAGAAACCAGCTTGATGAAATTCAAAAGTTATTGCCACTCCTAATCAAAAACGCTCCAACTTGGTGAGATAAGCACTTTTTGAACCTAGGGCTATATATTTTGAACCTGTGAAGGGATACACTAGATTTGACAAATAATGTGCAGAATCATGTCCTAAACAACATATATCAACAGCAGAAAATAGCTTGATGATATTCAAAAGTTATTGCCACTCCTAATCAAAAACGCTCCACTCGGTGAGATAAGCATTTTTTGACCCTATGGGTATATCTTTTAAACTTGTAGCTGGATTACACTGAATTTGACATATATTATGCAGAATCATGTCCTAAACAACATATTTCAATAGCAGAAACCAGCTTGATGAAATTCAAAAGTTATTGCCACTCCTAATCAAAAACGCTCCAACTCGGGGAGATAAGCAATTTTTGACCCTATGGGTATATCTTTTAAACTTGTAGCTGGATTACACTGAATTTGACATATATTATGCAGAATCATGTCCTAAACAACATATTTCAATAGCAGAAACCAGCTTGATGAAATTCAAAAGTTATTGCCACTCCTAATCAAAAACGCTCCAACTCGGTGAGATAAGCATTTTTTGACCCTATGGCTATATCTTTTAAACTTGTAGCTGGATTACACTGAATTTGACATATATTGTGCAGAATCATGTCCTAAACAACATATTTCAATAGCAGAAACCAGCTTGATGAAATTCTAAAGTTATTGCCACTCCTAATCAAAAACGCTCCAACACGGTGAGATAAGCACTTTTTGACCCTATGGCTACATCTTTTAAACTTGTAGCTGGATTACACTAAATTTGACATATATTATGCAGAATCATGTCCTAAACAACATATTTCAATAGTGGAAACCAGCTTGATGAAATTCAAAAGTTATTGCCACTCCTAATCAAAAACGCTCCAACTCGTTGAGATAAGCACTTTTTGACCCTAGGGCTATATCTTTTAAACCTGTGAAGGGATGACACTAGATTTGACATATATTGTGCAGAATTATGTCCTAAACAACATATTTCAACAGCAGAAACCAGCTTGATGAAATTCAAAAGTTATTGCCACTCCTAATCAAAAACGCTCCAACTCGGTGAGATAAGCACTTTTTGAACGAATGGCTATCTCTTTTGACCCTGTGAAGGGATTACACTAGTTTTGACATATATTGTGCAGAATCATGTCCTAAACAACATATTTCAACAGCAGAAACCAGCTTGATGAAATTCAAAAGTTATTGCCACTCCTAATCAAAAACGCTCCAACTCGGTGAGATAAGCACTTTTTGAACCTAGGGCTATATATTTTGAACCTGTGAAGGGATTACACTAGATTTGACATATATTGTGCAGAATCATGTCCTAAACAACATATTTCAACAGCAGAAACCAGCTTGATGAAATTCAAAAGTTATTGCCTCTCCTAATCAAAAACGCTCCACTCGGTGAGATAAGCATTTTTTGACCCTATGGCTATATCTTTTAAACTTGTAGCTGGATTACACTGAATTTGACATATATTATGCAGAATCATGTCCTAAACAACATATTTCAATAGCAGAAACCAGCTTGATGAAATTCAAAAGTTATTGCCACTCCTAATCAAAAACGCTCCAACTCGGTGAGATAAGCATTTTTTGACCCTATGGCTATATATTTTAAACTTGTAGCTGGATTACACTGAATTTGACATATATTGTGCAGAATCATGTCCTAAACAACATATTTCAATAGCAGAAACCAGCTTGATGAAATTCAAAAGTTATTGCCACTCCTAATCAAAAACGCTCTAACTCGGTGAGATAAGCACTTTTTGAACCTAGGGCTATATCTTTTGAACCTGTGAAGGGATTACACTAGATTTGACATATATTGTGCAGAATCATGTCCTAAACAACATATTTCAATAGCAGAAACCAGCTTGATGAAATTCAAAAGTTATTGCCACTCCTAATCAAAAACGCTCCACTCGGTGAGATAAGCATTTTTTGACCCTATGGCTATATCTTTTAAACTTGTAGCTGGATTACACTGAATTTGACATATATTATGCAGAATCATGTCCTAAACAACATGTTTCAATAGCAGAAACCAGCTTGATGAAATTCAAAAGTTATTGCCACTCCTAATCAAAAATGCTCCAACTCGGGGAGATAAGCAATTTTTGACCCTATGGGTATATCTTTTAAACTTGTAGCTGGATTACACTGAATTTGACATATATTGTGCAGAATCATGTCCTAAACAACATATTTCAATAGCAGAAACCAGCTTGATGAAATTCAAAAGTTATTGCCACTCCTAATCAAAAACGCTCCAACTCGGTGAGATAAGCACTTTTTGAACCTAGGGCTATATATTTTGAACCTGTGAAGGGATTACACTAGATTTGACATATATTGTGCAGAATCATGTCCTAAACAACATATTTCAACAGCAGAAACCAGCTTGATGAAATTCAAAAGTTATTGCCTCTCCTAATCAAAAACGCTCCACTCGGTGAGATAAGCATTTTTTGACCCTATGGCTATATCTTTTAAACTTGTAGCTGGATTACACTGAATTTGACATATATTATGCAGAATCATGTCCTAAACAACATATTTCAATAGCAGAAACCAGCTTGATGAAATTCAAAAGTTATTGCCACTCCTAATCAAAAACGCTCCAACTCGGTGAGATAAGCATTTTTTGACCCTATGGCTATATATTTTAAACTTGTAGCTGGATTACACTGAATTTGACATATATTGTGCAGAATCATGTCCTAAACAACATATTTCAATAGCAGAAACCAGCTTGATGAAATTCAAAAGTTATTGCCACTCCTAATCAAAAACGCTCTAACTCGGTGAGATAAGCACTTTTTGAACCTAGGGCTATATCTTTTGAACCTGTGAAGGGATTACACTAGATTTGACATATATTGTGCAGAATCATGTCCTAAACAACATATTTCAATAGCAGAAACCAGCTTGATGAAATTCAAAAGTTATTGCCACTCCTAATCAAAAACGCTCCACTCGGTGAGATAAGCATTTTTTGACCCTATGGCTATATCTTTTAAACTTGTAGCTGGATTACACTGAATTTGACATATATTATGCAGAATCATGTCCTAAACAACATGTTTCAATAGCAGAAACCAGCTTGATGAAATTCAAAAGTTATTGCCACTCCTAATCAAAAATGCTCCAACTCGGGGAGATAAGCAATTTTTGACCCTATGGGTATATCTTTTAAACTTGTAGCTGGATTACACTGAATTTGACATATATTGTGCAGAATCATGTCCTAAACAACATATTTCAATAGCAGAAACCAGCTTGATGAAATTCAAAAGTTATTGCCACTCCTAATCAAAAACGCTCCAACACGGTGAGATAAGCACTTTTTGACCCTATGGCTACATCTTTTAAACTTGTAGCTGGATTACACTGAATTTGACATATATTATGCAGAATCATGTCCTAAACAACATATTTCAATAGCAGAAACCAGCTTGATGAAATTCAAAAGTTATTGCCACTCCTAATCAAAAACGCTCCAACACGGTGAGATAAGCACTTTTTGACCCTAGGGCTATATCTTTTAAACCTGTGAAGGGATGACACTAGATTTGACATATATTGTGCAGAATTATGTCCTAAACAACATATTTCAACAGCAGAAACCAGCTTGATGAAATTCAAAAGTTATTGCCACTCCTAATCAAAAACGCTCCAACTCGGTGAGATAAGCACTTTTTGAACGAATGGCTATATCTTTTGAACCTGTGAAGGGATTACACTAGTTTTGACAAATATTGTGCAGAATCATGTCCTAAACAACATATTTCAACAGCAGAAACCAGCTTGATGAAATTCAAAAGTTATTGCCACTCCTAATAAAAAACGCTCCAACTCGGTGAGATAAGCACTTTTTGAACCTAGGGCTATATATTTTGAACCTGTGAAGGGATTACACTAGATTTGACATATATTGTGCAGAATCATGTCCTAAACAACATATTTCAACAGCAGAAACCAGCTTGATGAAATTCAAAAGTTATTGCCACTCCTAATCAAAAATGCTCCAACTCGGGGAGATAAGCAATTTTTGACCCTATGGGTATATCTTTTAAACTTGTAGCTGGATTACACTGAATTTGACATATATTGTGCAGAATCATGTCCTAAACAACATATTTCAATAGCAGAAACCAGCTTGATGAAATTCAAAAGTTATTGCCACTCCTAATCAAAAACGCTCCAACACGGTGAGATAAGAACTTTTTGACCCTATGGCTACATCTTTTAAACTTGTAGCTGGATTACACTGAATTTGACATATATTATGCAGAATCATGTCCTAAACAACATATTTCAATAGCAGAAACCAGCTTGATGAAATTCAAAAGTTATTGCCACTCCTAATCAAAAACGCTCCAACTCGGTGAGATAAGCACTTTTTGAACGAATGGCTATATCTTTTGAACCTGTGAAGGGATTACACTAGTTTTGACAAATATTGTGCAGAATCATGTCCTAAACAACATATTTCAATAGCAGAAACCAGCTTGATGAAATTCAAAAGTTATTGCCACTCCTAATCAAAAACGCTCCAACTCGGTGAGATAAGCACTTTTTGAACGAATGGCTATATCTTTTGAACCTGTGAAGGGATTACACTAGTTTTGACAAATATTGTGCAGAATCATGTCCTAAACAACATATTTCAACAGCAGAAACCAGCTTGATGAAATTCAAAAGTTATTGCCACTCCTAATCAAAAACGCTCCAACTCTGTGAGATAAGCACTTTTTGAACCTAGGGCTATATATTTTGAACCTGTGAAGGGATACACTAGATTTGACAAATATTGTGCAGAATCATGTCCTAAACAACATATATCAACAGCAGAAAATAGCTTGATGATATTCAAAAGTTATTGCCACTCCTAATCAAAAACGCTCCACTCGGTGAGATAAGCATTTTTTGACCCTATGGGTATATCTTTTAAACTTGTAGCTGGATTACACTGAATTTGACATATATTATGCAGAATCATGTCCTAAACAACATATTTCAATAGCAGAAACCAGCTTGATGAAATTCAAAAGTTATTGCCACTCCTAATCAAAAATGCTTCAACTCGGGGAGATAAGCATTTTTTGACCCTATGGGTATATCTTTTAAACTTGTAGCTGGATTACACTGAATTTGACATATATTATGCAGAATCATGTCCTAAACAACATATTTCAATAGCAGAAACCAGCTTGATGAAATTCAAAAGTTATTGCCACTCCTAATCAAAAACGCTCCAACTCGGTGAGATAAGCATTTTTTGACCCTATTGCTATATCTTTTAAACTTGTAGCTGGATTACACTGAATTTGACATATATTGTGCAGAATCATGTCCTAAACAACATATTTCAATAGCAGAAACCAGCTTGATGAAATTCAAAAGTTATTGCCACTCCTAATCAAAAACGCTCCAACACGGTGAGATAAGCACTTTTTGACCCTATGGCTACATCTTTTAAACTTGTAGCTGGATTACACTAAATTTGACATATATTATGCAGAATCATGTCCTAAACAACATATTTCACTAGTAGAAACCAGCTTGATGAAATTCAAAAGTTATTGCCACCCCTAATCAAAAACGCTCCAACTCGGTGAGATAAGCACTTTTTGAACCTAGGGCTATATCTTTTAAACCTGTGAAGGGATGACACTAGATTTGACATATATTGTGCAGAATTATGTCCTAAACAACATATTTCAACAGCAGAAACCAGCTTGATGAAATTCAAAAGTTATTGCCACTCCTAATCAAAAACGCTCCAACTCGGTGAGATAAGCACTTTTTGAACGAATGGCTATCTCTTTTGACCCTGTGAAGGGATTACACTAGTTTTGACAAATATTGTGCAGAATCATGTCCTAAACAACATATTTCAACAGCAGAAACCAGCTTGATGAAATTCAAAAGTTATTGCCACTCCTAATCAAAAACGCTCCAACTCGGTGAGATAAGCACTTTTTGAAGCTAGGGCTATATATTTTGAACCTGTGAAGGGATTACACTAGATTTGACATATATTGTGCAGAATCATGTCCTAAACAACATATTTCAACAGCAGAAACCAGCTTGATGAAATTCAAAAGTTATTGCCACTCCTAATCAAAAATGCTCCAACTCGGGGAGATAAGCAATTTTTGACCCTATGGGTATATCTTTTAAACTTGTAGCTGGATTACACTGAATTTGACATATATTATGCAGAATCATGTCCTAAACAACATATTTCAATAGCAGAAACCAGCTTGATGAAATTCAAAAGTTATTGCCACTCCTAATCAAAAACGCTCCAACTCGGTGAGATAAGCATTTTTTGACCCTATGGCTATATATTTTAAACTTGTAGCTGGATTACACTGAATTTGACATATATTGTGCAGAATCATGTCCTAAACAACATATTTCAACAGCAGAAACCAGCTTGATGAAATTCAAAAGTTATTGCCACTCCTAATCAAAAACGCTCTAACTCGGTGAGATAAGCACTTTTTGAACCTAGGGCTATATGTTTTGAACCTGTGAAGGGATTACACTAGATTTGACATATATTGTGCAGAATCATGTCCTAAACAACATATTTAAACAGCAGAAACCAGCTTGATGAAATTCAAAAGTTATTGCCACTCCTAATCAAAAACGCTCCACTCGGTGAGATAAGCATTTTTTGACCCTATGGCTATATCTTTTAAACTTGTAGCTGGATTACACTGAATTTGACATATATTATGCAGAATCATGTCCTAAACAACATATTTCAATAGCAGAAACCAGCTTGATGAAATTCAAAAGTTATTGCCACTCCTAATCAAAAATGCTCCAACTCGGGGAGATAAGCAATTTTTGACCCTATGGGTATATCTTTTAAACTTGTAGCTGGATTACACTGAATTTGACATATATTGTGCAGAATCATGTCCTAAACAACATATTTCAATATCAGAAACCAGCTTGATGAAATTCAAAAGTTATTGCCACTCCGAATCAAAAACGCTCCAACACGGTGAGATAAGCACTTTTTGACCCTATGGCTACATCTTTTAAACTTGTAGCTGGATTACACTGAATTTGACATATATTATGCAGAATCATGTCCTAAACAACATATTTCAATAGCAGAAACCAGCTTGATGAAATTCAAAAGTTATTGCCACTCCTAATCAAAAACGCTCCAACACGGTGAGATAAGCACTTTTTGACCCTAGGGCTATATCTTTTAAACCTGTGAAGGGATGACACTAGATTTGACATATATTGTGCAGAATTATGTCCTAAACAACATATTTCAACAGCAGAAACCAGCTTGATGAAATTCAAAAGTTATTGCCACTCCTAATCAAAAACGCTCCAACTCGGTGAGATAAGCACTTTTTGAACGAATGGCTATCTCTTTTGAACCTGTGAAGGGATTACACTAGTTTTGACAAATATTGTGCAGAATCATGTCCTAAACAACATATTTCAACAGCAGAAACCAGCTTGATGAAATTCAAAAGTTATTGCCACTCCTAATCAAAAACGCTCCAACTCGCTGAGATAAGCACTTTTTGAACCTAGGGCTATATATTTTGAACCTGTGAAGGGATTACACTAGATTTGACATATATTGTGCAGATCATGTCCTAAACAACACATTTCAATAGCAGAAACCAGCTTGATGAAATTCAAAAGTTATTGCCACTCCTAATCAAAAACGCTCCACTCGGTGAGATAAGCATTTTTTGACCCTATGGCTATATCTTTTAAACTTGTAGCTGGATTACACTGAATTTGACATATATTATGCAGAATCATGTCCTAAACAACATATTTCAATAGCAGAAACCAGCTTGATGAAATTCAAAAGTTATTGCCACTCCTAATCAAAAATACTCCAACTCGGGGAGATAAGCAATTTTTGACCCTATGTGTATATCTTTTAAACTTGTAGCTGGATTACACTGAATTTGACATATATTGTGCAGAATCATGTCCTAAACAACATATTTCAATAGCAGAAACCAGCTTGATGAAATTCAAAAGTTATTGCCACTCCTAATCAAAAACGCTCCAACACGGTGAGATAAGCACTTTTTGACCCTATGGCTACATCTTTTAAACTTGTAGCTGGATTACACTGAATTTGACATATATTATGCAGAATCATGTCCTAAACAACATATTTCAATAGCAGAAACCAGCTTGATGAAATTCAAAAGTTATTGCCACTCCTAATCAAAAACGCTCCAACTCGGTGAGATAAGCACTTTTTGAACGAATGGCTATCTCTTTTGAACCTGTGAAGGGATTACACTAGTTTTGACAAATATTGTGCAGAATCATGTCCTAAACAACATATTTCAACAGCAGAAACCAGCTTGATGAAATTCAAAAGTTATTGCCACTCCTAATCAAAAACGCTCCAACTCGCTGAGATAAGCACTTTTTGAACCTAGGGCTATATATTTTGAACCTGTGAAGGGATTACACTAGATTTGACATATATTGTGCAGAATCATGTCCTAAACAACATATTTCAACAGCAGAAACCAGCTTGATGAAATTCAAAAGTTATTGCCACTCCTAATCAAAAACGCTCCACTCGGTGAGATAAGCATTTTTTGACCCTATGGCTATATATTTTAAACTTGTAGCTGGATTACACTGAATTTGACATATATTATGCAGAATCATGTCCTAAACAACATATTTCAATAGCAGAAACCAGCTTGATGAAATTCAAAAGTTATTGCCACTCCTAATCAAAAATGCTCCAACTCGGGGAGATAAGCAATTTTTGACCCTATGGGTATATCTTTTAAACTTGTAGCTGGATTACACTGAATTTGACATATATTATGCAGAATCATGTCCTAAACAACATATTTCAATAGCAGAAACCAGCTTGATGAAATTCAAAAGTTATTGCCACTCCTAATCAAAAACGCTCCAACTCGGTGAGATAAGCATTTTTTGACCCTATGGCTATATCTTTTAAACTTGTAGCTGGATTACACTGAATTTGACATATATTGTGCAGAATCATGTCCTAAACAACATATTTCAATAGCAGAAACCAGCTTGATGAAATTCAAAAGTTATTGCCACTCCTAATCAAAAACGCTCCAACTCGCTGAGATAAGCACTTTTTGAACCTAGGGCTATATATTTTGAACCTGTGAAGGGATTACACTAGATTTGACATATATTGTGCAGATCATGTCCTAAACAACACATTTCAATAGCAGAAACCAGCTTGATGAAATTCAAAAGTTATTGCCACTCCTAATCAAAAACGCTCCACTCGGTGAGATAAGCATTTTTTGACCCTATGGCTATATCTTTTAAACTTGTAGCTGGATTACACTGAATTTGACATATATTATGCAGAATCATGTCCTAAACAACATATTTCAATAGCAGAAACCAGCTTGATGAAATTCAAAAGTTATTGCCACTCCTAATCAAAAATACTCCAACTCGGGGAGATAAGCAATTTTTGACCCTATGTGTATATCTTTTAAACTTGTAGCTGGATTACACTGAATTTGACATATATTGTGCAGAATCATGTCCTAAACAACATATTTCAATAGCAGAAACCAGCTTGATGAAATTCAAAAGTTATTGCCACTCCTAATCAAAAACGCTCCAACACGGTGAGATAAGCACTTTTTGACCCTATGGCTACATCTTTTAAACTTGTGGCTGGATTACACTGAATTTGACATATATTATGCAGAATCATGTCCTAAACAACATATTTCAATAGCAGAAACCAGCTTGATGAAATTCAAAAGTTATTGCCACTCCTAATCAAAAACGCTCCAACTCGGTGAGATAAGCACTTTTTGAACGAATGGCTATCTCTTTTGAACCTGTGAAGGGATTACACTAGTTTTGACAAATATTGTGCAGAATCATGTCCTAAACAACATATTTCAACAGCAGAAACCAGCTTGATGAAATTCAAAAGTTATTGCCACTCCTAATCAAAAACGCTCCAACTCGCTGAGATAAGCACTTTTTGAACCTAGGGCTATATATTTTGAACCTGTGAAGGGATTACACTAGATTTGACATATATTGTGCAGAATCATGTCCTAAACAACATATTTCAACAGCAGAAACCAGCTTGATGAAATTCAAAAGTTATTGCCACTCCTAATCAAAAACGCTCCACTCGGTGAGATAAGCATTTTTTGACCCTATGGCTATATATTTTAAACTTGTAGCTGGATTACACTGAATTTGACATATATTATGCAGAATCATGTCCTAAACAACATATTTCAATAGCAGAAACCAGCTTGATGAAATTCAAAAGTTATTGCCACTCCTAATCAAAAATGCTCCAACTCGGGGAGATAAGCAATTTTTGACCCTATGGGTATATCTTTTAAACTTGTAGCTGGATTACACTGAATTTGACATATATTATGCAGAATCATGTCCTAAACAACATATTTCAATAGCAGAAACCAGCTTGATGAAATTCAAAAGTTATTGCCACTCCTAATCAAAAACGCTCCAACTCGGTGAGATAAGCATTTTTTGACCCTATGGCTATATCTTTTAAACTTGTAGCTGGATTACACTGAATTTGACATATATTGTGCAGAATCATGTCCTAAACAACATATTTCAATAGCAGAAACCAGCTTGATGAAATTCAAAAGTTATTGCCACTCCTAATCAAAAAGGCTCCAACTCGGTGAGATAAGCACTTTTTGAACGAATGGCTATATCTTTTGAACCTGTGAAGGGATTACACTAGATTTGACATATATTGTGCAGAATCATGTCCTAAACAACATATTTAAATAGCAGAAACCAGCTTGATGAAAGTCAAAAGTTATTGCCACTCCTAATCAAAAACGCTCCACTCGGTGAGATAAGCATTTTTTGACCCTATGGCTATATCTTTTAAACTTGTAGCTGGATTACACTGAATTTGACATATATTATGCAGAATCATGTCCTAAACAACATATTTCAATAGCAGAAACCAGCTTGATGAAATTCAAAAGTTATTGCCACTCCTAATCAAAAATGCTCCAACTCGGGGAGATAAGCAATTTTTACCCTATGGGTATATCTTTTAAACTTGTAGCTGGATTACACTGAATTTGACATATATTGTGCAGAATCATGTCCTAAACAACATATTTCAATATCAGAAACCAGCTTGATGAAATTCAAAAGTTATTGCCACTCCTAATCAAAAACGCTCCAACACGGTGAGATAAGCACTTTTTGACCCTATGGCTACATCTTTTAAACTTATAGCTGGATTACACTGAATTTGACATATATTATGCAGAATCATGTCCTAAACAACATATTTCAATAGCAGAAACCAGCTTGATGAAATTCAAAAGTTATTGCCACTCCTAATCAAAAACGCTCCAACACAGTGAGATAAGCACTTTTTGACCCTAGGGCTATATCTTTTAAACCTGTGAAGGGATGACACTAGATTTGACATATATTGTGCAGAATTATGTCCTATACAACATATTTCAACAGCAGAAACCAGCTTGATGAAATTCAAAAGTTATTGCCACTCCTAATCAAAAACGCTCCAACTCGGTGAGATAAGCACTTTTTGAACGAATGGCTATCTCTTTTGAACCTGTGAAGGGATTACACTAGTTTTGACAAATATTGTGCAGAATCATGTCCTAAACAACATATTTCAACAGCAGAAACCAGCTTGATGAAATTCAAAAGTTATTGCCACTCCTAATCAAAAACGCTCCAACTCGGTGAGATAAGCACTTTTTGAACCTAGGGCTATATCTTTTGAACCTGTGAAGGGATTACACTAGATTTGACATATATTGTGCAGATCATGTCCTAAACAACATATTTCAATAGCAGAAACCAGCTTGATGAAATTCAAAAGTTATTGCCACTCCTAATCAAAAACGCTCCACTCGGTGAGATAAGCATTTTTTGACCCTATGGCTATATCTTTTAAACTTGTAGCTGGATTACACTGAATTTGACATATATTATGCAGAATCATGTCCTAAACAACATATTTCAATAGCAGAAACCAGCTTGATGAAATTCAAAAGTTATTGCCACTCCTAATCAAAAATGCTCCAACTCGGGGAGATAAGCAATTTTTGACCCTATGGGTATATCTTTTAAACTTGTAGCTGGATTACACTGAATTTGACATATATTATGCAGAATCATGTCCTAAACAACATATTTCAATAGCAGAAACCAGCTTGATGAAATTCAAAAGTTATTGCCACTCCTAATCAAAAACGCTCCAACTCGGTGAGATAAGCATTTTTTGACCCTATGGCTATATCTTTTAAACTTGTAGCTGGATTACACTGAATTTGACATATATTGTGCAGAATCATGTCCTAAACAACATATTTCAATAGCAGAAACCAGCTTGATGAAATTCAAAAGTTATTGCCACTCCTAATCAAAAAGTTTCCAACTCGGTGAGATAAGCACTTTTTGAACGAATGGCTATATCTTTTGAACCTGTGAAGGGATTACACCAGTTTTGACAAATATTGTGCAGAATCATGTCCTAAACAACATATTTCAACAGCAGAAACCAGCTTGATGAAATTCAAATGTTATTGCCACTCCTAATCAAAAACGCTCCAACTCGGTGAGATAAGCATTTTTTGACCCTATGGCTATATCTTTTAAACTTGTAGCTGGATTACACTAGATTTGACATATATTGTGCAGAATCATGTCCTAAACAACATATTTCAACAGCAGAAACCAGCTTGATGAAATTCAAAAGTTATTGCCACTCCTAATCAAAAACGCTCCACTCGGTGAGATAAGCATTTTTTGAACCTAGGGCTATATCTTTTGAACCTGTGAAGGGATTACACTAGATTTGACATATATTGTGCAGAATCATGTCCTAAACAACATATTTCAATAGCAGAAACCAGCTTGATGAAATTCAAAAGTTATTGCCACTCCTAATCAAAAACGCTCCACTCGGTGAGATAAGCATTTTTTGACCCTATGGCTATATCTTTTAAACTTGTAGCTGGATTACACTGAATTTGACATATATTATGCAGAATCATGTCCTAAACAACATATTTCAATAGCAGAAACCAGCTTGATGAAATTCAAAAGTTATTGCCACTCCTAATCAAAAATGCTCCAACTCGGGGAGATAAGCAATTTTTGACCCTATGGCTATATCTTTCAAACTTGTAGCTGGATTACACTGAATTTGACATATATTATGCAGAATCATGTCCTAAACAACATATTTCAATAGCAGAAACCAGCTTGATGAAATTCAAAAGTTATTGCCACTCCTAATCAAAAACGCTCCAACTCGGTGAGATAAGCATTTTTTGACCTATGGCTATATCTTTTAAACTTGTGGCTGGATTACACTGAATTTGACATATATTGTGCAGAATCATGTCCTAAACAACATATTTCAAGAGCAGAAACCAGCTTGATGAAATTCAAAAGTTATTGCCACTCCTAATCAAAAACGCTCCAACACGGTGAGATAAGCACTTTTTGACCCTATGGCTACATCTTTTAAACTTGTCGCTGGATTACACTGAATTTGACATATATTATGCAGAATCATGTCCTAAACAACATATTTCAATAGCAGAAACCAGCTTGATGAAATTCAAAAGTTATTGCCACTCCTAATCAAAAACGCTCCAACACGGTGAGATAAGCACATTTTGACCCTAGGGCTATATCTTTTAAACCTGTGAAGGGATGACACTAGATTTGACATATATTGTGCAGAATCATGTCCTAAACAACATATTTCAACAGCAGAAACCAGCTTGATGAAATTCAAAAGTTATTGCCACTCCTAATCAAAAACGCTCCATCTCGGTGAGATAAGCACTTTTTGAACCTAGGGCTATATCTTTTGAACCTGTGAAGGGATTACACTAGATTTGACATATATTGTGCAGAATCATGTCCTAAACAACATATTTCAACAGCAGAAACCAGCTTGATGAAATTCAAAAGTTATTGCCACTCCTAATCAAAAACGCTCCACTCGGTGAGATAAGCATTTTTTGACCCTATGGCTATATCTTTTAAACTTGTAGCTGGATTACACTGAATTTGACATATATTATGCAGAATCATGTCCTAAACAACATATTTCAATAGCAGAAACCAGCTTGATGAAATTCAAAAGTTATTGCCACTCCTAATCAAAAATGCTCCAACTCGGGGAGATAAGCTATTTTTGACCCTATGGGTATATCTTTTAAACTTGTAGCTGGATTACACTGAATTTGACATATATTATGCAGAATCATGTCCTAAAAAACATATTTCAATAGCAGAAACCAGCTTGATGAAATTCAAAAGTTATTGCCACTCCTAATCAAAAACGCTCCAACTCGGTGAGATAAGCATTTTTTGACCCTATGGCTATATCTTTTAAACTTGTAGCTGGATTACACTGAATTTGACATACATTGTGCAGAATCATGTCCTAAACAACATATTTCAATAGCAGAAACCAGCTTGATGAAATTCAAAAGTTATTGCCACTCCTAATCAAAAACGCTCCAACTCGGTAAGATAAGCACTTTTTGAACCAATGGCTATATCTTTTGAAGCTATGAAGGGATTACACTAGTTTTGACAAATATTGTGCATAATCATGTCCTAAACAACATATTTCAACAGCAGAAACCACCTTGATGAAATTCAAATGTTATTGCCACTCCTAATCAAAAACGCTCCAACTCGGTGAGATAAGCACTTTTTGAACCTAGGGCTCTATCTTTTGAACCTGGGAAGGGATTACACTAGATTTGACATATATTGTGCAGAATCATGTCCTAAACAACATATTTCAATAGCAGAAACCAGCTTGATGAAATTCAAAAGTTATTGCCACTCCTAATCAAAAACGCTCCAACACGGTGAGATAAGCACAATTTGACCCTAGGGCTATATATTTTAAACCTGTGAAGGGATGACACTATATTTGACATATATTGTGCAGAATCATGTCCTAAACAACATATTTCAACAGCAGAAACCAGCTTGATGAAATTCAAAAGTTATTGCCACTCCTAATCAAAAACGCTCCAACTCGGTGAGATAAGCACTTTTTGAACGAATGGCTATATCTTTTGAACCTGTGAAGGGATTACACTAGTTTTGACAAATATTGTGCAGAATCATGTCCTAAACAACATATTTCAACAGCAGAAACCAGCTTGATGAAATTCAAAAGTTATTGCCACTCCTAATCAAAAACGCTCCAACTCGGTGAGATAAGCACTTTTTGAACCTAGGGCTATATCTTTTGAACCTGTGAAGGGATTACACTAGATTTGACATATATTGTGCAGAATCATGTCCTAAACAACATATTTCAAGAGCAGAAACCAGCTTGATGAAATTCAAAAGTTATTGCCACTCCTAATCAAAAACGCTCCAACACGGTGAGATAAGCACTTTTTGACCCTATGGCTACATCTTTTAAACTTGTCGCTGGATTACACTGAATTTGACATATATTATGCAGAATCATGTCCTAAACAACATATTTCAATAGCAGAAACCAGCTTGATGAAATTCAAAAGTTATTGCCACTCCTAATCAAAAACGCTCCAACACGGTGAGATAAGCACATTTTGACCCTAGGGCTATATCTTTTAAACCTGTGAAGGGATGACACTAGATTTGACATATATTGTGCAGAATCATGTCCTAAACAACATATTTCAACAGCAGAAACCAGCTTGATGAAATTCAAAAGTTATTGCCACTCCTAATCAAAAACGCTCCATCTCGGTGAGATAAGCACTTTTTGAACCTAGGGCTATATCTTTTGAACCTGTGAAGGGATTACACTAGATTTGACATATATTGTGCAGAATCATGTCCTAAACAACATATTTCAACAGCAGAAACCAGCTTGATGAAATTCAAAAGTTATTGCCACTCCTAATCAAAAACGCTCCACTCGGTGAGATAAGCATTTTTTGACCCTATGGCTATATCTTTTAAACTTGTAGCTGGATTACACTGAATTTGACATATATTATGCAGAATCATGTCCTAAACAACATATTTCAATAGCAGAAACCAGCTTGATGAAATTCAAAAGTTATTGCCACTCCTAATCAAAAATGCTCCAACTCGGGGAGATAAGCTATTTTTGACCCTATGGGTATATCTTTTAAACTTGTAGCTGGATTACACTGAATTTGACATATATTATGCAGAATCATGTCCTAAAAAACATATTTCAATAGCAGAAACCAGCTTGATGAAATTCAAAAGTTATTGCCACTCCTAATCAAAAACGCTCCAACTCGGTGAGATAAGCATTTTTTGACCCTATGGCTATATCTTTTAAACTTGTAGCTGGATTACACTGAATTTGACATACATTGTGCAGAATCATGTCCTAAACAACATATTTCAATAGCAGAAACCAGCTTGATGAAATTCAAAAGTTATTGCCACTCCTAATCAAAAACGCTCCAACTCGGTAAGATAAGCACTTTTTGAACCAATGGCTATATCTTTTGAAGCTATGAAGGGATTACACTAGTTTTGACAAATATTGTGCATAATCATGTCCTAAACAACATATTTCAACAGCAGAAACCACCTTGATGAAATTCAAATGTTATTGCCACTCCTAATCAAAAACGCTCCAACTCGGTGAGATAAGCACTTTTTGAACCTAGGGCTCTATCTTTTGAACCTGGGAAGGGATTACACTAGATTTGACATATATTGTGCAGAATCATGTCCTAAACAACATATTTCAATAGCAGAAACCAGCTTGATGAAATTCAAAAGTTATTGCCACTCCTAATCAAAAACGCTCCAACACGGTGAGATAAGCACAATTTGACCCTAGGGCTATATATTTTAAACCTGTGAAGGGATGACACTATATTTGACATATATTGTGCAGAATCATGTCCTAAACAACATATTTCAACAGCAGAAACCAGCTTGATGAAATTCAAAAGTTATTGCCACTCCTAATCAAAAACGCTCCAACTCGGTGAGATAAGCACTTTTTGAACGAATGGCTATATCTTTTGAACCTGTGAAGGGATTACACTAGTTTTGACAAATATTGTGCAGAATCATGTCCTAAACAACATATTTCAACAGCAGAAACCAGCTTGATGAAATTCAAAAGTTATTGCCACTCCTAATCAAAAACGCTCCAACTCGGTGAGATAAGCACTTTTTGAACCTAGGGCTATATCTTTTGAACCTGTGAAGGGATTACACTAGATTTGACATATATTGTGCAGAATCATGTCCTAAACAACATATTTCAACAGCAGAAACCAGCTTGATGAAATTCAAAAGTTATTGCCACTCCTAATCAAAAACGCTCCACTCGGTGAGATAAGC
Organism: Fistularia commersonii; assembly: GCF_037954325.1. Classification (NCBI taxonomy): domain Eukaryota; kingdom Metazoa; phylum Chordata; class Actinopteri; order Syngnathiformes; family Fistulariidae; genus Fistularia; species Fistularia commersonii. The sequence continues at coordinate 107,253 of NW_028234036.1, forward strand.
ATTTTTTGACCCTATGGCTATATCTTTTAAACTTGTAGCTGGATTACACTGAATTTGACATATATTATGCAGAATCATGTCCTAAACAACATATTTCAACAGCAGAAACCAGCTTGATGAAATTCAAAAGTTATTGCCACTCCTAATCAAAAACGCTCCAACTCGGTGAGATAAGCACTTTTTGAACCTAGGGCTATATCTTTTGAACCTGTGAAGGGATTACACTAGATTTGACATATATTGTGCAGAATCATGTCCTAAACAACATATTTCAACAGCAGAATCCAGCTTGATGAAATTCAAAAGTTATTGCCACTCCTAATCAAAAACGCTCCACTCGGTGAGATAAGCATTTTTTGACCCTATGGCTATATCTTTTAAACTTGTAGCTGGATTACACTGAATTTGACATATATTATGCAGAATCATGTCCTAAACAACATATTTCAATAGCAGAAACCAGCTTGATGAAATTCAAAAGTTATTGCCACTCCTAATCAAAAATGCTCCAACTCGGGGAGATAAGCAATTTTTGACCTTATGGGTATATCTTTTAAACTTGTAGCTGGATTACACTGAATTTGACATATATTGTGCAGAATCATGTCCTAAACAACATATTTCAATAGCAGAAACCAGCTTAATGAAATTCAAAAGTTATTGCCACTCCTAATCAAAAACGCTCCAACTCGGTGAGATAAGCACTTTTTGAACCAATGGCTATATCTTTTGAACATGTGAAGGGATTACACTAGTTTTGACAAATATTGTGCAGAATCATGTCCTAAACAACATATTTCAACAGCAGAAACCAGCTTGATGAAATTCAAATGTTATTGCCACTCCTAATCAAAAACGCTCCAACTCGGTGAGATAAGCACTTTTTGAACCTAGGGCTCTATCTTTTGAACCTGGGAAGGGATTACACTAGATTTGACATATATTGTGCAGAATCATGTCCTAAACAACATATTTCAATAGCAGAAACCAGCTTGATGAAATTCAAAAGTTATTGCCACTCCTAATCAAAAACGCTCCAACACGGTGAGATAAGCACATTTTGACCCTAGGGCTATATCTTTTAAACCTGTGAAGGGATGACACTATATTTGACATGTATTGTGCAGAATCATGTCCTAAACAACATATTTCAACAGCAGAAACCAGCTTGATGAAATTCAAAAGTTATTGCCACTCCTAATCAAAAACGCTCCAACTCGGTGAGATAAGCACTTTTTGAACGAATGGCTATATCTTTTGAACCTGTGAAGGGATTACACTAGTTTTGACAAATATTGTGCAGAATCATGTCCTAAACAACATATTTCAACAGCAGAAACCAGCTTGATGAAATTCAAATGTTATTGCCACTCCTAATCAAAAATGCTCCAACTCGGTGAGATAAGCACTTTTTGAACCTAGGGCTCTATCTTTTGAACCTGGGAAGGGATTACACTAGATTTGACATATATTGTGCAGAATCATGTCCTAAACAACATATTTCAATAGCAGAAACCAGCTTGATGAAATTCAAAAGTTATTGCCACTCCTAATCAAAAACGCTCCAACACGGTGAGATAAGCACATTTTGACCCTAGGGCTATATATTTTAAACCTGTGAAGGGATGACACTATATTTGACATATATTGTGCAGAATCATGTCCTAAACAACATATTTCAACAGCAGAAACCAGCTTGATGAAATTCAAAAGTTATTGCCACTCCTAATCAAAAACGCTCCAACTCGGTGAGATAAGCACTTTTTGAACGAATGGCTATATCTTTTGAACCTGTGAAGGGATTACACTAGTTTTGATAAATATTGTGCAGAATCATGTCCTAAACAACATATTTCAACAGCAGAAACCAGCTTGATGAAATTCAAAAGTTATTGCCACTCCTAATCAAAAACGCTCCATCTCGGTGAGATAAGCACTTTTTGAACCTAGGGCTATATCTTTTGAACCTGTGAAGGGATTACACTAGATTTGACATATATTGTGCAGAATCATGTCCTAAACAACATATTTCAACAGCAGAAACCAGCTTGATGAAATTCAAAAGTTATTGCCACTCCTAATCAAAAACGCTCCACTCGGTGAGATAAGCATTTTTTGACCCTATGGCTACATCTTTTAAACTTGTAGCTGGATTACACTGAATTTGACATATATTATGCAGAATCATGTCCTAAACAACATATTTCAATAGCAGAAACCAGCTTGATGAAATTCAAAAGTTATTGCCACTCCTAATCAAAAATACTCCAACTCGGGGAGATAAGCAATTTTTGACCCTATGGGTATATCTTTTAAACTTGTAGCTCGATTACACTGAATTTGACATATATTATGCAGAGTCTTGTCCTAAACAACATATTTCAATAGCAGAAACCAGCTTGATGAAATTCAAAAGTTATTGCCACTCCTAATCAAAAACGCTCCAACTCGGTGAGATAAGCATTTTTTGACCCTATGGCTATATCTTTTAAACTTGTAGCTGGATTACACTGAATTTGACATATATTGTGCAGAATCATGTCCTAAACAACATATTTCAATAGCAGAAACCAGCTTGATGAAATTCAAAAGTTATTGCCACTCCTAATCAAAAACGCTCCAACACGGTGAGATAAGCACTTTTTGACCCTATGGCTACATCTTTTAAACTTGTAGCTGGATTACACTGAATTTGACATATATTATGCAGAATCATGTCCTAAACAACATATTTCAATAGCAGAAACCAGCTTGATGAAATTCAAAAGTTATTGCCACTCCTAATCAAAAACGCTCCAACACGTTGAGATAAGCACATTTTGACCCTAGGGCTATATCTTTTAAACCTGTGAAGGGATGACACTAGATTTGACATATATTGTGCAGAATCATGTCCTAAACAACATATTTCAACAGCAGAAACCAGCTTGATGAAATTCAAAAGTTATTGCCACTCCTAATCAAAAACGCTCCAACTCGGTGAGATAAGCACTTTTTGAACGAATGGCTATATCTTTTGAACCTGTGAAGGGATTACACTAGTTTTGACAAATATTGTGCAGAATCATGTCCTAAACAACATATTTCAACAGCAGAAACCAGCTTGATGAAATTCAAAAGTTATTGCCACTCCTAATCAAAAACGCTCCATCTCGGTGAGATAAGCACTTTTTGAACCTAGGGCTATATCTTTTGAACCTGTGAAGGGATTACACTAGATTTGACATATATTGTGCAGAATCATGTCCTAAACAACATATTTCAATAGCAGAAACCAGCTTGATGAAATTCAAAAGTTATTGCCACTCCTAATCAAAAATGCTCCAACTCGGGGAGATAAGCAATTTTTGACCCTATGGGTATATCTTTTAAACTTGTAGCTGGATTACACTGAATTTGACATATATTATGCAGAATCATGTCCTAAAAAACATATTTCAATAGCAGAAACCAGCTTGATGAAATTCAAAAGTTATTGCCACTCCTAATCAAAAACGCTCCAACTCGGTGAGATAAGCATTTTTTGACCCTATGGCTATATCTTTTAAACTTGTTGCTGGATTACACTGAATTTGACATATATTGTGCAGAATCATGTCCTAAACAACATATTTCAATAGCAGAAACCAGCTTGATGAAATTCAAAAGTTATTGCCACTCCTAATCAAAAACGCTCCAACTCGGTGAGATAAGCACTTTTTGAACCAATGGCTATATCTTTTGAAGCTATGAAGGGATTACACTAGTTTTGACAAATATTGTGCAGAATCATGTCCTAAACAACATATTTCAACAGCAGAAACCAGCTTGATGAAATTCAAATGTTATTGCCACTCCTAATCAAAAACGCTCCAACTCGGTGAGATAAGCACTTTTTGAACCTAGGGCTCTATCTTTTGAACCTGGGAAGGGATTACACTAGATTTGACATATAATGTGCAGAATCATGTCCTAAACAACATATTTCAATAGCAGAAACCAGCTTGATGAAATTCAAAAGTTATTGCCACTCCTAAATCAAAAACGCTCCAACACGGTGAGATAAGCACATTTTGACCCTAGGGCTATATATTTTAAACCTGTGAAGGAATGACACTATATTTGACATATATAGTGCAGAATCATGTCCTAAACAACATATTTCAACAGCAGAAACCAGCTTGATGAAATTCAAAAGTTATTGCCACTCCTAATCAAAAACGCTCCAACTCGGTGAGATAAGCACTTTTTGAACGAATGGCTATATCTTTTGAACCTGTGAAGGGATTACACTAGTTTTGACAAATATTGTGCAGAATCATGTCCTAAACAACATATTTCAACAGCAGAAACCAGCTTGATGAAATTCAAAAGTTATTGCCACTCCTAATCAAAAACGCTCCACTCGGTGAGATAAGCATTTTTTGACCCTATGGCTATATCTTTTAAACTTGTAGCTGGATTACACTGAATTTGACATATATTATGCAGAATCATGTCCTAAACAACATATTTCAACAGCAGAAACCAGCTTGATGAAATTCAAAAGTTATTGCCACTCCTAATCAAAACCCTCCAACTCGGTGAGATAAGCACTTTTTGAACCTAGGGCTATATCTTTTGAACCTGTGAAGGGATTACACTAGATTTGACATATATTGTGCAGAATCATGTCCTAAACAACATATTTCAACAGCAGAAACCAGCTTGATGAAATTCAAAAGTTATTGCCACTCCTAATCAAAAACGCTCCACTCGGTGAGATAAGCATTTTTTGACCCTATGGCTATATCTTTTAAACTTGTAGCTGGATTACACTGAATTTGACATATATTGTGCAGAATCATGTCCTAAACAACATATTTCAATAGCAGAAACCAGCTTGATGAAATTCAAAAGTTATTGCCACTCCTAATCAAAAATGCTCCAACTCGGGGAGATAAGCAATTTTTGACCTTATGGGTATATCTTTTAAACTTGTAGCTGGATTACACTGAATTTGACATATATTGTGCAGAATCATGTCCTAAACAACATATTTCAATAGCAGAAACCAGCTTGATGAAATTCAAAAGTTATTGCCACTCCTAATCAAAAACGCTCCAACTCGGTGAGATAAGCACTTTTTGAACCAATGGCTATATCTTTTGAACCTGTGAAGGGATTACACTAGTTTTGACAAATATTGTGCAGAATCATGTCCTAAACAACATATTTCAACAGCAGAAACCAGCTTGATGAAATTCAAATGTTATTGCCACTCCTAATCAAAAACGCTCCAACTCGGTGAGATAAGCACTTTTTGAACCTAGGGCTCTATCTTTTGAACCTGGGAAGGGATTACACTAGATTTGACATATATTGTGCAGAATCATGTCCTAAACAACATATTTCAATAGCAGAAACCAGCTTGATGAAATTCAAAAGTTATTGCCACTCCTAATCAAAAACGCTCCAACACGGTGAGATAAGCACATTTTGACCCTAGGGCTATATCTTTTAAACCTGTGAAGGGATGACACTATATTTGACATGTATTGTGCAGAATCATGTCCTAAACAACATATTTCAACAGCAGAAACCAGCTTGATGAAATTCAAAAGTTATTGCCACTCCTAATCAAAAACGCTCCAACTCGGTGAGATAAGCACTTTTTGAACGAATGGCTATATCTTTTGAACCTGTGAAGGGATTACACTAGTTTTGATAAATATTGTGCAGAATCATGTCCTAAACAACATATTTCAACAGCAGAAACCAGCTTGATGAAATTCAAATGTTATTGCCACTCCTAATCAAAAACGCTCCAACTCGGTGAGATAAGCACTTTTTGAACCTAGGGCTCTATCTTTTGAACCTGGGAAGGGATTACACTAGATTTGACATATATTGTGCAGAATCATGTCCTAAACAACATATTTCAATAGCAGAAACCAGCTTGATGAAATTCAAAAGTTATTGCCACTCCTAATCAAAAACGCTCCAACACGGTGAGATAAGCACATTTTGACCCTAGGGCTATATATTTTAAACCTGTGAAGGGATGACACTATATTTGACATATATTGTGCAGAATCATGTCCTAAACAACATATTTCAACAGCAGAAACCAGCTTGATGAAATTCAAAAGTTATTGCCACTCCTAATCAAAAACGCTCCAACTCGGTGAGATAAGCACTTTTTGAACGAATGGCTATATCTTTTGAACCTGTGAAGGGATTACACTAGTTTTGATAAATATTGTGCAGAATCATGTCCTAAACAACATATTTCAACAGCAGAAACCAGCTTGATGAAATTCAAAAGTTATTGCCACTCCTAATCAAAAACGCTCCATCTCGGTGAGATAAGCACTTTTTGAACCTAGGGCTATATCTTTTGAACCTGTGAAGGGATTACACTAGATTTGACATATATTGTGCAGAATCATGTCCTAAACAACATATTTCAACAGCAGAAACCAGCTTGATGAAATTCAAAAGTTATTGCCACTCCTAATCAAAAACGCTCCACTCGGTGAGATAAGCATTTTTTGACCCTATGGCTATATCTTTTAAACTTGTAGCTGGATTACACTGAATTTGACATATATTATGCAGAATCATGTCCTAAACAACATATTTCAATAGCAGAAACCAGCTTGATGAAATTCAAAAGTTATTGCCACTCCTAATCAAAAATGCTCCAACTCGGGGAGATAAGCAATTTTTGACCCTATGGGTATATCTTTTAAACTTGTAGCTCGATTACACTGAATTTGACATATATTATGCAGAGTCTTGTCCTAAACAACATATTTCAATAGCAGAAACCAGCTTGATGAAATTCAAAAGTTATTGCCACTCCTAATCAAAAACGCTCCAACTCGGTGAGATAAGCATTTTTTGACCCTATGGCTATATCTTTTAAACTTGTAGCTGGATTACACTGAATTTGACATATATTGTGCAGAATCATGTCCTAAACAACATATTTCAATAGCAGAAACCAGCTTGATGAAATTCAAAAGTTATTGCCACTCCTAATCAAAAACGCTCCAACTCGGTGAGATAAGCACTTTTTGAACCTAGGGCTATATCTTTTGAACCTGTGAAGGGATTACACTAGATTTGACATATATTGTGCAGAATCATGTCCTAAACAACATATTTCAACAGCAGAAACCAGCTTGATGAAATTCAAAAGTTATTGCCACTCCTAATCAAAAACGCTCCACTCGGTGAGATAAGCATTTTTTGACCCTATGGCTATATCTTTTAAACTTGTAGCTGGATTACACTGAATTTGACATATATTATGCAGAATCATGTCCTAAACAACATATTTCAATAGCAGAAACCAGCTTGATGAAATTCAAAAGTTATTGCCACTCCTAATCAAAAATGCTCCAACTCGGGGAGATAAGCAATTTTTGACCTTATGGGTATATCTTTTAAACTTGTAGCTGGATTACACTGAATTTGACATATATTGTGCAGAATCATGTCCTAAACAACATATTTCAATAGCAGAAACCAGCTTGATGAAATTCAAAAGTTATTGCCACTCCTAATCAAAAACGCTCCAACTCGGTGAGATAAGCACTTTTTGAACCAATGGCTATATCTTTTGAACCTGTAAAGGGATTACACTAGTTTTGACAAATATTGTGCAGAATCATGTCCTAAACAACATATTTCAACAGCAGAAACCAGCTTGATGAAATTCAAATGTTATTGCCACTCCTAATCAAAAACGCTCCAACTCGGTGAGATAAGCACTTTTTGAACCTAGGGCTCTATCTTTTGAACCTGGGAAGGGATTACACTAGATTTGACATATATTGTGCAGAATCATGTCCTAAACAACATATTTCAATAGCAGAAACCAGCTTGATGAAATTCAAAAGTTATTGCCACTCCTAATCAAAAACGCTCCAACACGGTGAGATAAGCACATTTTGACCCTAGGGCTATATCTTTTAAACCTGTGAAGGGATGACACTATATTTGACATGTATTGTGCAGAATCATGTCCTAAACAACATATTTCAACAGCAGAAACCAGCTTGATGAAATTCAAAAGTTATTGCCACTCCTAATCAAAAACGCTCCAACTCGGTGAGATAAGCACTTTTTGAACGAATGGCTATATCTTTTGAACCTGTGAAGGGATTACACTAGTTTTGACAAATATTGTGCAGAATCATGTCCTAAACAACATATTTCAACAGCAGAAACCAGCTTGATGAATTCAAAAGTTATTGCCACTCCTAATCAAAAACGCTCCAACTCGGTGAGATAAGCACTTTTTGAACCTAGGGCTATATCTTTTGAACCTGTGAAGGGATTACACTAGATTTGACATATATTGTGCAGAATCATGTCCTAAACAACATATTTTAACAGCAGAAACCAGCTTGATGAAATTCAAAAGTTATTGCCACTCCTAATCAAAAACGCTCCACTCGGTGAGATAAGCATTTTTTGACCCTATGGCTATATCTTTTAAACTTGTAGCTGGATTACACTGAATTTGACATATATTATGCAGAATCATGTCCTAAACAACATATTTCAATAGCAGAAACCAGCTTGATGAAATTCAAAAGTTATTGCCACTCCTAATCAAAAATGCTCCAACTCGGGGAGATAAGCAATTTTTGACCCTATGGGTATATCTTTTAAACTTGTAGCTGGATTACACTGAATTTGACATATATTATGCAGAATCATGTCCTAAACAACATATTTCAATAGCAGAAACCAGCTTGATGAAATTCAAAAGTTATTGCCACTCCTAATCAAAAACGCTCCAACTCGGTGAGATAAGCATTTTTTGACCCTATGGCTATATCTTTTAAACTTGTAGCTGGATTACACTGAATTTGACATATATTGTGCAAAATCATGTCCTAAACAACATATTTCAATAGCAGAAACCAGCTTGATGAAATTCAAAAGTTATTGCCACTCCTAATCAAAAACGCTCCAACTCGGTGAGATAAGCACTTTTTGAACCAATGGCTATATCTTTTGAACCTGTGAAGGGATTACACTAGTTTTGACAAATATTGTGCAGAATCATGTCCTAAACAACGTATTTCAACAGCAGAAACCAGCTTGATGAAATTCAAATGTTATTGCCACTCCTAATCAAAAACGCTCCAGCTCGGTGAGATAAGCACTTTTTGAACCTAGGGCTCTATCTTTTGAACCTGGGAAGGGATTACACCAGATTTGACATATATTGTGCAGAATCATGTCCTAAACAACATATTTCAATAGCAGAAACCGGCTTGATGAAATTCAAAAGTTATTGCCACTCCTAATCAAAAACGCTCCAACTCGGTGAGAAAAGAATTTTTTGACCCTATGGCTATATCTTTTAAACTTGTAGCTGGATTACACTGAATTTGACATATATTGTGCAGAATCATGTCCTAAACAACATATTTCAAAAGCAGAAACCAGCTTGATGAAATTCATGAGTTATTACCACTCCTAATCAAAAACGCTCCAACTCGGTGAGATAACCATTTTTTGACCCTATGGCTATATCTTTTAAACTTGTAGCTGGATTACACTGAATTTGACATATATTATGCAGAATCATGTCCTAAACAACATATTTCAACAGCAGAAACCAGCTTGATGAAATTCAAAAGTTATTGCCACTCCTAATCAAAAACGCTCTAACTCGGTGAGATAAGCACTTTTTGAAGCTAGGGCTATATCTTTTGAACCTGTGCAGGGATTACACTAGATTTGACATATATTGTGCAGAATCATGTCCTAAACAACATATTTCAATAGCAGAAACCAGCTTGATGAAATTCAAAAGTTATTGCCACTCCTAATCAAAAATGCTCCAACTCAGGGAGATAAGCAATTTTTGACCCTATGGGTATATCTTTTAAACTTGTAGCTCGATTACACTGAATTTGACATATATTATGCAGAGTCTTGTCCTAAACAACATATTTCAATAGCAGAAACCAGCTTGATGAAATTCAAAAGTTATTGCCACTCCTAATCAAAAACGCTCCAACTCGGTGAGATAAGCATTTTTTGACCCTATGGCTATATCTTTTAAACTTGTAGCTGGATTACACTGAATTTGACATATATTGTGCAGAATCATGTCCTAAACAACATATTTCAATAGCAGAAACCAGCTTGATGAAATTCAAAAGTTATTGCCACTCCTAATCAAAAACGCTCCAACACGGTGAGATAAGCACTTTTTGACCCTATGGCTACATCTTTTAAACTTGTTGCTGGATTACACTGAATTTGACATATATTATGCAGAATCATGTCCTAAACAACATATTTCAATAGCAGAAACCAGCTTGATGAAATTCAAAAGTTATTGCCACTCCTAATCAAAAACGCTCCAACACGTTGAGATAAGCACATTTTGACCCTAGGGCTATATCTTTTAAACCTGTGAAGGGATGACACTAGATTTGACATATATTGTGCAGAATCATGTCCTAAACAACATATTTCAACAGCAGAAACCAGCTTGATGAAATTCAAAAGTTATTGCCACTCCTAATCAAAAACGCTCCAACTCGGTGAGATAAGCACTTTTTGAACGAATGGCTATATCTTTTGAACCTGTGAAGGGATTACACTAGTTTTGACAAATATTGTGCAGAATCATGTCCTAAACAACATATTTCAACAGCAGAAACCAGCTTGATGAAATTCAAAAGTTATTGCCACTCCTAATCAAAAACGCTCCATCTCGGTGAGATAAGCACTTTTTGAACCTAGGGCTATATCTTTTGAACCTGTGAAGGGATTACACTAGATTTGACATATATTGTGCAGAATCATGTCCTAAACAACATATTTCAATAGCAGAAACCAGCTTGATGAAATTCAAAAGTTATTGCCACTCCTAATCAAAAATGCTCCAACTCGGGGAGATAAGCAATTTTTGACCCTATGGCTATATCTTTTAAACTTGTAGCTGGATTACACTGAATTTGACATATATTATGCAGAATCATGTCCTAAACAACATATTTCAATAGCAGAAACCAGCTTGATGAAATTCAAAAGTTATTGCCACTCCTAATCAAAAACGCTCCAACTCGGTGAGATAAGCATTTTTTGACCCTATGGCTATATCTTTTAAACTTGTAGCTGGATTACACTGAATTTGACATATATTGTGCAGAATCATGTCCTAAACAACATATTTCAATAGCAGAAACCAGCTTGATGAAATTCAAAAGTTATTGCCACTCCTAATCAAAAACGCTCCAACTCGGTGAGATAAGCACTTTTTGAACCAATGGCTATATCTTTTGAACCTATGAAGGGATTACACTAGTTTTGACAAATATTGTGCAGAATCATGTCCTAAACAACATATTTCAACAGCAGAAACCAGCTTGATGAAATTCAAATGTTATTGCCACTCCTAATAAAAAACGCTCCAACTCGGTGAGATAAGCACTTTTTGAACCTAGGGCTCTATCTTTTGAACCTGGGAAGGGATTACACTAGATTTGACATATATTGTGCAGAATCATGTCCTAAACAACATATTTCAATAGCAGAAACCAGCTTGATGAAATTCAAAAGTTATTGCCACTCCTAATCAAAAACGCTCCAACACGGTGAGATAAGCACATTTTGACCCTAGGGCTATATATTTTAAACCTGTGAAGGGATGACACTATATTTGACATATATTGTGCAGAATCATGTCCTAAACAACATATTTCAACAGCAGAAACCAGCTTGATGAAATTCAAAAGTTATTGCCACTCCTAATCAAAAACGCTCCAACTCGGTGAGATAAGCACTTTTTGAACCTAGGGCTCTATCTTTTGAACCTGGGAAGGGATTACACCAGATTTGACATATATTGTGCAGAATCATGTCCTAAACAACATATTTCAATAGCAGAAACCGGCTTGATGAAATTCAAAAGTTATTGCCACTCCTAATCAAAAACGCTCCAACTCGGTGAGAAAAGAATTTTTTGACCCTATGGCTATATCTTTTAAACTTGTAGCTGGATTACACTGAATTTGACATATATTGTGCAGAATCATGTCCTAAACAACATATTTCAAAAGCAGAAACCAGCTTGATGAAATTCATGAGTTATTACCACTCCTAATCAAAAACGCTCCAACTCGGTGAGATAACCATTTTTTGACCCTATGGCTATATCTTTTAAACTTGTAGCTGGATTACACTGAATTTGACATATATTATGCAGAATCATGTCCTAAACAACATATTTCAACAGCAGAAACCAGCTTGATGAAATTCAAAAGTTATTGCCACTCCTAATCAAAAACGCTCTAACTCGGTGAGATAAGCACTTTTTGAAGCTAGGGCTATATCTTTTGAACCTGTGCAGGGATTACACTAGATTTGACATATATTGTGCAGAATCATGTCCTAAACAACATATTTCAATAGCAGAAACCAGCTTGATGAAATTCAAAAGTTATTGCCACTCCTAATCAAAAATGCTCCAACTCAGGGAGATAAGCAATTTTTGACCCTATGGGTATATCTTTTAAACTTGTAGCTCGATTACACTGAATTTGACATATATTATGCAGAGTCTTGTCCTAAACAACATATTTCAATAGCAGAAACCAGCTTGATGAAATTCAAAAGTTATTGCCACTCCTAATCAAAAACGCTCCAACTCGGTGAGATAAGCATTTTTTGACCCTATGGCTATATCTTTTAAACTTGTAGCTGGATTACACTGAATTTGACATATATTGTGCAGAATCATGTCCTAAACAACATATTTCAATAGCAGAAACCAGCTTGATGAAATTCAAAAGTTATTGCCACTCCTAATCAAAAACGCTCCAACACGGTGAGATAAGCACTTTTTGACCCTATGGCTACATCTTTTAAACTTGTTGCTGGATTACACTGAATTTGACATATATTATGCAGAATCATGTCCTAAACAACATATTTCAATAGCAGAAACCAGCTTGATGAAATTCAAAAGTTATTGCCACTCCTAATCAAAAACGCTCCAACACGTTGAGATAAGCACATTTTGACCCTAGGGCTATATCTTTTAAACCTGTGAAGGGATGACACTAGATTTGACATATATTGTGCAGAATCATGTCCTAAACAACATATTTCAACAGCAGAAACCAGCTTGATGAAATTCAAAAGTTATTGCCACTCCTAATCAAAAACGCTCCAACTCGGTGAGATAAGCACTTTTTGAACGAATGGCTATATCTTTTGAACCTGTGAAGGGATTACACTAGTTTTGACAAATATTGTGCAGAATCATGTCCTAAACAACATATTTCAACAGCAGAAACCAGCTTGATGAATTCAAAAGTTATTGCCACTCCTAATCAAAAACGCTCCAACTCGGTGAGATAAGCACTTTTTGAACCTAGGGCTATATCTTTTGAATCTGTGAAGGGATTACACTAGATTTGACATATATTGTGCAGAATCATGTCCTAAACAACATATTTTAACAGCAGAAACCAGCTTGATGAAATTCAAAAGTTATTGCCACTCCTAATCAAAAACGCTCCACTCGGTGAGATAAGCATTTTTTGACCCTATGGCTATATCTTTTAAACTTGTAGCTGGATTACACTGAATTTGACATATATTATGCAGAATCATGTCCTAAACAACATATTTCAATAGCAGAAACCAGCTTGATGAAATTCAAAAGTTATTGCCACTCCTAATCAAAAATGCTCCAACTCGGGGAGATAAGCAATTTTTGACCCTATGGGTATATCTTTTAAACTTGTAGCTGGATTACACTGAATTTGACATATATTATGCAGAATCATGTCCTAAACAACATATTTCAATAGCAGAAACCAGCTTGATGAAATTCAAAAGTTATTGCCACTCCTAATCAAAAACGCTCCAACTCGGTGAGATAAGCATTTTTTGACCCTATGGCTATATCTTTTAAACTTGTAGCTGGATTACACTGAATTTGACATATATTGTGCAAAATCATGTCCTAAACAACATATTTCAATAGCAGAAACCAGCTTGATGAAATTCAAAAGTTATTGCCACTCCTAATCAAAAACGCTCCAACTCGGTGAGATAAGCACTTTTTGAACCAATGGCTATATCTTTTGAACCTGTGAAGGGATTACACTAGTTTTGACAAATATTGTGCAGAATCATGTCCTAAACAACGTATTTCAACAGCAGAAACCAGCTTGATGAAATTCAAATGTTATTGCCACTCCTAATCAAAAACGCTCCAACTCGGTGAGATAAGCACTTTTTGAACCTAGGGCTCTATCTTTTGAACCTGGGAAGGGATTACACCAGATTTGACATATATTGTGCAGAATCATGTCCTAAATAACATATTTCAATAGCAGAAACCGGCTTGATGAAATTCAAAAGTTATTGCCACTCCTAATCAAAAACGCTCCAACTCGGTGAGAAAAGAATTTTTTGACCCTATGGCTATATCTTTTAAACTTGTAGCTGGATTACACTGAATTTGACATATATTGTGCAGAATCATGTCCTAAACAACATATTTCAAAAGCAGAAACCAGCTTGATGAAATTCATGAGTTATTACCACTCCTAATCAAAAACGCTCCAACTCGGTGAGATAACCATTTTTTGACCCTATGGCTATATCTTTTAAACTTGTAGCTGGATTACACTGAATTTGACATATATTATGCAGAATCATGTCCTAAACAACATATTTCAACAGCAGAAACCAGCTTGATGAAATTCAAAAGTTATTGCCACTCCTAATCAAAAACGCTCTAACTCGGTGAGATAAGCACTTTTTGAAGCTAGGGCTATATCTTTTGAACCTGTGCAGGGATTACACTAGATTTGACATATATTGTGCAGAATCATGTCCTAAACAACATATTTCAATAGCAGAAACCAGCTTGATGAAATTCAAAAGTTATTGCCACTCCTAATCAAAAATGCTCCAACTCAGGGAGATAAGCAATTTTTGACCCTATGGGTATATCTTTTAAACTTGTAGCTCGATTACACTGAATTTGACATATATTATGCAGAGTCTTGTCCTAAACAACATATTTCAATAGCAGAAACCAGCTTGATGAAATTCAAAAGTTATTGCCACTCCTAATCAAAAACGCTCCAACTCGGTGAGATAAGCATTTTTTGACCCTATGGCTATATCTTTTAAACTTGTAGCTGGATTACACTGAATTTGACATATATTGTGCAGAATCATGTCCTAAACAACATATTTCAATAGCAGAAACCAGCTTGATGAAATTCAAAAGTTATTGCCACTCCTAATCAAAAACGCTCCAACACGGTGAGATAAGCACTTTTTGACCCTATGGCTACATCTTTTAAACTTGTTGCTGGATTACACTGAATTTGACATATATTATGCAGAATCATGTCCTAAACAACATATTTCAATAGCAGAAACCAGCTTGATGAAATTCAAAAGTTATTGCCACTCCTAATCAAAAACGCTCCAACACGTTGAGATAAGCACATTTTGACCCTAGGGCTATATCTTTTAAACCTGTGAAGGGATGACACTAGATTTGACATATATTGTGCAGAATCATGTCCTAAACAACATATTTCAACAGCAGAAACCAGCTTGATGAAATTCAAAAGTTATTGCCACTCCTAATCAAAAACGCTCCAACTCGGTGAGATAAGCACTTTTTGAACGAATGGCTATATCTTTTGAACCTGTGAAGGGATTACACTAGTTTTGACAAATATTGTGCAGAATCATGTCCTAAACAACATATTTCAACAGCAGAAACCAGCTTGATGAAATTCAAAAGTTATTGCCACTCCTAATCAAAAACGCTCCATCTCGGTGAGATAAGCACTTTTTGAACCTAGGGCTATATCTTTTGAACCTGTGAAGGGATTACACTAGATTTGACATATATTGTGCAGAATCATGTCCTAAACAACATATTTCAATAGCAGAAACCAGCTTGATGAAATTCAAAAGTTATTGCCACTCCTAATCAAAAATGCTCCAACTCGGGGAGATAAGCAATTTTTGACCCTATGGCTATATCTTTTAAACTTGTAGCTGGATTACACTGAATTTGACATATATTATGCAGAATCATGTCCTAAACAACATATTTCAATAGCAGAAACCAGCTTGATGAAATTCAAAAGTTATTGCCACTCCTAATCAAAAACGCTCCAACTCGGTGAGATAAGCATTTTTTGACCCTATGGCTATATCTTTTAAACTTGTAGCTGGATTACACTGAATTTGACATATATTGTGCAGAATCATGTCCTAAACAACATATTTCAATAGCAGAAACCAGCTTGATGAAATTCAAAAGTTATTGCCACTCCTAATCAAAAACGCTCCAACTCGGTGAGATAAGCACTTTTTGAACCAATGGCTATATCTTTTGAACCTATGAAGGGATTACACTAGTTTTGACAAATATTGTGCAGAATCATGTCCTAAACAACATATTTCAACAGCAGAAACCAGCTTGATGAAATTCAAATGTTATTGCCACTCCTAATCAAAAACGCTCCAACTCGGTGAGATAAGCACTTTTTGAACCTAGGGCTCTATCTTTTGAACCTGGGAAGGGATTACACTAGATTTGACATATATTGTGCAGAATCATGTCCTAAACAACATATTTCAATAGCAGAAACCAGCTTGATGAAATTCAAAAGTTATTGCCACTCCTAATCAAAAACG
Source organism: Fistularia commersonii (assembly GCF_037954325.1). NCBI lineage: Eukaryota > Metazoa > Chordata > Actinopteri > Syngnathiformes > Fistulariidae > Fistularia > Fistularia commersonii. The sequence goes on from NW_028234036.1 coordinate 123,942, forward strand.
CTCCAACACGGTGAGATAAGCACATTTTGACCCTAGGGCTATATATTTTAAACCTGTGAAGGGATGACACTATATTTGACATATATTGTGCAGAATCATGTCCTAAACAACATATTTCAACAGCAGAAACCAGCTTGATGAAATTCAAAAGTTATTGCCACTCCTAATCAAAAACGCTCCAACTCGGTGAGATAAGCACTTTTTGAACGAATGGCTATATCTTTTGAACCTGTGAAGGGATTACACTAGTTTTGACAAATATTGTGCAGAATCATGTCCTAAACAACATATTTCAACAGCAGAAACCAGCTTGATGAAATTCAAAAGTTATTGCCACTCCTAATCAAAAACGCTCCAACTCGGTGAGATAAGCACTTTTGAACCTAGGGCTATATCTTTTGAACCTGTGAAGGGATTACACTAGATTTGACATATATTGTGCAGAATCATGTCCTAAACAACATATTTCAACAGCAGAAACCAGCTTGATGAAATTCAAAAGTTATTGCCACTCCTAATCAAAAACGCTCCACTCGGTGAGATAAGCATTTTTTGACCCTATGGCTATATCTTTTAAACTTGTAGCTGGATTACACTGAATTTGACATATATTATGCAGAATCATGTCCTAAACAACATATTTCAACAGCAGAAACCAGCTTGATGAAATTCAAAAGTTATTGCCACTCCTAATCAAAAACGCTCCAACTCGGTGAGATAAGCACTTTTTGAACCTAGGGCTATATCTTTTGAACCTGTGAAGGGATTACACTAGATTTGACATATATTGTGCAGAATCATGTCCTAAACAACATATTTCAACAGCAGAAACCAGCTTGATGAAATTCAAAAGTTATTGCCACTCCTAATCAAAAACGCTCCACTCGGTGAGATAAGCATTTTTTGACCCTATGGCTATATCTTTTAAACTTGTAGCTGGATTACACTGAATTTGACATATATTATGCAGAATCATGTCCTAAACAACATATTTCAATAGCAGAAACCAGCTTGATGAAATTCAAAAGTTATTGCCACTCCTAATCAAAAATGCTCCAACTCGGGGAGATAAGCAATTTTTGACCCTATGGGTATATCTTTTAAACTTGTAGCTGGATTACACTGAATTTGACATATATTGTGCAGAATCATGTCCTAAACAACATATTTCAATAGCAGAAACCAGCTTGATGAAATTCAAAAGTTATTGCCACTCCTAATCAAAAACGCTCCAACTCGGTGAGATAAGCACTTTTTGAACCAATGGCTATATCTTTTGAACCTGTGAAGGGATTACACTAGTTTTGACAAATATTGTGCAGAATCATGTCCAAAACAACATATTTCAACAGCAGAAACCAGCTTGTTGAAATTCAAATGTTATTGCCACTCCTAATCAAAAACGCTCCAACTCGGTGAGATAAGCACTTTTTGAACCTAGGGCTCTATCTTTTGAACCTGGGAAGGGATTACACTAGATTTGACATATATTGTGCAGAATCATGTCCTAAACAACATATTTCAATAGCAGAAACCAGCTTGATGAAATTCAAAAGTTATTGCCACTCCTAATCAAAAACGCTCCAACACGGTGAGATAAGCACATTTTGACCCTAGGGCTATATCTTTTAAACCTGTGAAGGGATGACACTATATTTGACATGTATTGTGCAGAATCATGTCCTAAACAACATATTTCAACAGCAGAAACCAGCATGATGAAATTCAAAAGTTATTGCCACTCCTAATCAAAAACGCTCCAACTCGGTGAGATAAGCACTTTTTGAACGAATGGCTATATCTTTTGAACCTGTGAAGGGATTACACTAGTTTTGACAAATATTGTGCAGAATCATGTCCTAAACAACATATTTCAACAGCAGAAACCAGCTTGATGAATTCAAAAGTTATTGCCACTCCTAATCAAAAACGCTCCAACTCGGTGAGATAAGCACTTTTTGAACCTAGGGCTATATCTTTTGAACCTGTGAAGGGATTACACAAGATTTGACATATATTGTGCAGAATCATGTCCTAAACAACATATTTTAACAGCAGAAACCAGCTTGATGAAATTCAAAAGTTATTGCCACTCCTAATCAAAAACGCTCCACTCGGTGAGATAAGCATTTTTTGACCCTATGGCTATATCTTTTAAACTTGTAGCTGGATTACACTGAATTTGACATATATTATGCAGAATCATGTCCTAAACAACATATTTCAATAGCAGAAACCAGCTTGATGAAATTCAAAAGTTATTGCCACTCCTAATCAAAAATGCTCCAACTCGGGGAGATAAGCAATTTTTGACCCTATGGGTATATCTTTTAAACTTGTAGCTGGATTACACTGAATTTGACATATATTATGCAGAATCATGTCCTAAACAACATATTTCAATAGCAGAAACCAGCTTGATGAAATTCAAAAGTTATTGCCACTCCTAATCAAAAACGCTCCAACTCGGTGAGATAAGCACTTTTTGACCCTAGGGCTATATCTTTTAAACCTGTGAAGGGATGACACTAGATTTGACATATATTGTGCAGAATTATGTCCTAAACAACATATTTCAACAGCAGAAACCAGCTTGGTGAAATTCAAAAGTTATTGCCACTCCTAATCAAACACGCTCCAACTCGGTGAGATAAGAACTTTTTGAACGAATGGCTATATCTTTTGAACCTGTGAAGGGATTACACTAGTTTTGACAAATATTGTGCAGAATCATGTCCTAAACAACATATTTCAACAGCAGAAACCAGCTTGATGAAATTCAAAAGTTATTGCCACTCTTAATCAAAAACGCTCCAACTCGGTGAGATAAGCACTTTTTGAACCTAGGGCTATATATTTTGAACCTGTGAAGGGATTACACTAGATTTGACATATATTGTGCAGAATCATGTCCTAAACAACATATTTCAACAGCAGAAACCAGCTTGATGAAATTCAAAAGTTATTGCCACTCCTAATCAAAAACGCTCCACTCGGTGAGATAAGCATTTTTTGACCCTATGGCTATATCTTTTAAACTTGTAGCTGGATTACACTGAATTTGACATATATTATGCAGAATCATGTCCTAAACAACATATTTCAATAGCAGAAACCAGCTTGATGAAATTCATAAGTTATTGCCACTCCTAATCAAAAATGCTCCAACTCGGGGAGATAAGCAATTTTTGACCCTATGGGTATATCTTTTAAACTTGTAGCTGGATTACACTGAATTTGACATATATAATGCAGAATCATGTCCTAAACAACATATTTCAATAGCAGAAACCAGCTTGATGAAATTCAAAAGTTATTGCCACTCCTAATCAAAAACGCTCCAACTCGGTGAGATAAGCATTTTTTGACCCTATGGCTATATCTTTTAAACTTGTGGCTGGATTACACTGAATTTGACATATATTGTGCAGAATCATGTCCTAAACAACATATTTCAATAGCAGAAACCAGCTTGATGAAATTCAAAAGTTATTGCCACTCCAAATCAAAAACGCTCTAACTCGGTGAGATAAGCACTTTTGGAACCTAGGGCTATATCTTTTGAACCTGTGAAGGGATTACACTAGATTTGACATATATTGTGCAGAATCATGTCCTAAACAACATATTTCAATAGCAGAAACCAGCTTGATGAAATTCAAAAGTTATTGCCACTCCTAATCAAAAACGCTCCACTCGGTGAGATAAGCATTATTTGACCCTATGGCTATATCTTTTAAACTTGTAGCTGGATTACACTGAATTTGACATATATTGTGCAGAATCATGTCCTAAACAACAAATTTCAAAAGCAGAAACCAGCTTGCTGAAATTCAAAAGTTATTGCCACTCCTAATCAAACATGCTCCAACTCGGGGAGATAAGCAATTTTTGACCCTATGGGTATATCTTTTAAACTTGTAGCTGGATTACACTGAATTTGACATATTTTGTGCAGAATCATGTCCTAAACAACATATTTCAATAGCAGAAACCAGCTTGATGAAATTCAAAAGTTATTGCCACTCCTAATCAAAAACGCTCCAACACGGTGAGATAAGCACTTTTTGACCCTATGGCTACATCTTTTAAACTTGTAGCTGGAATACACTGAATTTGACATATATTATGCAGAATCATGTCCTTAACAACATATTTCAATAACAGAAACCAGCTTGATGAAATTCAAAAGTTATTGCCACTCCTAATCAAAAACGCTCCAACTCGGTGAGATAAGCACTTTTTGACCCTAGGGCTATATCTTTTAAACCTGTGAAGGGATGACACTAGATTTGACATATATTGTGCAGAATTATGTCCTAAACAACATATTTCAACAGCAGAAACCAGCTTGATGAAATTCAAAAGTTATTGCCACTCCTAATCAAAAACGCTCCAACTCGGTGAGATAAGCACTTTTTGAACCTAGGGCTCTATCTTTTGAACCTGGGAAGGGATTACACTAGATTTGACATATATTGTGCAGAATCATGTCCTAAACAACATATTTCAATAGCAAAAACCAGCTTGATGAAATTCAAAAGTTATTGCCACTCCTAATCAAAAACGCTCCAACTCGGTGAGAAAAGAATTTTTTGACCCTATGGCTATATCTTTTAAACTTGTAGCTGGATTACACTGAATTTGACATATATTGTGCAGAATCATGTCCTAAACAGCATATTTCAAAAGCAGAAACCAGCTTGATGAAATTCATGAGTTATTACCACTCCTAATCAAAAACGCTCCAACTCGGTGAGATAAGCATTTTTTGACCCTATGGCTATGTCTTTTAAACTTGTAGCTGGATTACACTGAATTTGACATATATTATGCAGAATCATGTCCTAAACAACATATTTCAACAGCAGAAACCAGCTTGATGAAATTCAAAAGTTTTTGCCACTCCTAATCAAAAACGCTCTAACTCGGTGAGATAAGCACTTTTTGAACCTAGGGCTATATCTTTTGAACCTGTGCAGGGATTACACTAGATTTGACATATATTGTGCAGAATCATGTCCTAAACAACATATTTCAAAAGCAGAAACCAGCTTGATGAAATTCAAAAGTTATTGCCACTCCTAATCAAAAACGCTCCACTCGGTGAGATAAGCATTTTTTGACCCTATGGCTATATCTTTTAAACTTGTAGCTGGATTACACTGAATTTGACATATATTATGCAGAATCATGTCCTAAACAACATATTTCAATAGCAGAAACCAGCTTGATGAAATTCAAAAGTTATTGCCACTCCTAATCAAAAATGCTCCAACTCGGGGAGATAAGCAATTTTTGACCCTATGGGTATATCTTTTAAACTTGTAGCTGGATTACACTGAATTTGACATATATTGTGCAGAATCATGTCCTAAACAACATATTTCAATAGCAGAAACCAGCTTGATGAAATTCAAAAGTTATTGCCACTCCTAATCAAAAACGCTCCAACACGGTGAGATAAGCACTTTTTGACCCTATGGCTACATCTTTTAAACTTGTAGCTGGATTACACTGAATTTGACATATATTATGCAGAATCATGTCCTAAACAACATATTTCAATAGCAGAAACCAGCTTGATGAAATTCAAAAGTTATTGCCACTCCTAATCAAAAACGCTCCAACTCGGTGAGAAAAGAATTTTTTGACCCTATGGCTATATCTTTTAAACTTGTAGCTGGATTACACTGAATTTGACATATATTGTGCAGAATCATGTCCTAAACAGCATATTTCAAAAGCAGAAACCAGCTTGATGAAATTCATGAGTTATTACCACTCCTAATCAAAAACGCTCCAACTCGGTGAGATAAGCATTTTTTGACCCTATGGCTATGTCTTTTAAACTTGTAGCTGGATTACACTGAATTTGACATATATTGTGCAGAATCATGTCCTAAACAGCATATTTCAAAAGCAGAAACCAGCTTGATGAAATTCATGAGTTATTACCACTCCTAATCAAAAACGCTCCAACTCGGTGAGATAAGCATTTTTTGACCCTATGGCTATGTCTTTTAAACTTGTAGCTGGATTACACTGAATTTGACATATATTATGCAGAATCATGTCCTAAACAACATATTTCAACAGCAGAAACCAGCTTGATGAAATTCAAAAGTTTTTGCCACTCCTAATCAAAAACGCTCTAACTCGGTGAGATAAGCACTTTTTGAACCTAGGGCTATATCTTTTGAACCTGTGCAGGGATTACACTAGATTTGACATATATTGTGCAGAATCATGTCCTAAACAACATATTTCAAAAGCAGAAACCAGCTTGATGAAATTCAAAAGTTATTGCCACTCCTAATCAAAAACGCTCCACTCGGTGAGATAAGCATTTTTTGACCCTATGGCTATATCTTTTAAACTTGTAGCTGGATTACACTGAATTTGACATATATTATGCAGAATCATGTCCTAAACAACATATTTCAATAGCAGAAACCAGCTTGATGAAATTCAAAAGTTATTGCCACTCCTAATCAAAAATGCTCCAACTCGGGGAGATAAGCAATTTTTGACCCTATGGGTATATCTTTTAAACTTGTAGCTGGATTACACTGAATTTGACATATATTGTGCAGAATCATGTCCTAAACAACATATTTCAATAGCAGAAACCAGCTTGATGAAATTCAAAAGTTATTGCCACTCCTAATCAAAAACGCTCCAACACGGTGAGATAAGCACTTTTTGACCCTATGGCTACATCTTTTAAACTTGTAGCTGGATTACACTGAATTTGACATATATTATGCAGAATCATGTCCTAAACAACATATTTCAATAGCAGAAACCAGCTTGATGAAATTCAAAAGTTATTGCCACTCCTAATCAAAAACGCTCCAACACGGTGAGATAAGCACTTTTTGACCCTAGGGCTATATCTTTTAAACCTGTGAAGGGATGACACTAGATTTGACATATATTGTGCAGAATTATGTCCTAAACAACATATTTCAACAGCAGAAACCAGCTTGGTGAAATTCAAAAGTTATTGCCACTCCTAATCAAACACGCTCCAACTCGGTGAGATAAGAACTTTTTGAACGAATGGCTATATCTTTTGAACCTGTGAAGGGATTACACTAGTTTTGACAAATATTGTGCAGAATCATGTCCTAAACAACATATTTCAACAGCAGAAACCAGCTTGATGAAATTCAAAAGTTATTGCCACTCTTAATCAAAAACGCTCCAACTCGGTGAGATAAGCACTTTTTGAACCTAGGGCTATATATTTTGAACCTGTGAAGGGATTACACTAGATTTGACATATATTGTGCAGAATCATGTCCTAAACAACATATTTCAACAGCAGAAACCAGCTTGATGAAATTCAAAAGTTATTGCCACTCCTAATCAAAAACGCTCCACTCGGTGAGATAAGCATTTTTTGACCCTATGGCTATATCTTTTAAACTTGTAGCTGGATTACACTGAATTTGACATATATTATGCAGAATCATGTCCTAAACAACATATTTCAATAGCAGAAACCAGCTTGATGAAATTCAAAAGTTATTGCCACTCCTAATCAAAAATGCTCCAACTCGGGGAGATAAGCAATTTTTGACCCTATGGGTATATCTTTTAAACTTGTAGCTGGATTACACTGAATTTGACATATATTGTGCAGAATCATGTCCTAAACAACATATTTCAATAGCAGAAACCAGCTTGATGAAATTCAAAAGTTATTGCCACTCCTAATCAAAAACGCTCCAACACGGTGAGATAATCACTTTTTGACCCTATGGCTACATCTTTTAAACTTGTAGCTGGATTACACTGAATTTGACATATATTATGCAGAATCATGTCCTAAACAACATATTTCAATAGCAGAAACCAGCTTGATGAAATTCAAAAGTTATTGCCACTCCTAATCAAAAACGCTCCAACACGGTGAGATAAGCACTTTTTGACCCTAGGGCTATATCTTTTAAACCTGTGAAGGGATGACACTAGATTTGACATATATTGTGCAGAATTATGTCCTAAACAACATATTTCAACAGCAGAAACCAGCTTGGTGAAATTCAAAAGTTATTGCCACTCCTAATCAAACACGCTCCAACTCGGTGAGATAAGAACTTTTTGAACGAATGGCTATATCTTTTGAACCTGTGAAGGGATTACACTAGTTTTGACAAATATTGTGCAGAATCATGTCCTAAACAACATATTTCAACAGCAGAAACCAGCTTGATGAAATTCAAAAGTTATTGCCACTCTTAATCAAAAACGCTCCAACTCGGTGAGATAAGCACTTTTTGAACCTAGGGCTATATATTTTGAACCTGTGAAGGGATTACACTAGATTTGACATATATTGTGCAGAATCATGTCCTAAACAACATATTTCAACAGCAGAAACCAGCTTGATGAAATTCAAAAGTTATTGCTACTCCTAATCAAAAACGCTCCACTCGGTGAGATAAGCATTTTTTGACCCTATGGCTATATCTTTTAAACTTGTAGCTGGATTACACTGAATTTGACATATATTATGCAGAATCATGTCCTAAACAACATATTTCAATAGCAGAAACCAGCTTGATGAAATTCAAAAGTTATTGCCACTCCTAATCAAAAATGCTCCAACTCGGGGAGATAAGCAATTTTTGACCCTATGGGTATATCTTTTAAACTTGTAGCTGGATTACACTGAATTTGACATATATTATGCAGAATCATGTCCTAAACAACATATTTCAACAGCAGAAACCAGCTTGATGAAATTCAAAAGTTATTGCCACTCCTAATCAAAAACGCTCCACTCGGTGAGATAAGCATTTTTTGACCCTATGGCTATATCTTTTAAACTTGTAGCTGGATTACACTGAATTTGACATATATTATGCAGAATCATGTCCTAAACAACATATTTCAATAGCAGAAACCAGCTTGATGAAATTCAAAAGTTATTGCCACTCCTAATCAAAAAATGCTCCAACTCGGGGAGATAAGCAATTTTTGACCCTATGGGTATATCTTTTAAACTTGTAGCTGGATTACACTGAATTTGACATATATAATGCAGAATCATGTCCTAAACAACATATTTCAATAGCAGAAACCAGCTTGATGAAATTCAAAAGTTATTGCCACTCCTAATCAAAAACGCTCCACTCGGTGAGATAAGCATTATTTGACCCTATGGCTATATCTTTTAAACTTGTAGCTGGATTACACTGAATTTGACATATATTGTGCAGAATCATGTCCTAAACAACAAATTTCAAAAGCAGAAACCAGCTTGATGAAATTCAAAAGTTATTGCCACTCCTAATCAAACATGCTCCAACTCGGGGAGATAAGCAATTTTTGACCCTATGGGTATATCTTTTAAACTTGTAGCTGGATTACACTGAATTTGACATATATTGTGCAGAATCATGTCCTAAACAACATATTTCAATAGCAGAAACCAGCTTGATGAAATTCAAAAGTTATTGCCACTCCTAATCAAAAACGCTCCAACACGGTGAGATAAGCACTTTTTGACCCTATGGCTACATCTTTTAAACTTGTAGCTGGAATACACTGAATTTGACATATATTATGCAGAATCATGTCCTTAACAACATATTTCAATAACAGAAACCAGCTTGATGAAATTCAAAAGTTATTGCCACTCCTAATCAAAAACGCTCCAACACGGTGAGATAAGCACTTTTTGACCCTAGGGCTATATCTTTTAAACCTGTGAAGGGATGACACTAGATTTGACATATATTGTGCAGAATTATGTCCTAAACAACATATTTCAACAGCAGAAACGAGCTTGATGAAATTCAAAAGTTATTGCCACTCCTAATCAAAAACGCTCCAACTCGGTGAGATAAGCACTTTTTGAACGAATGGCTATATCTTTTGAACCTGTGAAGGGATTACACTAATTTTTTACAAATATTGTGCAGAATCATGTCCTAAACAACATATTTCAACAGCAGAAACCAGCTTGATGAAATTCAAAAGTTATTGCCACTCCTACTCAAAAACGCTCCAACTCGGTGAGATCAGCACTTTTTGAACCTAGGGCTATATATTTTGAACCTGTGAAGGGATTACACTAGATTTGACATATATTGTGCAGAATCATGTCCTAAACAACATATTTCAACAGCAGAAACCAGCTTGATGAAATTCAAAAGTTATTGCCACTCCTAATCAAAAATGCTCCAACTCGGTGAGATAAGCATTTTTTGACCCTATGGCTATATCTTTTAAACTTGTAGCTGGATTACACTGAATTTGACATATATTATGCAGAATCATGTCCTAAACAACATATTTCAATAGCAGAAACCAGCTTGATGAAATTCAAAAGTTATTGCCACTCCTAATCAAAAATGCTCCAACTCGGTGAGATAAGCAATTTTTGACCCTATGGGTATATCTTTTAAACTTGTAGCTGGATTACACTGAATTTGACATATATTATGCAGAATCATGTCCTAAACAACATATTTCAATAGCAGAAACCAGCTTGATGAAATTCAAAAGTTATTGCCACTCCTAATCAAAAATGCTCCAACTCGGTGAGATAAGCATTTTTTGACCCTATGGCTATATCTTTTAAACTTGTAGCTGGATTACACTGAATTTGACATATATTGTGCAGAATCATGTCCTAAACAACATATTTCAATAGCAGAAACCAGCTTGATGAAATTCAAAAGTTATTGCCACTCCTAATCAAAAACGCTCCAACTCGGTGAGATAAGCACTTTTTGAACGAATGGCTATATCTTTTGAACCTGTGAAGGGATTACACTAGTTTTGACAAATATTGTGCAGAATCATGTCCTAAACAACATATTTCAACAGCAGAAACCAGCTTGATGAAATTCAAATGTTATTGCCACTCCTAATCAAAAACGCTCCAACTCGGTGAGATAAGCACTTTTTGAACCTAGGGCTATATCTTTTGAACCTGTGAAGGGATTACACTAGATTTGACATATATTGTGCAGAATCATGTCCTAAACAACATATTTCAATAGCAGAAACCAGCTTGATGAAATTCAAAAGTTATTGCCACTCCTAATCAAAAACGCTCCAACTCGGTGAGATAAGCATTTTTTGACTCTATGGCTATATCTTTTAAACTTGTAGCTGGATTACACTGAATTTGACATATATTATGCAGAATCATGTCCTAAACAACATATTTCAAAAGCAGAAACCAGCTTGATGAAATTCATGAGTTATTACCACTCCTAATCAAAAACGCTCCAACTCGGTGAGATAAGCATTTTTTGACCCTATGGCTATATCTTTTAAACTTGTAGCTGGATTACACTGAATTTGACATATATTATGCAGAATCATGTCCTAAACAACATATTTCAATAGCAGAAACCAGCTTGATGAAATTCAAAAGTTATTGCCACTCCTAATCAAAAACGCTCCAACTCGGTGAGATAAGCACTTTTTGAACCTAGGGCTATATCTTTTGAACCTGTGAAGGGATTACACTTGATTTGATACATATTGTGCAAAATCATGTCCTAAACAACATATTTCAACAGCAGAAACCAGCTTGATGAAATTCAAAAGTTATTGCCACTCCTAATCAAAAACGCTCCAACTCGGTGAGATAAGCATTTTTTGAACCTAGGGCTATATCTTTTGAACCTGTGAAGGGATTACACTAGATTTGACATATATTGTGCAAAACCATGTCCTAAACAACATATTTCAACAGCAGAAACCAGCTTGATGAAATTCAAAAGTTATTGCCACTCCTAATCAAAAACGCTCCAACTCGGTGAGATAAGCACTATTTGACCCTATGGCTATATCTTTTAAACTTGTAGCTGGATTACACTGAATTTGACATATATTGTGCAAAATCATGTCCTAAACAACATATTTCAAAAGCAGAAACCAGCTTGATGAAATTCATGAGTTATTTCCACTCCTAATCAAAAACGCTCCAACTCGGTGAGATAAGCATTTTTTGACCCTATGGCTATATCTTTTATACTTGTAGCTGGATTACACTGAATTTGACATATATTATGCAGAATCATGTCCTGAACAACATATTTCAACAGCAGAATCCAGCTTGATGAAATTCAAAAGTTATTGCCACTCCTAATCAAAAACGCTCCAACTCGGTGAGATAAGCACTTTTTGACCCTAGGGCTTTATCTTTTAAACCTGTGAAGGGATGACACTAGATTTGACATATATTGTGCAGAATCATGTCCTGAACAACATATTTCAACAGCAGAAACCAGCTTGATGAAATTCAAAAGTTATTGCCACTCCTAATCAAAAACGCTCCAACTCGGTGAGATAAGCATTTTTTGACCCTATGGCTATATCTTTTAAACTTGTAGCTGGATTACACTGAATTTGACATATATTATGCAGAATCATGTCCTAAACAACATATTTCAACAGCAGAAACCAGCTTGATGAAATTCAAAAGTTATTGCCACTCCTAATCAAAAACGCTCCAACTCGGTGAGATAAGCACTATTTGACCCTATGGCTATATCTTTTAAACTTGTAGCTGGATTACACTGAATTTGACATAAATTGTGCAAAATCATGTCCTAAACAACATATTTCAAAAGCAGAAACCAGCTTGATGAAATTCATGAGTTATTTCCACTCCTAATCAAAAACGCTCCAACTCGGTGAGATAAGCATTTTTTGACCCTATGGCTATATCTTTTAAACTTGTAGCTGGATTACACTGAATTTGACATATATTATGCAGAATCATGTCCTGAACAACATATTTCAACAGCAGAATCCAGCTTGATGAAATTCAAAAGTTATTGCCACTCCTAATCAAAAACGCTCCAACTCGGTGAGATAAGCACTTTTTGACCCTAGGGCTTTATCTTTTATACCTTTGAAGGGATGACACTAGATTTGACATATATTGTGCAGAATCATGTCCTGAACAACATATTTCAACAGCAGAAACCAGCTTGATGAAATTCAAAAGTTATTGCCACTCCTAATCAAAAACGCTCCAACTCGGTGAGATAAGCATTTTTTGACCCTATGGCTATATCTTTTAAACTTGTAGCTGGATTACACTGAATTTGACATATATTATGCAGAATCATGTCTTAAACAACATATTTCAACAGCAGAAACCAGCTTGATGAAATTCAAAAGTTATTGCCACTCCTAATCAAAAACGCTCCACTCAGTGAGATAAGCATTTTTTGACCCTATGGCTATATCTTTTAAACTTGTAGCTGGATTACACTGAATTAGACATATATTATGCAGAATCATGTCCTAAACAACATATTTCAATAGCAGAAACCAGCTTGATGAAATTCAAAAGTTATTGCCACTCCTAATCAAAAATGCTCCAACTCGGGGAGATAAGCAGTTTTTGACCCTATGGGTATATCTTTTAAACTTGTAGCTGGATTACACTGAATTTGACATATATTATGCAGAATCATGTCCTAAACAACATATTTCAATAGCAGAAACCAGCTTGATGAAATTCAAAAGTTATTGCCACTCCTAATCAAAAACGCTCCAACTCGGTGAGATAAGCACTTTTTGAACCTAGGGCTATATCTTTTGAACCTGTGAAGGGATTACACTAGATTTGATATATATTGTGCAAAATCATGTCCTAAACAACATATTTCAACAGCAGAAACCGGCTTGATGAAATTCAAAAGTTATTGCCACTCCTAATCAAAAACGCTCCAACTCGGTGAGATAAGCATTTTTTGAACCTAGGGCTATATCTTTTGAACCTGTGAAGGGACTACACTAGATTTGACATATATTGTGCAAAATCATGTCCTAAACAACATATTTTAACAGCAGAAACCAGCTTGATGAAATTCAAAAGTTATTGCCACTCCTAATCAAAAACGCTCCAACTCGGTGAGATAAGCACTATTTGACCCTAGGGCTATATCTTTTAAACTTGTAGCTGGATTACACTGAATTTGACATATATTGTGCAGAATCATGTCCTAAACAACATATTTCAAAAGCAGAAACCAGCTTGATGAAATTCATGAGTTATTTCCACTCCTAATCAAAAACGCTCCAACTCGGTGAGCTAAGCATTTTTTGACCCTATGGCTATATATTTTAAACTTGTAGCTGGATTACACTGAATTTGACATATATTATGCAGAATCATGTCCTAAACAACATATTTCAACAGCAGAAACCAGCTTGATGAAATTCAAAAATTATTGCCACTCCTAATCAAAAACGCTCCAACTCGGGGAGATAAGCAATTTTTGACCCTATGGGTATATCTTTTAAACTTGTAGCTGGATTACACTGAATTTGACATATATTGTGCAGAATCATGTCCTAAACAACATATTTCAAAAGCAGAAACCAGCTTGATGAAATTCATGAGTTATTTCCACTCCTAATCAAAAACGCTCCAACTCGGTGAGATAAGCATTTTTTGACCCTATGGCTATATCTTTTAAACTTGTAGCTGGATTACACTGAATTTGACATATATTATGCAGAATCATGTCCTAAACAACATATTTCAATAGCAGAAACCAGCTTGATGAAATTCAAAAGTTATTGCCACTCCTAATCAAAAACGCTCCAACACGGTGAGATAAGCACTTTTTGACCCTAGGGCTATATCTTTTAAACCTGTGAAGGGATGACACTAGATTTGACATATATTGTGCAGAATTATGTCCTAAACAACATATTTCAACAGCAGAAACCAGCTTGATGAAATTCAAAAGTTATTGCCACTCCTAATCAAAAACGCTCCAACTCGGTGAGATAAGCACTTTTTGAACCTAGGGATTTATATTTTGAACCTGTGAAGGGATTACACTAGATTTGACATATATTGTGCAAAATCATGTCCTAAACAACATATTTCAACAGCAGAAACCAGCTTGATGAAATTCAAAAGTTATTGCCACTCCTAATCAAAAACGCTCCACTCGGTGAGATAAGCATTTTTTGACCCTATGGCTATATCTTTTAAACATGTAGCTGGATTACACTGAATTTGACATATATTATGCAGAATCACGTCCTAAACAACATATTTCAATAGCAGAAACCAGCTTGATGAAATTCAAAAGTTATTGCCACTCCTAATCAAAAACGCTCCAACTCGGTGAGATAAGCATTTTTTGACCCTATGGCTATATCTTTTAAACTTGTAGCTGGATTACACTGAATTTGACATATATTGTGCAGAATCATGTCCTCAACAACATATTTCAATAGCAGAAACCAGCTTGATGAAATTCAAAAGTTATTGCCACTCCTAATCAAAAACGCTCCAACTCGGTGAGATAAGCACTTTTTGAACGAATGGCTATATCTTTTGAACCTGTGAAGGGATTACACTAGTTTTGACAAATATTGTGCAGAATGATGTCCTAAACAACATATTTCAACAGCAGAAACCAGCTTGATGAAATTCAAAAGTTATTGCCACTCCTAATCAAAAACGCTCCAACTCGGTGAGATAAGCACTTTTTGAACCTAGGGCTATATCTTTTGAACCTGTGAAGGGATTACAATAGATTTGACATATATTGTGCAGAATCATGTCCTAAACAACATATTTCAATAGCAGAAACCAGCTTGATGAAATTCAAAAGTTATTGCCACTCCTAATCAAAAACGCTCCAACTCGGTGAGATAAGCATTTTTTGACCCTATGGCTATATCTTTTAAACTTGTAGCTGGATTACACTGAATTTGACATATATTGTGCAGAATTATGTCCTAAACAACATATTTCAAAAGCAGAAACCAGCTTGATGAAATTCATGAGTTATTACCACTCCTAATCAAAAACGCTCCAACTCGGTGAGATAAGCATTTTTTGACCCTATGGCTATATCTTTTAAACTTGTAGCTGGATTACACTGAATTTGACATATATTATGCAGAATCATGTCCTAAACAACATATTTCAATAGCAGAAACCAGCTTGATGAAATTCAAAAGTTATTGCCACTCCTAATCAAAAACGCTCCAACTCGGTGAGTTAAGCACTTTTTGAACCTAGGGCTATATCTTTTGAACCTGTGAAGGGATTACACTAGATTTGATATATATTGTGCAAAATCATGTCCTAAACAACATATTTCAACAGCAGAAACCAGCTTGATGAAATTCAAAAGTTATTGCCACTCCTAATCAAAAACGCTCCAACTCGGTGAGATAAGCATTTTTTGAACCTAGGGCTATATCTTTTGAACCTGTGAAGGGATTACACTAGATTTGACATATATTTTGCAAAATCATGTCCTAAACAACATATTTCAACAGCAGAAACCAGCTTGATGAAATTCAAAAGTTATTGCCACTCCTAATCAAAAACGCTCCAACTCGGTGAGATAAGCATTTTTTGACCCTATGGCTATATCTTTTAAACTTGTAGCTGGATTACACTGAATTTGACATATATTTTGCAGAATCATGTCCTAAACAACATATTTCAAAAGCAGAAACCAGCTTGATGAAATTCGTGAGTTATTACCACTCCTAATCAAAAACGCTCCAACTCGGTGAGATAAGCATTTTTTGACCCTATGGCTATATCTTTTAAACTTGTAGCTGGATTACACTGAATATGACATATATTATGCAGAATCATGTCCTAAACAACATATTTCAACAGCAGAAACCAGCTTGATGAAATTCAAAAGTTATTGCCACTCCTAATCAAAAACGCTCCAACTCGGTGAGATAAGCATTTTTTGACCCTATGGCTTTATCTTTTAAACTTGTAGCTGGATTACACTGAATTTGACATATATTGTGCAGAATCATGTCCTAAACAACATATTTCAAAAGCAGAAACCAGCTTGATGAAATTCAAAAGTTATTACCACTCCTAATCAAAAACGCTCCAACTCGGTGAGATAAGCATTTTTTGACCCTATGGCTATATCTTTTAAACTTGTAGCTGGATTACACTGAATTTGACATATATTATGCAGAATCATGTCCTAAACAACATATTTCAATAGCAGAAACAAGCTTGATGAAATTCAAAAGTTATTGCCACTCCTAATCAAAAACGCTCCAACTCGGTGAGATAAGCACTTTTTGAACCTAGGGCTATGTGTTTTGAACCTGTGAAGGGATTACACTAGATTTGACATATATTATGCAGAATCATGTCCTAAACAACATATTTCAACAGCAGAAACCAGCTTGATGAAATTCAAAAGTTATTGCCACTCCTAATCAAAAACGCTCCAACTCGGTGAGATAAGCACTATTCTACCCTATGGCTATATCTTTTAAACTTGTAGCTGGATTACACTGAATTTGACATATATTATGCAGAATCATGTCCTAAACAACTTATTTCAACAGCAGAATCCAGCTTGATGAAATTCAAAAGTTATTGCCACTCCTAATCAAAAACGCTCCAACTCGGTGAGATAAGCCCTTTTTGACCCTAGGGCTATATCTTTTAAACCTGTGAAGGGATGACACTAGATTTGACATATATTGTGCAGAATCATGTCCTAAACAACATATTTCAACAACAGAAACCAGCTTGATGAAATTCAAAAGTTATTGCCACTCCTAATCAAAAACGCTCCAACTCGGTGAGATAAGCACTTTTTGAACGAATGGCTATATCTTTTGAACCTGTGAAGGGATTACACTAGTTTTGACATATATTGTGCAGAATCATGTCCTAAACAACATATTTCAACAGCAGAAACCAGCTTGATGAAATTCAAAAGTTATTGCCACTCCTAATCAAAAACGCTCCAACTCGGTGAGATAAGCATTTTTTGACCCTATGGCTATATCTTTTAAACTTGTAGCTGGATTACACTGAATTTGACACATATTGTGCAGAATCATGTCCTAAACAACATATTTCAAAAGCAGAAACCAGCTTGATGAAATTCGTGAGTTATTACCACTCCTAATCAAAAACGCTCCAACTCGGTGAGATAAGCATTTTTTGACCCTATGGCTATATCTTTTAAACTTGTAGCTGGATTACACTGAATTTGACATATATTATGCAGAATCATGTCCTAAACAACATATTTCAATAGCAGAAACAAGCTTGATGAAATTCAAAAGTTATTGCCACTCCTAATCAAAAACGCTCCAACTCGGTAAGATAAGCACTTTTTGAACCTAGGGCTATGTGTTTTGAACCTGTGAAGGGATTACACTAGATTTGATATATATTGTGCAAAATCATGTCCTAAACAACATATTTCAACAGCAGAAACCAGCTTGATGAAATTCAAAAGTTATTGCCACTCCTAATCAAAAACGCTCCAACTCGGTGAGATAAGCACTTTTTGAACCTAGGGCTATATCTTTTGAACCTGTGAAGGGATTACACTAGATTTGACATATATTATGCAGAATCATGTCCTAAACAACATATTTCAACAGCAGAAACCAGCTTGATGAAATTCAAAAGTTATTGCCACTCCTAATCAAAAACGCTCCAACTCGGTGAGATAAGCACTATTCTACCCTATGGCTATATCTTTTAAACTTGTAGCTGGATTACACTGAATTTGACATATATTATGCAGAATCATGTCCTAAACAACTTATTTCAACAGCAGAATCCAGCTTGATGAAATTCAAAAGTTATTGCCACTCCTAATCAAAAACGCTCCAACTCGGTGAGATAAGCCCTTTTTGACCCTAGGGCTATATCTTTTAAACCTGTGAAGGGATGACACTAGATTTGACATATATTGTGCAGAATCATGTCCTAAACAACATATTTCAACAGCAGAAACCAGCTTGATGAAATTCAAAAGTTATTGCCACTCCTAATCAAAAACGCTCCAACTCGGTGAGATAAGCACTTTTTGAACGAATGGCTATATCTTTTGAACCTGTGAAGGGATTACACTAGTTTTGACATATATTGTGCAGAATCATGTCCTAAACAACATATTTCAACAGCAGAAACCAGCTTGATGAAATTCAAAAGTTATTGCCACTCCTAATCAAAAACGCTCCAACTCGGTGAGATAAGCATTTTTTGACCCTATGGCTATATCTTTTAAACTTGTAGCTGGATTACACTGAATTTGACACATATTGTGCAGAATCATGTCCTAAACAACATATTTCAAAAGCAGAAACCAGCTTGATGAAATTCGTGAGTTATTACCACTCCTAATCAAAAACGCTCCAACTCGGTGAGATAAGCATTTTTTGACCCTATGGCTATATATTTTCAACTTGTAGCTGGATTACACTGAATTTGACATATATTATGCAGAATCATGTCCTAAACAACATATTTCAACAGCAGAAACCAGCTTGATGAAATTCAAAAGTTATTGCCACTCCTAATCAAAAACGCTCCAACTCGGTGAGATAAGCATTTTTTGACCCTATGGCTATATCTTTTAAACTTGTAGCTGGATTACACTGAATTTGACATATATTGTGCAAAATCATGTCCTAAACAACATATTTCAAAAGCAGAAACCAGCTTGATGAAATTCGTGAGTAATTACCACTCCTAATCAAAAACGCTCCAACTCGGTGAGATAAGCATTTTTTGACCCTATGGCTATATCTTTTAAACTTGTAGCTGGATCACACTGAATTTGACATATATTATGCAGAATCATGTCCTAAACAACATATTTCAATAGCAAAAACCAGCTTGATGAAATTCAAAAGTTATTGCCACTCCTAATCAAAAACGCTCCAACTCGGTGAGATAAGCACTTTTTGAACCTAGGGCTATATCTTTTGAACCTGTGAAGGGATTACACTAGATTTGATATATATTGTGCAAAATCATGTCCTAAACAACATATTTCAACAGCAGAAACCAGCTTGATGAAATTCAAAAGTTATTGCCACTCCTAATCAAAAACGCTCCAACTCGGTGAGATAAGCACTATTCTACC
The DNA here is from genome assembly GCF_037954325.1 of Fistularia commersonii. Taxonomy (NCBI): domain Eukaryota; kingdom Metazoa; phylum Chordata; class Actinopteri; order Syngnathiformes; family Fistulariidae; genus Fistularia; species Fistularia commersonii. The sequence goes on from NW_028234036.1 coordinate 143,849, forward strand.
CTATGGCTATATCTTTTAAACTTGTAGCTGGATTACACTGAATTTGACATATATTATGCAGAATCATGTCCTAAACAACATATTTCAACAGCAGAATCCAGCTTGATGAAATTCAAAAGTTATTGCCACTCCTAATCAAAAACGCTCCAACTCGGTGAGATAAGCACTTTTTGACCCTAGGGCTATATCTTTTAAACCTGTGAAGGGATGACACTAGATTTGACATATATTGTGCAGAATCATGTCCTAAACAACATATTTCAACAGCAGAAACCAGCTTGATGAAATTCAAAAGTTATTGCCACTCCTAATCAAAAACGTTCCAACTCGGTGAGATAAGCGCTTTTTGAACGAATGGCTATATCTTTTGAACCTGTGAAGGGATTACACTAGTTTTGACATATATTGTGCAGAATCATGTCCTAAACAACATATTTCAACAGCAGAAACCAGCTTGATGAAATTCAAAAGTTATTGCCACTCCTAATCAAAAATGCTCCAACTCGGTGAGATAAGCATTTTTTGACCCTATGGCTATATCTTTTAAACTTGTAGCTGGATTACACTGAATTTGACATATATTGTGCAAAATCATGTTCTAAACAACATATTTCAAAAGCAGAAACCAGCTTGATGAAATTCGTGAGTTATTACCACTCCTAATCAAAAACGCTCCAACTCGGTGAGATAAGCATTTTTTGACCCTATGGCTATATCTTTTAAACTTGTACCTGGATTACACTGAATTTGACATATATTATGCAGAATCATGTCCTAAACAACATATTTCAACAGCAGAAACCAGCTTGATGAAATTCAAAAGTTATTGCCACTCCTAATCAAAAACGCTCCAACTCGGTGAGATAAGCACTTTTTGAACCTAGGGCTATATCTTTTGAACCTGTGAAGGGATTACACTAGATTTGACATATATCTTGCAGAATCATGTCCTAAAAAACATATTTCAATAGCAGAAACCAGCTTGATGAAATTCAAAAGTTATTGCCACTCCTAATCAAAAACGCTCCACTCGGTGAGATAAGCATTTTTCTACCCTATGGCTATATCTTTTAAACTTGTAGCTGGACTACACTGAATTTGACATATATTATGCAGAATCATGTCCTAAACAACATATTTCAATAGCAGAAACCAGCTTGATGAAATTCAAAAGTTATTGCCACTCCTAATCAAAAATGCTCCAACTCGGGGAGATAAGCAATTTTTGACCCTATGGGTATATCTTTTAAACTTGTAGCTGGATTACACAGAATTTGACATATATTATGCAGAATCATGTCATAAACAACATATTTCAATAGCAGAAACCAGCTTGATGAAATTCAAAAGTTATTGCCACTCCTAATCAAAAACGCTCCAACACGGTGAGATAGGCACTTTTTGAGCCTATGGCTACATCTTTTAAACTTGTAGCTGGATTACACTGAATTTGACATATATTGTGCAGAATCATGTCCTAAACAACATATTTCAATAGCAGAAACCAGCTTGATGAAATTCAAAAGTTATTGCCACTCCTAATCAAAAACGCTCCAACACGGTGAGATAAGCACTTTTTGACCCTAGGGCTATATCTTTTAAACCTGTGAAGGGATGACACTAGATTTGACATATATTGTGCAGAATAATGTCCTAAACAACATATTTCAACAGCAGAAACCAGCTTGATGAAATTCAAAAGTTATTGCCACTCCTAATCAAAAACGCTCCAACTCGGTGAGATAAGCACTTTTTGAACGAATGGCTATATCTTTTGAACCTGTGAAGGGATTACACTAGTTTTGACAAATATTGTGCAGAATCTTGTCCTAAACAACATATTTCAACAGCAGAAACCAGCTTGATGAAATTAAAATGTTATTGCCACTCCTAATCAAAAACGCTCCAACTCGGTGAGATAAGCACTTTTTGAACCTAGGGCTATATCTTTTGAACCTGTGAAGGGATTACACTAGATTTGACATATATTGTGCAGAATCATGTCCTAAACAACATATTTCAACAGCAGAAACCAGCTTGATGAAATTCAAAAGTTATTGCCACTCCTAATCAAAAACGCTCCAACTCGGTGAGATAAGCACTTTTTGAACGAATGGCTATATCTTTTGAACCTGTGAAGGGATTACACTAGTTTTGACATATATTGTGCAGAATCATGTCCTAAACAACATATTTCAACAGCAGAAACCAGCTTGATGAAATTCAAAAGTTATTGCCACTCCTAATCAAAAACGGTCCAACTCGGTGAGATAAGCATTTTTTGACCCTATGGCTATATCTTTTAAACTTTTAGCTGGATTACACTGTATTTGACATATATTGTGCAGAATCATGTCCTAAACAACATATTTCAATAGCAGAAACCAGCTTGATAAAATTCAAAAGTTATTGCCACTCCTAATCAAAAACGCTCCACTCGGTGAGATAAGCATTTTTTAACCCTATGGCTATATCTTTTAAACTTGTAGCTGGATTACACTGAATTTGACATATATTATGCAGAATCATGTCATAAACAACATATTTCAATAGCAGAAACCAGCTTGATGAAATTCAAAAGTTATTGCCACTCCTAATCAAAAACGCTCCAACTTGGTGAGATAAGCACTTTTTGAACGAATGGCTATATCTTTTGAACCTGTGAAGGGATTACACTAGTTTTGACAAATATTGTGCAGAATCTTGTCCTAAACAACATATTTCAACAGCAGAAACAAGCTTGATGAAATTCAAATGTTATTGCCACTCCTAATCAAAAACGCTCCAACTCGGTGAGATAAGCACTTTTTGAACCTAGGGCTATATCTTTTGAACCTGTGAAGGGATTACACTAGATTTGACATATATTGTGCAGAATCATGTCCTAAACAACATATTTCAACAGCAGAAACCAGCTTGATGAAATTCAAAAGTTATTGCCACTCCTAATCAAAAACGCTCCAACTCGGTGAGATAAGCATTTTTTGACCGTATGGCTATATCTTTTAAACTTGTAGCTGGATTACACTGAATTTGACATATATTGTGCAGAATCATGTCCTAAACAACATATTTCAATAGCAGAAACCAGCTTGATGAAATTCAAAAGTTATTGCCACTCCTAATCAAAAACGCTCCAACACGGTGAGATAAGCACTTTTTGACCCTAGGGCTATATCTTTTAAACCTGTGAAGGGATGACACTAGATTTGACATATATTGTGCAGAATCATGTCCTAAACAACATATTTCAATAGCAGAAACCAGCTTGATGAAATTCAAAAGTTATTGCCACTCCTAATCAAAAACGCTCCAACTCGGTGAGATAAGCACTTTTTGAACGAATGGCTATATCTTTTGAACCTGTGAAGGGATTACACTAGTTTTGACATATATTGTGCAGAATCATGTCCTAAACAACATATTTCAACAGCAGAAACCAGCTTGATGAAATTCAAAAGTTATTGCCACTCCTAATCAAAAACGCTCCAACTCGGTGAGATAAGCCTTTTTTGACCCTATGGCTATATCTTTTAAACTTGTAGCTGGATTACACTGAATTTGACATATATTATACAGAATCATGTCCTAAACAACATATTTCAACAGCAGAAACCAGCTTGATGAAATTCAAAAGTTATTGCCACTCCTAATCAAAAACACTCCAACTCGGTGAGATAAGCACTTTTTGAACGAATGGCTATATCTTTTGAACCTGTGAAGGGATTACACTAGTTTTGACAAATATTGTGCAGAATCATGTCCTAAACAACATATTTCAACAGCAGAAACCAGCTTGATGAAATTCAAATGTTATTGCCACTCCTAATCAAAAACGCTCCAACTCGGTGAGATAAGCACTGTTTCAACCTAGGGCTATATCTTTTGAACCTGTGAAGGGATTACACTAGATTTGACATATATTGTGCAGAATCATGTCCTAAACAACATATTTCAACAGCAGAAACCAGCTTGATGAAATTCAAAAGTTATTGCCACTCCTAATCAAAAACGCTCCAACTCGGTGAGATAAGCATTTTTTGACCCTATGGCTATATCTTTTAAACTTGTAGCTGGATTACACTGAATTTGACATATATTGTGCAGAATCATGTCCTAAACAACATATTTCAAAAGCAGAAAACAGCTTCATGAAATTCATGAGTTATTACCACTCCTAATCAAAAACGCTCCAACTCGTTGAGATAAGCATTTTTTGACCTTATGGCTATATATTTTAAACTTGTAGCTGGATTACACTGAATTTGACATATATTATGCAGAATCATGTCCTAAACAACATATTTCAATAGCAGAAACCAGCTTGATGAAATTCAAAAGTTATTGCCACTCCTAATCAAAAACGCTCCAACTCGGTGAGATAAGCACTTTTTGAACCTAGGGCTATATCTTTTGAACCTGTGAAGGGATTACACTAGATTTGATATATATTGTGCAAAATCATGTCCTAAACAACATATTTCAACAGCAGAAACCAGCTTGATGAAATTCAAAAGTTATTGCCACTCCTAATCAAAAACGCTCCAACTCGGTGAGATAAGCACTTTTTGAACCTAGGGCTATATCTTTTGAACCTGTGAAGGGATTACACTAGATTTGACATATATTGTGCAAAATCATGTCCTAAACAACATATTTCAACAGCAGAAACCAGCTTGATGAAATTCAAAAGTTATTGCCACTCCTAATCAAAAACGCTCCAACTCGGTGAGATAAGCACTTTTTGAACCTAGGGCTATATCTTTTGAACCTGTGAAGGGATTACACTAGATTTGACATATATTGTGCAGAATCATGTCCTAAACAACATATTTCAACAGCAGAAACCAGCTTGATGAAATTCAAAAGTTATTGCCACTCCTAATCAAAAACGCTCCACTCGGTGAGATAAGCATTTTTTGACCCTATGGCTATATCTTTTAAACTTGTACCTGGATTACACTGAATTTGACATATATTGTGCAGAATCATGTCCTAAACAACATATTTCAATAGCAGAAACCAGCTTGATGAAATTCAAAAGTTATTGCCACTCCTAATCAAAAACGCTCCAACTCGGTGAGATAAGCACTTTTTGAACGAATGGCTATATCTTTTGAACCTGTGAAGGGATTACACTAGTTTTGACATATATTGTGCAGAATCATGTCCTAAACAACATATTTAAACAGCAGAAACCAGCTTGATGAAATTCAAAAGTTATTGCCACTCCTAATCAAAAACGCTCCAACTCGGTGAGATAAGCATTTTTTGACCCTATGGCTATATCTTTTAAACTTGTAGCTGGATTACACTGAATTTGACATATATTGTGCAGAATCATGTCCTAAACAACATATTTCAAAAGCAGAAACCAGCTTGATGAAATTCATGAGTTATTACCACTCCTAATCAAAAACGCTCCAACTCGGTGAGATAAGCACTTTTTGACCCTATGGCTATATCTTTTGAACCTGTGAAGGGATTACACTAGATTTGACATATATTGTTCAAAATCATGTCCTAAACAACATATTTCAACAGCAGAAACCAGCTTGATGAAATTCAAAAGTTATTGCCACTCCTAATCAAAAACGCTCCAACTCGGTGAGATAAGCACTTTTTGAACCTAGGGCTATATCTTTTGAACCTGTGAAGGGATTACACTAGATTTGACATATATTGTGCAGATTCATGTCCTAAACAACATATTTCAACAGCAGAAACCAGCTTGATGAAATTCAAAAGTTATTGCCACTCCTAATCAAAAACGCTCCAACTCGGTGAGATAAGCATTTTTTGACCCTATGGCTATATCTTTTAAACTTGTAGCTGGATTACACTGAATTTGACATATATTGTGCAGAATCATGTCCTAAACAACATATTTCAAAAGCAGAAACCAGCTTGATGAAATTCATGAGTTATTACCACTCCTAATCAAAAACGCTCCAACTCGGTGAGATAAGCACTTTTTGAACCTAGGGCTATATCTTTTGAACCTGTGAAGGGATTACACTAGATTTGACATATATTGTGCAGAATCATGTCCTAAACAACATATTTCAACAGCAGAAACCAGCTTGATGAAATTCAAAAGTTATTGCCACTCCTAATCAAAAACGCTCCACTCGGTGAGATAAGCATTTTTTGACCCTATGGCTATATCTTTTAAACTTGTAGCTGGATTACACTGAATTTGACATATATTATGCAGAATCATGTCCTAAACAACATATTTCAATAGCAGAAACCAGCTTGATGAAATTCAAAAGTTATTGCCACTCCTAATCAAAAACGCTCCAACTCGGTGAGATAAGCATTTTTTGACCCTATGGCTATATCTTTTAAACTTGTAGCTGGATTACACTGAATTTGACATATATTGTGCAGAATCATGTCCTAAACAACATATTTCAATAGCAGAAACCAGCTTGATGAAAATCAAAAGTTATTGCCACTCCTAATCAAAAACGCTCCAACTCGGTGAGATAAGCACTTTTTGAACGAATGGCTATATCTTTTGAACCTGTGAAGGGATTACACTAGTTTTGACATATATTGTGCAGAATCATGTCCTAAACAACATATTTCAACAGCAGAAACCAGCATGATGAAATTCAAAAGTTATTGCCACTCCTAATCAAAAACGCTCCAACTCGGTGAGATAAGCATTTTTTGACCCTATGGCTATATCTTTTAAACTTGTAGCTGGATTACACTGAATTTGACATATATTGTGCAGAATCATGTCCTAAACAACATATTTCAAAAGCAGAAACCAGCTTGATGAAATTCATGAGTTATTAACACTCCTAATCAAAAACGCTCCAACTCGGTGAGATAAGCATTTTTTGACCCTATGGCTATATCTTTTAAACTTGTAGCTGGATTACACTGAATTCGACATATATTATGCAGAATCATGTCCTAAACAACATATTTCAACAGCAGAAACCAGCTTGATGAAATTCAAAAGTTATTGCCACTCCTAATCAAAAACGCTCCAACTCGGTGAGATAAGCACTTTTTTGAACGAATGGATATATCTTTTGAACCTGTGAAGGGATTACACTAGTTTTGACATATATTGTGCAGAATCATGTCCTAAACAACATATTTCAACAGCAGAAACCAGCTTGATGAAATTCAAAAGTTATTGCCACTCCAAATCAAAAACGCTCCAACTCGGTGAGATAAGCACTTTTTGAACCTAGGGCTATATCTTTTGAACCTGTGAAGGGATTACACTAGATTTGATATATATTGTGCAAAATCATGTCCTAAGCAACATATTTCAACAGCAGAAACTAGCTTGATGAAATTCAAAAGTTATTGCCACTCCTAATCAAAAACGCTCCAACTCGGTGAGATAAGCACTTTTTGAACCTCGGGCTATATCTTTTGAACTTGTGAAGGGATTACACTAGATTTGACATATATTGTGCAAAATCATGTCCTAAACAACATATTTCATTAGCAGACACCAGCTTGATGAAATTCAAATGTTATTGCCACTCCTAATCAAAAACGCTCCAACTCGGTGAGATAAACACTATTTGACCCTATGGCTATATCTTTTAAACTTGTAGCTGGATTACACTGAATTTGACATATATTGTGCAGAATCATGTCCTAAACAACATATTTCAAAAGCAGAAACCAGCTTGATGAAATTCATGAGTTATTTCCACTCCTAATCAAAAACGCTCCAACTCGGTGAGATAAGCATTTTTTGACCCTATGGCTATATCTTTTAAACTTGTAGCTGGATTACACTGAATTTGACATATATTGTGCAGAATCATGTCCTAAACAACATATTTCAACAGCAGAAACCAGCTTGATGAAATTCAAATGTTATTGCCACTCCTAATCAAAAACGCTCCAACTCGGTGAGATAAGCACTGTTTCAACCTAGGGCTATATCTTTTGAACCTGTGAAGGGATTACACTAGATTTGACATATATTGTGCAGAATCATGTCCTAAACAACATATTTCAACAGCAGAAACCAGCTTGATGAAATTCAAAAGTTATTGCCACTCCTAATCAAAAACGCTCCAACTCGGTGAGATAAGCATTTTTTGACCCTATGGCTATATCTTTTAAACTTGTAGCTGGATTACACTGAATTTGACATATATTGTGCAGAATCATGTCCTAAACAACATATTTCAAAAGCAGAAAACAGCTTCATGAAATTCATGAGTTATTACCACTCCTAATCAAAAACGCTCCAACTCGTTGAGATAAGCATTTTTTGACCTTATGGCTATATATTTTAAACTTGTAGCTGGATTACACTGAATTTGACATATATTATGCAGAATCATGTCCTAAACAACATATTTCAATAGCAGAAACCAGCTTGATGAAATTCAAAAGTTATTGCCACTCCTAATCAAAAACGCTCCAACTCGGTGAGATAAGCACTTTTTGAACCTAGGGCTATATCTTTTGAACCTGTGAAGGGATTACACTAGATTTGATATATATTGTGCAAAATCATGTCCTAAACAACATATTTCAACAGCAGAAACCAGCTTGATGAAATTCAAAAGTTATTGCCACTCCTAATCAAAAACGCTCCAACTCGGTGAGATAAGCACTTTTTGAACCTAGGGCTATATCTTTTGAACCTGTGAAGGGATTACACTAGATTTGACATATATTGTGCAAAATCATGTCCTAAACAACATATTTCAACAGCAGAAACCAGCTTGATGAAATTCAAAAGTTATTGCCACTCCTAATCAAAAACGCTCCAACTCGGTGAGATAAGCACTTTTTGAACCTAGGGCTATATCTTTTGAACCTGTGAAGGGATTACACTAGATTTGACATATATTGTGCAGAATCATGTCCTAAACAACATATTTCAACAGCAGAAACCAGCTTGATGAAATTCAAAAGTTATTGCCACTCCTTATCAAAAACGCTCCACTCGGTGAGATAAGCATTTTTTGACCCTATGGCTATATCTTTTAAACTTGTACCTGGATTACACTGAATTTGACATATATTGTGCAGAATCATGTCCTAAACAACATATTTCAATAGCAGAAACCAGCTTGATGAAATTCAAAAGTTATTGCCACTCCTAATCAAAAACGCTCCAACTCGGTGAGATAAGCACTTTTTGAACGAATGGCTATATCTTTTGAACCTGTGAAGGGATTACACTAGTTTTGACATATATTGTGCAGAATCATGTCCTAAACAACATATTTAAACAGCAGAAACCAGCTTGATGAAATTCAAAAGTTATTGCCACTCCTAATCAAAAACGCTCCAACTCGGTGAGATAAGCATTTTTTGACCCTATGGCTATATCTTTTAAACTTGTAGCTGGATTACACTGAATTTGACATATATTGTGCAGAATCATGTCCTAAACAACATATTTCAAAAGCAGAAACCAGCTTGATGAAATTCATGAGTTATTACCACTCCTAATCAAAAACGCTCCAACTCGGTGAGATAAGCATTTTTTGACCCTATGGCTATATCTTTTGAACCTGTGAAGGGATTACACTAGATTTGACATATACTGTGCAAAATCATGTCCTAAACAACATATTTCAACAGCAGAAACCAGCTTGATGAAATTCAAAAGTTATTGCCACTCCTAATCAAAAACGCTCCAACTCGGTGAGATAAGCACTTTTTGAACCTAGGGCTATATCTTTTGAACCTGTGAAGGGATTACACTAGATTTGACATATATTGTGCAGAATCATGTCCTAAACAACATATTTCAACAGCAGAAACCAGCTTGATGAAATTCAAAAGTTATTGCCACTCCTAATCAAAAACGCTCCAACTCGGTGAGATAAGCATTTTTTGACCCTATGGCTATATCTTTTAAACTTGTAGCTGGATTACACTGAATTTGACATATATTGTGCAGAATCATGTCCTAAACAACATATTTCAAAAGCAGAAACCAGCTTGATGAAATTCATGAGTTATTACCACTCCTAATCAAAAACGCTCCAACTCGTTGAGATAAGCATTTTTTGACCCTATGGCTATATATTTTAAACTTGTAGCTGGATTACACTGAATTTGACATATATTATGCAGAATCATGTCCTAAACAACATATTTCAATAGCAGAAACCAGCTTGATGAAATTCAAAAGTTATTGCCACTCCTAATCAAAAACGCTCCAACTCGGTGAGATAAGCACTTTTTGAACCTAGGGCTATATCTTTTGAACCTGTGAAGGGATTACACTAGATTTGATATATATTGTGCAAAATCATGTCCTAAACAACATATTTCAACAGCAGAAACCAGCTTGATGAAATTCAAAAGTTATTGCCACTCGTAATCAAAAACGCTCCAACTCGGTGAGATAAGCACTTTTTGAACCTAGGGCTATATCTTTTGAACCTGTGAAGGGATTACACTAGATTTGACATATATTGTGCAAAATCATGTCCTAAACAACATATTTCAACAGCAGAAACACGCTTGATGAAATTCAAAAGTTATTGCCACTCCTAATCAAAAAACGCTCCAACTCGGTGAGATAAGCACTTTTTGAACCTAGGGCTATATCTTTTGAACCTGTGAAGGGATTACACTAGATTTGACATATATTGTGCAGAATCATGTCCTAAACAACATATATCAACAGCAGAAACCAGCTTGATGAAATTCAAAAGTTATTGCCACTCCTAATCAAAAACGCTCCACTCGGTGAGATAAGCATTTTTTGACCCTATGGCTATATCTTTTAAACTTGTAGCTGGATTATACTGAATTTGACATATATTGTGCAGAATCATGTCCTAAACAACATATTTCAATAGCAGAAACCAGCTTGATGAAATTCAAAAGTTATTGCCACTCCTAATCAAAAACGCTCCAACTCGGTGAGATAAGCACTTTTTGAACGAATGGCTATATCTTTTGAACCTGTGAAGGGATTACACAAGTTTTGACATATATTGTGCAGAATCATGTCCTAAACAACATATTTCAACAGCAGAAACCAGCTTGATGAAATTCAAAAGTTATTGCCACTCCTAATCAAAAACACTCCAACTCGGTGAGATAAGCATTTTTTGACCCTATGGCTATATCTTTTAAACTTGTAGCTGGATTACACTGAATTTGACATATATTGTGCAGAATCATGTCCTAAACAACATATTTCAAAAGCAGAAACCAGCTTGATGAAAATCATGAGTTATTACCACTCCTAATCAAAAACGCTCCAACTCGGTGAGATAAGCACTTTTTGAACCTAGGGCTATATCTTTTGAACCTGTGAAGGGATTACACTAGATTTGACATATATTGTGCAGAATCATGTCCTAAACAACATATTTCAACAGCAGAAACCAGCTTGATGAAATTCAAAAGTTATTGCCACTCCTAATCAAAAACGCTCCACTCGGTGAGATAAGCATTTTTTGACCCTATGGCTATATCTTTTAAACTTGTAGCTGGATTACACTGAATTTGACATATATTGTGCAGAATCATGTCCTAAACAACATATTTCAATAGCAGAAACCAGCTTGATGAAATTCAAAAGTTATTGCCACTCCATATCAAAAACGCTCCAACACGGTGAGATAAGCACTTTTTCACCCTATGGCTATATCTTTTAAACTTGTAGCTGGATTACACTGAATTTGACATATATTGTGCAGAATCATGTCCTAAACAACATATTTCAATAGCAGAAACAAGCTTGATGAAATTCAAAAGTTATTGCCACTCCTAATCAAAAACGCTCCAACACGGTGAGATAAGCACTTTTTGACCCTAGGGCTATATCTTTTAAACCTGTGAAGGGATGGCACTAGATTTGACATATATTGTGCAGAATCATGTCCTAAACAACATATTTCAATAGCAGAAACAAGCTTGATGAAATTCAAAAGTTATTGCCACTCCTAATCAAAAACGCTCCACTCGGTGAAATAAGCACTTTTTGAACCTAGGGCTATATCTTTTGAACCTGTGAAGGGATTACACTAGATTTGACATATATTGTGCAGAATCATGTCCTAAACAACATATGTCAATAGCAGAAACCAGCTTGATGAAATTCAAAAGTTATTGCCACTCCTAATCAAAAATGCTCCAACTCGGGGAGATAAGCAATTTTTGACCCTATGGGTATATCTTTTTAACTTGTAGCTGGATTACACTGAATTTGACATATATTATGCAGAATCATGTCCTAAACAACATATTTCAATAGCAGAAACCAGCTTGATGAAATTCAAAAGTTATTGCCACTCCTAATCAAAAACGCTCCAACTTGGTGAGATAAGCATTTTTTGACCCTATGGCTATATCTTTTAAACTTGTAGCTGGATTACACTGAATTTGACATATATTGTGCAGAATCATGTCCTAAACAAAATATTTCAAAAGCAGAAACCAGCTTGATGAAATTCAATAGTTATTGCCACTCCTAATCAAAAACGCTCCAACTTGGTGAGATAAGCATTTTTTGACCCTATGGCTATATCTTTTAAACTTGTAGCTGGATTACACTGAATTTGACATATATTATGCAGAATCATGTCCTAAACAACATATTTCAAAAGCAGAAACCAGCTTGATGAAATTCAAAAGTTATTGCCACTCCTAATCAAAAATGCTCCAACTCGGGGAGATAAGCAATTTTTGACCCTATGGGTATATCTTTTTAACTTGTAGCTGGATTACACTGAATTTGACATATATTATGCAGAATCATGTCCTAAACAACATATTTCAATAGCAGAAACCAGCTTGATGAAATTCAAAAGTTATTGCCACTCCATATCAAAAACGCTCCAACACGGTGAGATAAGCACTTTTTCACCCTATGGCTATATCTTTTAAACTTGTAGCTGGATTACACTGAATTTGACATATATTGTGCAGAATCATGTCCTAAACAACATATTTCAATAGCAGAAACAAGCTTGATGAAATTCAAAAGTTATTGCCACTCCTAATCAAAAACGCTCCAACACGGTGAGATAAGCACTTTTTGACCCTAGGGCTATATCTTTTAAACCTGTGAAGGGATGACACTAGATTTGACATATATTGTGCAGAATCATGTCCTAAACAACATATTTCAACAGCAGAAACCAGCTTGATGAAATTCAAAACTTATTGCCACTCCTAATCAAAAACGCTCCACTCGGTGAGATAAGCACTTTTTGAACCTAGGGCTATATCTTTTGAACCTGTGAAGGGATTACACTAGATTTGACATATATTGTGCAGAATCATGTCCTAAACAACATATTTCAATAGCAGAAACCAGCTTGATGAAATTCAAAAGTTATTGCCACTCCTAATCAAAAATGCTCCAACTCGGGGAGATAAGCAATTTTTGACCCTATGGGTATATCTTTTTAACTTGTAGCTGGATTACACTGAATTTGACATATATTATGCAGAATCATGTCCTAAACAACATATTTCAATAGCAGAAACCAGCTTGATGAAATTCAAAAGTTATTGCCACTCCTAATCAAAAACGCTCCAACTTGGTGAGATAAGCATTTTTTGACCCTATGGCTATATCTTTTAAACTTGTCGCTGGATTACACTGAATTTGACATATATTGTGCAGAATCATGTCCTAAACAAAATATTTCAAAAGCAGAAACCAGCTTGATGAAATTCAAAAGTTATTGCCACTCCTAATCAAAAACGCTCCAACTTGGTGAGATAAGCATTTTTTGACCCTATGGCTATATCTTTTAAACTTGTAGCTGGATTACACTGAATTTGACATATATTGTGCAGAATCATGTCCTAAACAACATATTTCAATAGCAGAAACCAACTTGATGAAATTCAAAAGTTATTGCCACTCCATATCAAAAACGCTCCAACACGGTGAGATAAGCACTTTTTCACCCTATGGCTATATCTTTTAAACTTGTAGCCCGATTACACTGAATTTGACATATATTGTTCAGAATTATGTCCTAAACAACATATTTCAATAGCAGAAACCAGCTTGATGAAATTCAAAAGTTATTGCCACTCCTAATCAAAAACGCTCCAACACGGTGAGATAAGCACTTTTTGACCCTAGGGCTATATCTTTTAAACCTGTGAAGGGATGACACTAGATTTGACATATATTGTGCAGAATCATGTCCTAAACAACATATTTCAACAGCAGAAACCAGCTTGATGAAATTCAAAAGTTATTGCCACTCCTAATCAAAAACGCTCCAACTCGGTGAGATAAGCACTTTTTGAACGAATGGCCATATATTTTGAACCTGTGAAGGGATTACACTAGTTTTGACAAATATTGTGCAGAATCATGTCCTAAACAACATATTTCAACAGCAGAAACCAGCTTGATGAAATTCAAAAGTTATTGCCACTCCTAATCAAAAACGCTCCAACTCGGTGAGATAAGGACTTTTTGAACCTAGGGCTATATCTTTTGAACCTGTGAAGGGATTACACTAGATTTGATATATATTGTGCAGAATCATGTCCAAAACAACATATTTCAACAGCAGAAACCAGCTTGATGAAATTCAAAAGTTATTGCCACTCCTAATCAAAAACGCTCCACTCGGTGAGATAAGCATTTTTTGACCCTATGGCTATATCTTTTAAACTTGTAGCTGGATTACACTGAATTTGACATATATTATGCAGAATCATGTCCTAAACAACATATTTCAATAGCAGAAACCAGCTTGATGAAATTCAAAAGTTATTGCCACTCCTAATCAAAAACGCTCAAACTCGGTGAGATAAGCATTTTTTGACCCTATGGCTATATCTTTTAAACTTGTAGCTGGATTACACTGAATTTGACATATATTGTGCAGAATCATGTCCTAAACAACATATCTCAATAGCAGAAACCAGCTTGATGAAATTCAAAAGTTATTGCCACTCCTAATCAAAAACGCTCCAACTCGGTGAGATAAGCACTTTTTGAACCTAGGGCTATATCTTTTGAACCTGTGAAGGGATTACACTAGATTTGACATACATTGTGCAGAATCATGTCCTAAACAACATATTTCAATAGCAGAAACCAGCTTGATGAAATTCAAAAGTTATTGCCACTCCTAATCAAAAACGCTCCACTCGGTGAGATAAGCATTTTTTGACCCTATGGCTATATCTTTTAAACTTGTAGCTGGATTACACTGAATTTGACATATATTGTGCAGAATTATGTCCTAAACAACATATTTCAATAGCAGAAACCAGCTTGATGAAATTCATGAGTTATTACCACTCCTAATCAAAAACGCTCCAACTCGGTGAGATAAGCATTTTTTGACCCTATGGCTATATCTTTTAAACTTGTAGCTGGATTACACTGAATTTGACATATATTATGCAGAATCATGTCCTAAAGAACATATTTCAATAGCAGAAACCAGCTTGATGAAATTCATGAGTTATTGCCACTCCTAATCAAAAACGCTCCAACTCGGTGAGATAAGCATTTTTTGACCCTATGGCTATATCTTTTAAACTTGTACCTGGATTACACTGAATTTGACATATATTGTGCAGAATCATGTCCTAAACAACATATTTCAATAGCAGAAACCAGCTTGATGAAATTCAAAAGTTATTGCCACTCCTAATCAAAAACGCTCCAACTCGGTGAGATAAGCATTTTTTGACCCTATGGCTATATCTTTTAAACTTGTAGCTGGATTACACTGAATTTGACATATATTTTGCAGAATCATGTCCTAAACAACATATTTCAATAGCAGAAACCAGCTTGTTGAAATTCAAAAGTTATTTCCACTCCTAATCAAAAACGCTCCAACTCGGTGAGATAAGCACTTTTTCAACCTAGGGCTAAATCTTTTGAACCTGTGAGGGGATTACACTAGATTTGACATATATTGTGCAGAATCATGTCCTAAACAACATATTTCAATAGCAGAAACCAGCTTGATGACATTCAAAAGTTATTGCCACTCCTAATCAAAAACGCTCCACTCGGTGAGATAAGCATTTTTGACCCTATGGCTATATCTTTTAAACTTGTAGCTGGATTACACTGAATTTGACATATATTATGCAGAATCACGTCCTAAACAACATATTTCAATAGCAGAAACCAGCTTGATGAAATTCAAAAGTTATTGCCACTCCTAATCAAAAACGCTCCTCTCGGTGAGATAAGCATTTTTTGACCCAATGGCTATATCTTTTAAACTTGTAGCTGGATTACACTGAATTTGACATATTTTATGCAGAATCATGTCCTAAACAACATATTTCAATAGCAGAAACCAGCTTGATGAAATTCAAAAGTTATTGCCACTCCTAATCAAAAACGCTCCAACTCGGTGAGATAAGCACTTTTTGAACGAATGGCTATATCTTTTGAACCTGTGAAGGGATTACACTAGTTTTGACCTTTATTACGTCCAGAATCATGTCCTAAACAACATATTTCAACAGCAGAAACCAGCATGATGAAATTCAAAAGTTATTGCCACTCCTAATCAAAAACGCTCCAACTCGGTGAGATAAGCATTTTTTTACCCTATGGCTATATCTTTTAACTTTGTGGCTGGATTACACTGAATTTGACTTATATTGTGCAGAATCGTGTCCTAAACAACATATTTCAAAAGCAGAAACCAGCTTGATGAAATTCATGAGTTATTACCACTCCTAATCAAAAACGCTCCAACTCGGTGAGATAAGCACTTTTTGACCCTATGGCTATATCTTTTAAACCTGTAGCTGGATTACACTGAATTTGACATATATTGTGCAAAATCATTTCCTAAATAACATATTTCAACAGCAGAAACCAGCTTGATGAAATTCAAAACTTATTTCCACTCCTAATCAAAAACGCTCCAACTCGGTGAGATAAGCACTTTTTGAACCTAGGGCTAAATCTTTTGAACCTGTGAGGGGATTACACTAGATTTGACATATATTGTGCAGAATCATGTCCTAAACAACATATTTCAATAGCAGAAACCAGCTTGATGAAATTCAAAAGTTATTGCCACTCCTAATCAAAAACGCTCCACTCGGTGAGATAAGCATTTTTTGACCCTATGGCTATATCTTTTAAACTTGTAGCTGGATTACACTGAATTTGACATATATTATGCAGAATCACGTCCTAAAAAACATATTTCAATAGCAGAAACCAGCTTGATGAAATTCAAAAGTTATTGCCACTCCTAATCAAAAATGCTCCAACTCTAGGAGATAAGCAATTTTTGACCCTATGGCTATATCTTTTAAACTTGTAGCTGGATTACACTGAATTTGACATATATTATGCAGAATCATGTCCTAAACAACATATTTCAAAAGCAGAAACCAGCTTGATGAAATTCAAAAGTTATTGCCACTCCTAATCAAAAACGCTCCAACTCGGTGAGATAAGCATTTTTTGACCCTATGGCTATATCTTTTAAACTTGTAGCTGGATTACACTGAATTTGACATATATTATGTAGAATCATGTCCTAAACAACATATTTCAATAGCAGAAACCAGCTTGATGAAATTCAAAAGTTATTGCCACTCCTAATCAAAAACGCTCCAATTCGGTGAGATAAGCACTTTTTGAACCTAGGGCTATATCTTTTGAACCTGTGAAGGGATTACACTAGATTTGACATATATTGTGCAGAATCATGTCCTAAACAACATATTTCAACAGCAGAAACCAGCTTGATGAAATTCAAAAGTTATTGCCACTCCTAATCAAAAACGCTCCACTCGGTGAGATAAGCATTTTTTGACCCAATGGCTATATCTTTTAAACTTGTAGCTGGATTACACTGAATTTGACATATATTGTGCAGAATCATGTCCTAAACAACATATTTCAATAGCAGAAACCAGCTTGATGAAATTCAAAAGTTATTGCCACTCCTAATCAAAAACCCTCCAACTCGGTGAGATAAGCACTTTTTGAACGAATGGCTATATCTTTTGAACCTGTGAAGGGATTACACTAGTTTTGACAAATATTGTGCAGAATCATGTCCTAAACAACATATTTCAACAGCAGAAACCAGCTTGATGAAATTCAAATGTTATTGCCACTCCTAATCAAAAACGCTCCAACTCGGTGAGATAAGCACTGTTTGAACCTAGGGCTATATCTTTTGAACCTGTGAAGGGATTACACTAGATTTGACATATATTGTGCAGAATCATGTCCTAAACAACATATTTCAACAGCAGAAACCAGCTTGATGAAATTCAAAAGTTATTGCCACTCCTAATCAAAAACGCTCCAACTCGGTGAGATAAGCATTTTTTGACCCTATGGCTATATATTTTAAACTTATAGCTGGATTACACTGAATTTGACATATATTATGCAGAATCATGTCCTAAACAACATATTTCAATAGCAGAAACCAGCTTGATGAAATTCAAAAGTTATTGCCACTCCTAATCAAAAACGCTCCAACTCGGTGAGATAAGCACTTTTTGAACCTAGGGCTATATCTTTTGAACCTGTGAAGGGATTAAACTAGATTTGATATATATTGTGCAAAATCATGTCCTAAACAACATATTTCAACAGCAGAAACCAGCTTGATGAAATTCAAAAGTTATTGCCACTCCTAATCAAAAACGCTCCAACTCGGTGAGATAAGCACTTTTTGAACCTAGGGCTATATCTTTTGAACTTGTGAAGGGATTACACTAGATTTGACATATATTGTGAAAAATCATGTCCTAAACAACATATTTCAACAGCAGAAACCAGCTTGATGAAATTCAAAAGTTATTGCCACTCCTAATCAAAAACGCTCCAACTCGGTGAGATAAGCACTATTTGACCCTATGGCTATATCTTTTAAACTTGTAGCTGGATTACACTGAATTTGACATATATTGTGCAGAATCATGTCCTAAACCACATATTTCAAAAGCAGAAACCAGCTTGATGAAATTCATGAGTTATTTCCACTCCTAATCAAAAACGCTCCAACACGGTGAGATAAGCATTTTTTGATCCTATGGCTATATCTTTTAAACTTGTAGCTGGATTACACTGAATTTGACATAGATTATGCAGAATCATGTCCTAAACAACATATTTCAACAGCAGAATCCAGCTTGATGAAATTCAAAAGTTATTGCCACTCCTAATCAAAAACGCTCCAACTCGGTGAGATAAGCACTTTTTGACCCTAGGGCTATATCTTTTAAACCTGTGAAGGGATGACACTAGATTTGACATATATTGTGCAGAATCATGTCCTAAACAACATATTTCAACAGCAGAAACCAGCTAAATGAAATTCAAAAGTTATTGCCACTCCTAATCAAAAACGCTCCAACTCGGTGAGATAAGCATTTTTTGACCCTATTGCTATATCTTTTAAACTTGTAGCTGGATTACACTGAATTTGACATATATTGTGCAGAATCATGTCCTAAACAACATATTTCAATAGCAGAAACCAGCTTGATGAAATTCAAAAGTTATTGCCACTCCTAATCAAAAACGCTCCAACTCGGTGAGATAAGCACTTTTTGAACGAATGGCTATATCTTTTGAACCTGTGAAGGGATTACACTAGTTTTGACATTTATTGTCCAGAATCATGTCCTAAACAACATATTTCAACAGCAGAAACCAGCATGATGAAATTCAAAAGTTATTGCCACTCCTAATCAAAAACGCTCCAACTCGGTGAGATAAGCATTTTTTTACCCTATGGCTATATCTTTTAACTTTATGGCTGGATTACACTGAATTTGACTTATATTGTGCAGAATCGTGTCCTAAACAACATATTTCAAAAGCAGAAACCAGCTTGATGAAATTCATGAGTTATTACCACTCCTAATCAAAAATGCTCCAACTCGGTGAGATAAGCACTTTTTGACCCTATGGCTATATCTTTTAAACCTGTAGCTGGATTACACTGAATTTGACATATATTGTGCAAAATCATTTCCTAAATAACATATTTCAACAGCAGAAACCAGCTTGATGAAATTCAAAACTTATTTCCACTCCTAATCAAAAACGCTCCAACTCGGTGAGATAAGCACTTTTTGAACCTAGGGCTAAATCTTTTGAACCTGTGAGGGGATTACACTAGATTTGACATATATTGTGAAGAATCATGTCCTAAACAACATATTTCAATAGCAGAAACCAGCTTGATGAAATTCAAAAGT
This sequence comes from Fistularia commersonii, assembly GCF_037954325.1. NCBI lineage: Eukaryota > Metazoa > Chordata > Actinopteri > Syngnathiformes > Fistulariidae > Fistularia > Fistularia commersonii. The sequence continues at coordinate 164,021 of NW_028234036.1, forward strand.
TATTGCCACTCCTAATCAAAAACGCTCCACTCGGTGAGATAAGCATTTTTTGACCCTATGGCTATATCTTTTAAACTTGTAGCTGGATTACACTGAATTTGACATATATTATGCAGAATCACGTCCTAAAAAACATATTTCAATAGCAGAAACCAGCTTGATGAAATTCAAAAGTTATTGCCACTCCTAATCAAAAATGCTCCAACTCTAGGAGATAAGCAATTTTTGACCCTATGGCTATATCTTTTAAACTTGTAGCTGGATTACACTGAATTTGACATATATTATGCAGAATCATGTCCTAAACAACATATTTCAATAGCAGAAACCAGCTTGATGAAATTCAAAAGTTATTGCCACTCCTAATCAAAAACGCTCCAACTCGGTGAGATAAGCATTTTTTGACCCTATGGCTATATCTTTTAAACTTGTAGCTGGATTACACTGAATTTGACATATATTATGCAGAATCATGTCCTAAACAACATATTTCAATAGCAGATACCAGCTTGATGAAATTCAAAAGTTATTGCCACTCCTAATCAAAAACGCTCCAATTCGGTGAGATAAGCACTTTTTGAACCTAGGGCTATATCTTTTGAACCTGTGAAGGGATTACACTAGATTTGACATATATTGTGCAGAATCATGTCCTAAACAACATATTTCAACAGCAGAAACCAGCTTGATGAAATTCAAAAGTTATTGCCACTCCTAATCAAAAACGCTCCACTCGGTGAGATAAGCATTTTTTGACCCAATGGCTATATCTTTTAAACTTGTAGCTGGATTACACTGAATTTGACATATATTGTGCAGAATCATGTCCTAAACAACATATTTCAATAGCAGAAACCAGCTTGATGAAATTCAAAAGTTATTGCCACTCCTAATCAAAAACCCTCCAACTCGGTGAGATAAGCACTTTTTGAACGAATGGCTATATCTTTTGAACCTGTGAAGGGATTACACTAGTTTTGACAAATATTGTGCAGAATCATGTCCTAAACAACATATTTCAACAGCAGAAACCAGCTTGATGAAATTCAAATGTTATTGCCACTCCTAATCAAAAACGCTCCAACTCGGTGAGATAAGCACTGTTTGAACCTAGGGCTATATCTTTTGAACCTGTGAAGGGATTACACTAGATTTGACATATATTGTGCAGAATCATGTCCTAAACAACATATTTCAACAGCAGAAACCAGCTTGATGAAATTCAAAAGTTATTGCCACTCCTAATCAAAAACGCTCCAACTCGGTGAGATAAGCATTTTTTGACCCTATGGCTATATATTTTAAACTTATAGCTGGATTACACTGAATTTGACATATATTATGCAGAATCATGTCCTAAACAACATATTTCAATAGCAGAAACCAGCTTGATGAAATTCAAAAGTTATTGCCACTCCTAATCAAAAACGCTCCAACTCGGTGAGATAAGCACTTTTTGAACCTAGGGCTATATCTTTTGAACCTGTGAAGGGATTAAACTAGATTTGATATATATTGTGCAAAATCATGTCCTAAACAACATATTTCAACAGCAGAAACCAGCTTGATGAAATTCAAAAGTTATTGCCACTCCTAATCAAAAACGCTCCAACTCGGTGAGATAAGCACTTTTTGAACCTAGGGCTATATCTTTTGAACTTGTGAAGGGATTACACTAGATTTGACATATATTGTGCAAAATCATGTCCTAAACAACATATTTCAACAGCAGAAACCAGCTTGATGAAATTCAAAAGTTATTGCCACTCCTAATCAAAAACGCTCCAACTCGGTGAGATAAGCACTATTTGACCCTATGGCTATATCTTTTAAACTTGTAGCTGGATTACACTGAATTTGACATATATTGTGCAGAATCATGTCCTAAACCACATATTTCAAAAGCAGAAACCAGCTTGATGAAATTCATGAGTTATTTCCACTCCTAATCAAAAACGCTCCAACACGGTGAGATAAGCATTTTTTGATCCTATGGCTATATCTTTTAAACTTGTAGCTGGATTACACTGAATTTGACATAGATTATGCAGAATCATGTCCTAAACAACATATTTCAACAGCAGAATCCAGCTTGATGAAATTCAAAAGTTATTGCCACTCCTAATCAAAAACGCTCCAACTCGGTGAGATAAGCACTTTTTGACCCTAGGGCTATATCTTTTAAACCTGTGAAGGGATGACACTAGATTTGACATATATTGTGCAGAATCATGTCCTAAACAACATATTTCAACAGCAGAAACCAGCTAAATGAAATTCAAAAGTTATTGCCACTCCTAATCAAAAACGCTCCAACTCGGTGAGATAAGCACTTTTTGACCCTAGGGCTATATCTTTTAAACCTGTGAAGGGATGACACTAGATTTGACATATATTGTGCAGAATCATGTCCTAAACAACATATTTCAACAGCAGAAACCAGCTAGATGAAATTCAAAAGTTATTGCCACTCCTAATCAAAAACGCTCCAACTCGGTGAGATAAGCACTTTTTGAACGAATGGCTATATCTTTTGAACCTGTGAAGGGATTACACTAGTTTTGACATATATTGTGCAGAATCATGTCCTAAACAACATATTTCAACAGCAGAAACCAGCTTGATGAAATTCAAAAGTTATTGCCACTCCTAATCAAAAACGCTCCAACTCGGTGAGATAAGCATTTTTTGACCCTATGGCTATATCTTTTAAACTTGTAGCTGGATTACACTGAATTTGACATATATTGTGCAGAATCATGTCCTAAACAACATATTTCAAAAGCAGAAACCAGCTTGATGAAATTTGTGAGTTATTACCACTCCTAATCAAAAACGCTCCAACTCGGTGAGATAAGCATTTTTTTACCCTATGGCTATATCTTTTAAACTTGTAGCTGGATTACACTGAATTTGACATATATTATGCAGAATCATGTCCTAAACAACATATTTCAACAGCAGAAACCAGCTCGATGAAATTCAAAAGTTATTGCCACTCCTAATCAAAAACGCTCCAACTCGGTGAGATAAGCACTATTTGAACCTAGGGCTATATCTTTTGAACCTGTGAAGGGATTACACTAGATTTGACATATATTGTGCAGAATCATGTCCTAAACAACATATTTCAATAGCAGAAACCAGCTTGATGAAATTCAAAAGTTATTGCCACTCCTAATCAAAAACGCTCCACTCGGTGAGATAAGCATTTTTTGACCCTATGGCTATATCTTTTAAACTTGTAGCTGGATTACACTGAATTTGACATATATTATGCAGAATCATGTCCTAAACAACATATTTCAATAGCAGAAACCAGCTTGATGAAATTCAAAAGTTATTGCCACTCCTAATCAAAAACGCTCCAACTTGGTGAGATAAGCATTTTTTGACCCTATGGCTATATCTTTTAAACTTGTAGCTGGATTACACTGAATTTGACATATATTGTGCAGAATCATGTCCTAAACAACATATTTCAATAGCAGAAACCAGCTTGATGAAATTCAAAAGTTATTGCCACTCCTAATCAAAAACGCTCCAACTTGGTGAGATAAGCATTTTTTGACCCTATGGCTATATCTTTTAAACTTGTAGCTGGATTACACTGAATTTGACATATATTGTGCAGAATCATGTCCTAAACAACATATTTCAATAGCAGAAACCAGCTTGATGAAATTCAAAAGTTATTGCCACTCCTAATCAAAAACGCTCCAACACGGTGAGATAAGCACTTTTTGACCCTATGGCTATATCTTTTAAACTTGTAGCTGGATTACACTGAATTTGACATATATTGTGCAGAATCATGTCCTAAACAACATATTTCAATAGCAGAAACCAGCTTGATGAAATTCAAAAGTTATTGCCACTCCTAATCAAAAACGCTCCAACACGGTGAGATAAGCACTTTTTGACCCTAGGGCTATATCTTTTAAACCTGTGAAGGGATGACACTAGATTTGACATATATTGTGCAGAATCATGTCCTAAACAACATATTTCAATAGCAGAAACCAGCTTGATGAAATTCAAAAGTTATTGCCACTCCTAATCAAAAACGCTCCAACTCGGTGAGATAAGCACTTTTTGAACGAATGGCTATATCTTTTGAACCTGTGAAGGGATTACACTAGTTTTGACAAATATTGTGCAGAATCATGTCCTAAACAACATATTTCAACAGCAGAAACCAGCTTGATGAAATTCAAAAGTTATTGCCACTCCTAATCAAAAACGCTCCAACTCGGTGAGATAAGCACTTTTTAACCTAGGGCTATATCTTTTGAACCTGTGAAGGGATTACACTAGATTTGACAAATATTGTGCAGAATCTTGTCCTAAACAACATATTTCAACAGCAGAAACCAGCTTGATGAAATTCAAAAGTTATTGCCACTCCTAATCAAAAACGCTCCAACTCGGTGAGATAAGCATTTTTTTAACCCTATCGCTATATCTTTTAAACTTGTAGCTGGATTACACTGAATTTGACATATATTGTGCAGAATCATGTCCTAAACAACATATTTCAATAGCAGAAACCAGCTTGATGAAATTCAAAAGTTATTGCCACTCCTAATCAAAAACGCTCCAACTCGGTGAGATAAGCACTATTTGACCCTATGGCTATATCTTTTAAACTTGTAGCTGGATTACACTGAATTTGACATATATTGTGCAGACTCATGTCCTAAACCACATATTTCAAAAGCAGAAACCAGCTTGATGAAATTCATGAGTTATTTCCACTCCTAATCAAAAACGCTCCAACACGGTGAGATAAGCATTTTTTGATCCTATGGCTATATCTTTTAAACTTGTAGCTGGATTACACTGAATTTGACATAGATTATGCAGAATCATGTCCTAAACAACATATTTCAACAGCAGAATCCAGCTTGATGAAATTCAAAAGTTATTGCCACTCCTAATCAAAAACGCTCCAACTCGGTGAGATAAGCACTTTTTGACCCTAGGGCTATATCTTTTAAACCTGTGAAGGGATGACACTAGATTTGACATATATTGTGCAGAATCATGTCCTAAACAACATATTTCAACAGCAGAAACCAGCTAAATGAAATTCAAAAGTTATTGCCACTCCTAATCAAAAACGCTCCAACTCGGTGAGATAAGCATTTTTTGACCCTATGGCTATATCTTTTAAACTTGTAGCTGGATTACACTGAATTTGACATATATTGTGCAGAATCATGTCCTAAACAACATATTTCAATAGCAGAAACCAGCTTGATGAAATTCAAAAGTTATTGCCACTCCTAATCAAAAACGCTCCAACTCGGTGAGATAAGCACTTTTTGAACGAATGGCTATATCTCTTGAACCTGTGAAGGGATTACACTAGTTTTGACATATATTGTGCAGAATCATGTCCTAAACAACATATTTCAACAGCAGAAACCAGCTTGATGAAATTCAAAAGTTATTGCCACTCCTAATCAAAAACGCTCCAACTCGGTGAGATAAGCACTTTTTGAACGAATGGCTATATCTCTTGAACCTGTGAAGGGATTACACTAGTTTTGACATATATTGTGCAGAATCATGTCCTAAACAACATATTTCAACAGCAGAAACCAGCTTGATGAAATTCAAAAGTTATTGCCACTCCTAATCAAAAACGCTCCAACTCGGTGAGATAAGCATTTTTTGACCCTATGGCTATATCTTTTAAACTTGTAGCTGGATTACACTGAATTTGACATATATTGTGCAAAATCATGTCCTAAACAACATATTTCAAAAGCAGAAACTTGCTTGATGAAATTCAAAAGTTATTGCCACTCCTAATCAAAAACGCTCCAACTCGGTGAGATAAGCACTTTTTGACCCTAGGGCTATATCTTTTAAACCTGTGAAGGGATGACACTAGATTTGACATATATTGTGCAGAATCATGTCCTAAACAACATATTTCAACAGCAGAAACCAGCTAGATGAAATTCAAAAGTTATTGCCACTCCTAATCAAAAACGCTCCAACTCGGTGAGATAAGCACTTTTTGAACGAATGGCTATATCTTTTGAACCTGTGAAGGGATTACACTAGTTTTGACATATATTGTGCAGAATCATGTCCTAAACAACATATTTCAACAGCAGAAACCAGCTTGATGAAATTCAAAAGTTATTGCCACTCCTAATCAAAAACGCTCCAACTCGGTGAGATAAGCATTTTTTGACCCTATGGCTATATCTTTTAAACTTGTAGCTGGATTACACTGAATTTGACATATATTGTGCAGAATCATGTCCTAAACAACATATTTCAATAGCAGAAAGCAGCTTGATGAAATTCAAAAGTTATTGCCACTCCTAATCAAAAACGCTCCAACTCGGTGAGATAAGCACTTTTTGAACGAATGGCTATATCTTTTGAACCTGTGAAGGGATTACACTAGTTTTGACATATATTGTGCAGAATCATGTCCTAAACAACATATTTCAACAGCAGAAACCAGCTTGATGAAATTCAAAAGTTATTGCCACTCCTAATCAAAAACGCTCCAACTCGGTGAGATAAGCATTTTTTGACCCTATGGCTATATCTTTTAAACTTGTAGCTGGATTACACTGAATTTGACATATATTGTGCAGAATCATGTCCTAAACAACATATTTCAAAAGCAGAAACCAGCTTGATGAAATTTGTGAGTTATTACCACTCCTAATCAAAAACGCTCCAACTCGGTGAGATAAGCATTTTTTTACCCTATGGCTATATCTTTTAAACTTGTAGCTGGATTACACTGAATTTGACATATATTATGCAGAATCATGTCCTAAACAACATATTTTTACAGCAGAAACCAGCTCGATGAAATTCAAAAGTTATTGCCACTCCTAATCAAAAACGCTCCAACTCGGTGAGATAAGCACTATTTGAACCTAGGGCTATATCTTTTGAACCTGTGAAGGGATTACACTAGATTTGACATATATTGTGCAGAATCATGTCCTAAACAACATATTTCAATAGCAGAAACCAGCTTGATGAAATTCAAAAGTTATTGCCACTCCTAATCAAAAACGCTCCAACTTGGTGAGATAAGCATTTTTTGACCCTATGGCTATATCTTTTAAACTTGTAGCTGGATTACACTGAATTTGACATATATTGTGCAGAATCATGTCCTAAACAACATATTTCAATAGCAGAAACCAGCTTGATGAAATTCAAAAGTTATTGCCACTCCTAATCAAAAACGCTCCAACTTGGTGAGATAAGCATTTTTTGACCCTATGGCTATATCTTTTAAACTTGTAGCTGGATTACACTGAATTTGACATATATTGTGCAGAATCATGTCCTAAACAACATATTTCAATAGCAGAAACCAGCTTGATGAAATTCAAAAGTTATTGCCACTCCTAATCAAAAACGCTCCAACACGGTGAGATAAGCACTTTTTGACCCTATGGCTATATCTTTTAAACTTGTAGCTGGATTACACTGAATTTGACATATATTGTGCAGAATCATGTCCTAAACAACATATTTCAATAGCAGAAACCAGCTTGATGAAATTCAAAAGTTATTGCCACTCCTAATCAAAAACGCTCCAACACGGTGAGATAAGCACTTTTTGACCCTAGGGCTATATCTTTTAAACCTGTGAAGGGATGACACTAGATTTGACATATATTGTGCAGAATCATGTCCTAAACAACATATTTCAATAGCAGAAACCAGCTTGATGAAATTCAAAAGTTATTGCCACTCCTAATCAAAAACGCTCCAACTCGGTGAGATAAGCACTTTTTGAACGAATGGCTATATCTTTTGAACCTGTGAAGGGATTACACTAGTTTTGACAAATATTGTGCAGAATCATGTCCTAAACAACATATTTCAACAGCAGAAACCAGCTTGATGAAATTCAAAAGTTATTGCCACTCCTAATCAAAAACGCTCCAACTCGGTGAGATAAGCACTTTTTAACCTAGGGCTATATCTTTTGAACCTGTGAAGGGATTACACTAGATTTGACAAATATTGTGCAGAATCTTGTCCTAAACAACATATTTCAACAGCAGAAACCAGCTTGATGAAATTCAAAAGTTATTGCCACTCCTAATCAAAAACGCTCCAACTCGGTGAGATAAGCATTTTTTTAACCCTATCGCTATATCTTTTAAACTTGTAGCTGGATTACACTGAATTTGACATATATTGTGCAGAATCATGTCCTAAACAACATATTTCAATAGCAGAAACCAGCTTGATGAAATTCAAAAGTTATTGCCACTCCTAATCAAAAACGCTCCAACTCGGTGAGATAAGCACTATTTGACCCTATGGCTATATCTTTTAAACTTGTAGCTGGATTACACTGAATTTGACATATATTGTGCAGACTCATGTCCTAAACCACATATTTCAAAAGCAGAAACCAGCTTGATGAAATTCATGAGTTATTTCCACTCCTAATCAAAAACGCTCCAACACGGTGAGATAAGCATTTTTTGATCCTATGGCTATATCTTTTAAACTTGTAGCTGGATTACACTGAATTTGACATAGATTATGCAGAATCATGTCCTAAACAACATATTTCAACAGCAGAATCCAGCTTGATGAAATTCAAAAGTTATTGCCACTCCTAATCAAAAACGCTCCAACTCGGTGAGATAAGCACTTTTTGACCCTAGGGCTATATCTTTTAAACCTGTGAAGGGATGACACTAGATTTGACATATATTGTGCAGAATCATGTCCTAAACAACATATTTCAACAGCAGAAACCAGCTAAATGAAATTCAAAAGTTATTGCCACTCCTAATCAAAAACGCTCCAACTCGGTGAGATAAGCATTTTTTGACCCTATGGCTATATCTTTTAAACTTGTAGCTGGATTACACTGAATTTGACATATATTGTGCAGAATCATGTCCTAAACAACATATTTCAATAGCAGAAACCAGCTTGATGAAATTCAAAAGTTATTGCCACTCCTAATCAAAAACGCTCCAACTCGGTGAGATAAGCACTTTTTGAACGAATGGCTATATCTCTTGAACCTGTGAAGGGATTACACTAGTTTTGACATATATTGTGCAGAATCATGTCCTAAACAACATATTTCAACAGCAGAAACCAGCTTGATGAAATTCAAAAGTTATTGCCACTCCTAATCAAAAACGCTCCAACTCGGTGAGATAAGCACTTTTTGAACGAATGGCTATATCTCTTGAACCTGTGAAGGGATTACACTAGTTTTGACATATATTGTGCAGAATCATGTCCTAAACAACATATTTCAACAGCAGAAACCAGCTTGATGAAATTCAAAAGTTATTGCCACTCCTAATCAAAAACGCTCCAACTCGGTGAGATAAGCATTTTTTGACCCTATGGCTATATCTTTTAAACTTGTAGCTGGATTACACTGAATTTGACATATATTGTGCAAAATCATGTCCTAAACAACATATTTCAAAAGCAGAAACTTGCTTGATGAAATTCAAAAGTTATTGCCACTCCTAATCAAAAACGCTCCAACTCGGTGAGATAAGCACTTTTTGACCCTAGGGCTATATCTTTTAAACCTGTGAAGGGATGACACTAGATTTGACATATATTGTGCAGAATCATGTCCTAAACAACATATTTCAACAGCAGAAACCAGCTAGATGAAATTCAAAAGTTATTGCCACTCCTAATCAAAAACGCTCCAACTCGGTGAGATAAGCACTTTTTGAACGAATGGCTATATCTTTTGAACCTGTGAAGGGATTACACTAGTTTTGACATATATTGTGCAGAATCATGTCCTAAACAACATATTTCAACAGCAGAAACCAGCTTGATGAAATTCAAAAGTTATTGCCACTCCTAATCAAAAACGCTCCAACTCGGTGAGATAAGCATTTTTTGACCCTATGGCTATATCTTTTAAACTTGTAGCTGGATTACACTGAATTTGACATATATTGTGCAGAATCATGTCCTAAACAACATATTTCAATAGCAGAAAGCAGCTTGATGAAATTCAAAAGTTATTGCCACTCCTAATCAAAAACGCTCCAACTCGGTGAGATAAGCACTTTTTGAACGAATGGCTATATCTTTTGAACCTGTGAAGGGATTACACTAGTTTTGACATATATTGTGCAGAATCATGTCCTAAACAACATATTTCAACAGCAGAAACCAGCTTGATGAAATTCAAAAGTTATTGCCACTCCTAATCAAAAACGCTCCAACTCGGTGAGATAAGCATTTTTTGACCCTATGGCTATATCTTTTAAACTTGTAGCTGGATTACACTGAATTTGACATATATTGTGCAGAATCATGTCCTAAACAACATATTTCAAAAGCAGAAACCAGCTTGATGAAATTTGTGAGTTATTACCACTCCTAATCAAAAACGCTCCAACTCGGTGAGATAAGCATTTTTTTACCCTATGGCTATATCTTTTAAACTTGTAGCTGGATTACACTGAATTTGACATATATTATGCAGAATCATGTCCTAAACAACATATTTTTACAGCAGAAACCAGCTCGATGAAATTCAAAAGTTATTGCCACTCCTAATCAAAAACGCTCCAACTCGGTGAGATAAGCACTTTTTGAACGAATGGCTATATCTCTTGAACCTGTGAAGGGATTACACTAGTTTTGACATATATTGTGCAGAATCATGTCCTAAACAACATATTTCAACAGCAGAAACCAGCTTGATGATATTCAAAAGTTATTGCCACTCCTAATCAAAAACGCTCCAACTCGGTGAGATAAGCACTTTTTGAACGAATGGCTATATCTCTTGAACCTGTGAAGGGATTACACTAGTTTTGACATATATTGTGCAGAATCATGTCCTAAACAACATATTTCAACAGCAGAAACCAGCTTGATGAAATTCAAAAGTTATTGCCACTCCTAATCAAAAACGCTCCAACTCGGTGAGATAAGCATTTTTTGACCCTATGGCTATATCTTTTAAACTTGTAGCTGGATTACACTGAATTTGACATATATTGTGCAAAATCATGTCCTAAACAACATATTTCAAAAGCAGAAACTTGCTTGATGAAATTCAAAAGTTATTGCCACTCCTAATCAAAAACGCTCCAACTCGGTGAGATAAGCACTTTTTGACCCTAGGGCTATATCTTTTAAACCTGTGAAGGGATGACACTAGATTTGACATATATTGTGCAGAATCATGTCCTAAACAACATATTTCAACAGCAGAAACCAGCTAGATGAAATTCAAAAGTTATTGCCACTCCTAATCAAAAACGCTCCAACTCGGTGAGATAAGCACTTTTTGAACGAATGGCTATATCTTTTGAACCTGTGAAGGGATTACACTAGTTTTGACATATATTGTGCAGAATCATGTCCTAAACAACATATTTCAACAGCAGAAACCAGCTTGATGAAATTCAAAAGTTATTGCCACTCCTAATCAAAAACGCTCCAACTCGGTGAGATAAGCATTTTTTGACCCTATGGCTATATCTTTTAAACTTGTAGCTGGATTACACTGAATTTGACATATATTGTGCAGAATCATGTCCTAAAAAACATATTTCAATAGCAGAAAGCAGCTTGATGAAATTCAAAAGTTATTGCCACTCCTAATCAAAAACGCTCCAACTCGGTGAGATAAGCACTTTTTGAACGAATGGCTATATCTTTTGAACCTGTGAAGGGATTACACTAGTTTTGACATATATTGTGCAGAATCATGTCCTAAACAACATATTTCAACAGCAGAAACCAGCTTGATGAAATTCAAAAGTTATTGCCACTCCTAATCAAAAACGCTCCAACTCGGTGAGATAAGCATTTTTTGACCCTATGGCTATATCTTTTAAACTTGTAGCTGGATTACACTGAATTTGACATATATTGTGCAGAATCATGTCCTAAACAACATATTTCAAAAGCAGAAACCAGCTTGATGAAATTTGTGAGTTATTACCACTCCTAATCAAAAACGCTCCAACTCGGTGAGATAAGCATTTTTTTACCCTATGGCTATATCTTTTAAACTTGTAGCTGGATTACACTGAATTTGACATATATTATGCAGAATCATGTCCTAAACAACATATTTCAACAGCAGAAACCAGCTCGATGAAATGCAAAAGTTATTGCCACTCCTAATCAAAAACGCTCCAACTCGGTGAGATAAGCACTATTTGAACCTAGGGCTATATCTTTTGAACCTGTGAAGGGATTACACTAGATTTGACATATATTGTGCAGAATCATGTCCTAAACAACATATTTCAATAGCAGAAACCAGCTTGATGAAATTCAAAAGTTATTGCCACTCCTAATCAAAAACGCTCCACTCGGTGAGATAAGCATTTTTTGACCCTATGGCTATATCTTTTAAACTTGTAGCTGGATTACACTGAATTTGACATATATTATGCAGAATCATGTCCTAAACAACATATTTCAATAGCAGAAACCAGCTTGATGAAATTCAAAAGTTATTGCCACTCCTAATCAAAAATGCTCCAACTCGGGGAGATAAGCAATTTTTGACCCTATGGGTATATCTTTTAAACTTGTAGCTGGATTACACTGAATTTGACATATATATTGCAGAATCATGTCCTAAACAACATATTTCAATAGCAGAAACCAGCTTGATGAAATTCAAAAGTTATTGCCACTCCTAATCAAAAACGCTCCAACTTGGTGAGATAAGCATTTTTTGACCCTATGGCTATATCTTTTAAACTTGTAGCTGGATTACACTGAATTTGACATATATTGTGCAGAATCATGTCCTAAACAACATATTTCAATAGCAGAAACCAGCTTGATGAAATTCAAAAGTTATTGCCACTCCTAATCAAAAACGCTCCAACACGGTGAGATAAGCACTTTTTGACCCTATGGCTATATCTTTTAAACTTGTAGCTGGATTACACTGAATTTGACATATATTGTGCAGAATCATGTCCTAAACAACATATTTCAATAGCAGAAACCAGCTTGATGAAATTCAAAAGTTATTGCCACTCCTAATCAAAAACGCTCCAACACGGTGAGATAAGCACTTTTTGACCCTAGGGCTATATCTTTTAAACCTGTGAAGGGATGACACTAGATTTGACATATATTGTGCAGAATCATGTCCTAAACAACATATTTCAATAGCAGAAACCAGCTTGATGAAATTCAAAAGTTATTGCCACTCCTAATCAAAAACGCTCCAACTCGGTGAGATAAGCACTTTTTGAACGAATGGCTATATCTTTTGAACCTGTGAAGGGATTACACTAGTTTTGACAAATATTGTGCAGAATCATGTCCTAAACAACATATTTCAACAGCAGAAACCAGCTTGATGAAATTCAAAAGTTATTGCCACTCCTAATCAAAAACGCTCCAACTCGGTGAGATAAGCACTTTTTAACCTAGGGCTATATCTTTTGAACCTGTGAAGGGATTACACTAGATTTGACAAATATTGTGCAGAATCTTGTCCTAAACAACATATTTCAACAGCAGAAACCAGCTTGATGAAATTCAAAAGTTATTGCCACTCCTAATCAAAAACGCTCCAACTCGGTGAGATAAGCATTTTTTTAACCCTATGGCTATATCTTTTGAACCTGTGAAGGGATTACACTAGTTTTGACATATATTGTGCAGAATCATGTCCTAAACAACATATTTCAACAGCAGAAACCAGCTTGATGAAATTCAAAAGTTATTGCCACTCCTAATCAAAAACGCTCCAACACGGTGAGATAAGCACTTTTTGACCCTATGGCTATATCTTTTAAACTTGTAGCTGGATTACACTGAATTTGACATATATTGTGCAGAATCATGTCCTAAACAACATATTTCAATAGCAGAAACCAGCTTGATGAAATTCAAAAGTTATTGCCACTCCTAATCAAAAACGCTCCAACACGGTGAGATAAGCACTTTTTGACCCTAGGGCTATATCTTTTAAACCTGTGAAGGGATGACACTAGATTTGACATATATTGTGCAGAATCATGTCCTAAACAACATATTTCAATAGCAGAAACCAGCTTGATGAAATTCAAAAGTTATTGCCACTCCTAATCAAAAACGCTCCAACTCGGTGAGATAAGCACTTTTTGAACGAATGGCTATATCTTTTGAACCTGTGAAGGGATTACACTAGTTTTGACAAATATTGTGCAGAATCATGTCCTAAACAACATATTTCAACAGCAGAAACCAGCTTGATGAAATTCAAAAGTTATTGCCACTCCTAATCAAAAACGCTCCAACTCGGTGAGATAAGCATTTTTTGACCCTATGGCTATATCTTTTAAACTTGTAGCTGGATTACACTGAATTTGACATATATTGTGCAGAATCATGTCCTAAACAACATATTTCAAAAGCAGAAACCAGCTTCATGAAATTCGTGAGTTATTACCACTCCTAATCAAAAACGCTCCAACTCGGTGAGATAAGCATTTTTTGACCCTATGGCTATATCTTTTAAACTTGTAGCTGGATTACACTGAATTTGACATATATTGTGCAGAATCATGTCCTAAACAACATATTTCAATAGCAGAAACCAGCTTGATGATATTCAAAATTTATTGCCACTCCTAATCAAAAACGCTCCAACACGGTGAGATAAGCACTTTTTGACCCTATGGCTATATCTTTTAAACTTGTAGCTGGATTACACTGAATTTGACATATATTGTGCAGAATCATGTCCTAAACAACATATTTCAATAGCAGAAACCAGTTTGATGAAATTCAAAAGTTATTGCCACTCCTAATCAAAAACGCTCCAACACGGTGAGATAAGCACTTTTTGACCCTAGAGCTATATCTTTTAAACTTGTAGCTGGATTACACTGAATTTGACATATATTGTGCAGAATCATGTCCTAAACAACATATTTCAATAGCAGAAACCAGCTTGATGAAATTCAAAAGTTATTGCCACTCCTAATTAAAAACGCTCCAACACTGTGAGATAAGCACTTTTTGACCCTAGGGCTATATCTTTTAAACCTGTGAAGGGATGACACTAGATTTGACATATTATGTGCAGAATCATGTCCTAAACAACATATTTCAACAGCAGGAACCAGCTTGATGAAATTCAAAAGTTATTGCCACTCCTAATCAAAAACGCTCCAACTCGATGAGATAAGCACTTTTTGAACGAATGGCTATATCTTTTGAACCTGTGAAGGGATTACACTAGTTTTGACAAATATTGTGCAGAATCATGTCCTAAACAACATATTTCAACAGCAGAAACCAGCTTGATGAAATTCAAAAGTTATTGCCACTCCTAATCAAAAACGCTCCAACTCGGTGAGATAAGCACTTTTTGAACCTAGGGCTATATCTTTTGAACCTGTGAAGGGATTACACTAGATTTGACATATATTGTGCAAAATCATGTCCTAAACAACATATTTCAACAGCAGAAACCAGCTTGATGAAATTCAAAAGTTATTGCCACTTCTAATCAAAAACGCTCCACTTGGTGAGATAAGCATTTTTTGACCCTATGGCTATATCTTTTAAACTTGTAGCTGGATTACACTGAATTTGACATATATTATGCAGAATCATGTCCTAAAAAACATATTTCAATAGCAGAAACCAGCTTGATGAAATTCAAAAGTTATTGCCACTCCTAATCAAAAACGCTCCAACTCGGTGAGATAAGCATTTTTTGACCCTATGGCTATATCTTTTAAACTTGTAGCTGGATTACACTGAATTTGACATATATTGTGCAGAATCATGTCCTAAACAACATATTTCAATAGCAGAAACCAGCTTGATGAAATTCAAAAGTTATTGCCACTCCTAATCAAAAACGCTCCAACTCGGTGAGATAAGCACTTTTTGAACGAATGGCTATATCTTTTGAACCTGTGAAGGGATTACACTAGTTTTGACATATATTGTGCAGAATCATGTCCTAAACAACATATTTCAACAGCAGAAACCAGCTTGATGAAATTCAAAAGTTATTGCCACTCCTAATCAAAAACGCTCCAACTCGGTGAGACAAGCATTTTTTGACCCTATGGCTATATATTTTAAACTTGTAGCTGGATTACACTGAATTTGACATATATTATGCAGAATCATGTCCTAAACAACATATTTCAACAGCAGAAATCAGCTTGATGAAATTCAAAAGTTATTGCCACTCCTAATCAAAAACGCTCCAACTCGGTGAGATAAGCACTTTTTGAACCTAGGGCTATATCTTTTGAACCTGTGAAGGGATTACACTAGATTTGACATATATTGTGCAGAATCATGTCCTAAACAACATTTTTCAACAGCAGAAACCACCTTGATGAAATTCAAAAGTTATTGCCACTCCTAATCAAAAACGCTCCAACTCGGTGAGATAAGCACTTTTTGAACCTTGGGCTATATCTTTTAAACTTGTAGCTGGATTACACTGAATTTGACATATATTGTGCAGAATTATGTCCTAAACAACATATTTCAATAGCAGAAACCAGCTTGATGAAATTCATGAGTTATTACCACTCCTAATCAAAAACGCTCCAACTCGGTGAGATAAGCATTTTTTGACCCTATGCTATATCTTTTAAACTTGTAGCTGGATTACACTGAATTTGACATATATTTTGCAGAATCATGTCCTAAACAACATATTTCAATAGCAGAAACCAGCTTGATGAAATTCAAAAGTTATTGCCACTCCTAATCAAAAACGCTCCAACTCGGTGAGATAAGCTATTTTTGACCCTATGGCTATATCTTTTAAACCTGTAGCTGGATTACACTGAATTTGACATATATTGTGCAGAATCATGTCCTAAATAACATATTTCAATAGCAGAAACCAGCTTGATGAAATTCAAAAGTTATTTCCACTCCTAATCAAAAACGCTTCAACTCGGTGAGATAAGCACTTTTTGAACCTAGGGCTATATCTTTTGAACCTGTGAAGGGATTACACTAGATTTGATATATATTGTGCAAAATCATGTCCTCAACAACATATTTCAATAGCAGAAACCAGCTTGATGAAATTCAAAAGTTATTTCCACTCCAAATCAAAAACGCTCCAACTCGGTGAGATAAGCATTTTTTGACCCTATGGCTATATCTTTTAAACTTGTAGCTGGATTACACTAAATTTGACATATATTGTGCAGAATCATGTCCTAAACAACATATTTCAAAAGCAGAAACCAGCTTGATGAAATTCATGAGTTATTACCACTCCTAATCAAAAACGCTCCAACTCGGTGAGATAAGCATTTTTTGACCCTATGGCTATATCTTTTAAACTTGTAGCTGGATTACACTGAATTTGACATATATTATGCAGAATCATGTCCTAAACAACATATTTCAATAGCAGAAACCAGCTTGATGAAATTCAAAAGTTATTGCCACTCCTAATCAAAAACACTCCAACTCGGTGAGATAAGCACTTTTTGAACGAATGGCTATATCTTTTGAACCTGTGAAGGGATTACACTAGTTTTGAAAAATATTGTGCAGAATCATGTCCTAAACAACATATTTCAACAGCAGAAATCAGCTTGATGCAATTCAAAAGTTATTGCCACTCCTAATCAAAAACGCTCCAACTCGGTGAGATAAGCACTTTTTGAACCTAGGGCTATATCTTTTGAACCTGTGAAGGGATTACACTAGATTTGACATATATTGTGCAGAATCATGTCCTAAACAACATATTATCAATAGCAGAAACCAGCTTGATGAAATTCAAAAGTTATTGCCACTCCTAATCAAAAACGCTCCAACTCGGTGAGATTAGCATTTTTTGACCCTATGGCTATATCTTTTGAACTTGTAGCTGGATTACACTGAATTTGACATATATTGTGCAGAATCATGTCCTAAACAACATATTTCAACAGCAGAAACCAGCTTGATGAAATTCAAAAGTTATTGCCACTCCTAATCAAAAACGCTCCAACTCGGTGAGGTAAGCATTTTTTGACCCTATGGCTATATCTTTTAAACTTGTAGCTGGATTACACTGAATTTGACATATATTGTGCAGAATCATGTCCTAAACAACATATTTCAACAGCAGAAACCAGCTTGATGAAATTCAAAAGTTATTGCCACTCCTAATCAAAAACGCTCCAACTCGGTGAGATAAGCACTTTTTGAACCTAGGGCTATATCTTTTGAACCTGTGAAGGGATTACACTAGATTTGACATATATTGTGCAGAATCATGTCCTAAACAACATATTTCAATAGCAGAAACCAGCTTGATGAAATTCAAAAGTTATTGCCACTCCTAATCAAAAACGCTCCAACTCGGTGAGATAAGCATTTTTTGACCCTATGGCTATATCTTTTAAACTTGTAGCTGGATTACACTGAATTTGACATATATTGTGCAGAATCATGTCCTAAACAACATATTTCAATAGCAGAAACCAGCTTGATGAAATTCAAAAGTTATTTCCACTCCTAATCAAAAACGCTCCAACTCGGTGAGATAAGCACTTTTTGAACCTAGGGCTATATCTTTTGAACCTGTGAAGGGATTACACTAGATTTGACATATATTGTGCAGAATCATGTCCTAAACAACATGTTTCAATAGCAGAAACCAGCTTGATGAAATTCAAAAGTTATTGCCACTCCTAATCAAAAACGCTCCAACTCGGTGAGATAAGCATTTTTTGACCCTATGGCTATATCTTTTAAACTTGTAGCTGGATTACACTGAATTTGACATATATTATGCAGAATCATGTCCTAAACAACATATTTCAACAGCAGAAACCAGCTTGATGAAATTCAAAAGTTATTGCCACTCCTAATCAAAAACGCTCCAACTCGGTGAGATAAGCACTTTTTGAACGAATGGCTATATCTTTTGAACCTGTGAAGGGATTACACTAGTTTTGACATATATTGTGCAGAATCATGTCCTAAACAACATATTTCAACAGCAGAAACCAGCTTGATGAAATTCAAATGTTATTGCCACTCCTAATCAAAAACGCTCCAACTCGGTGAGATAAGCACTTTTTGAACCTAGGGCTATATCTTTTGAACCTGTGAAGGGATTACACTAGATTTGACATATATTGTGCAGAATCATGTCCTAAACAACATATTTCAACAGCAGAAACCACCTTGATGAAATTCAAAAGTTATTGCCACTCCTAATCAAAAACGCTCCAACTCGGTGAGATAAGCACTTTTTGAACCTTGGGCTATATCTTTTAAACTTGTAGCTGGATTACACTGAATTTGACATATATTGTGCAGAATCATGTCCTAAACAACATATTTCAATAGCAGAAACCAGCTTGATGAAATTCAAAAGTTATTTCCACTCCTAATCAAAAACGCTCCAACTCGGTGAGATAAGCACTTTTTGAACCTAGGGCTATATCTTTTGAACCTGTGAAGGGATTACACTAGATTTGACATATATTGTGCAGAATCATGTCCTAAACAACATATTTCAATAGCAGAAACCAGCTTGATGAAATTCAAAAGTTATTGCCACTCCTAATCAAAAACGCTCCAACTCGGTGAGATAAGCATTTTTTGACCCTATGGCTATATCTTTTAAACTTGTAGCTGGATTACACTGAATTTGACATATATTATGCAGAATCATGTCCTAAACAACATATTTCAACAGCAAAATCCAGCTTGATGAAATTCAAAAGTTATTGCCACTCCTAATCAAAAACGCTCCAACTCGGTGAGATAAGCACTTTTTGACCCTAGGGCTATATCTTTTAAACCTGTGAAGGGATGACACTAGATTTGACATATATTGTGCAGAATCATGTCCTAAACAACATATTTTAAAAGCAAAAACCAGCTTGATGAAATTCAAAAGTTATTGCTACTCTAATCAAAAACGCTCCAACTCGGTGAGATAAGCACTTTTTGAACGAATGGCTATATCTTTTGAACCTGTGAAGGGATTACAGTAGTTTTGACATATATTGTGCAGAATCATGTCCTAAACAACATATTTCAACAGCAGAAACCAGCTTGTTGAAATTCAAAATTTATTGCCACTCCTAATCAAAAACGCTCCAACTCGGTGAGATAAGCATTTTTTGACCCTATGGCTATATCTTTTAAACTTGTAGCTGGATTACACTGAATTTGACATATATTGTGCAGAATCATGTCCTAAACAACATATTTCAATAGCAGAAACCAGCTTGATGAAATTCAAAAGTTATTGCCACTCCTAATCAAAAACGCTCCAACTTGGTGAGATAAGCACTTTTTGAACCTAGGGCTATATCTTTTGAACCTGTGAAGGGATTACACTAGATTTGACATATATTGTGCAGAATCATGTCCTAAACAACATATTTCAATAGTAGAAACCAGCTTGATGAAATTCAAAAGTTATTGCCACTCCTAATCAAATACGCTCCAACTCGGTGAGATAAGCATTTTTTGACCCTATGGCTATATCTTTTAAACTTGTAGCTGGATTACACTGAATTTGACATATATTATGCAGAATCATGTCCTAAACAACATATTTCAACAGCAGAAACCAGCTTGATGAAATTCAAAAGTTATTGCCACTCCTAATCAAAAACGCTCCAACTCGGTGAGATAAGCACTTTTTGAACCTAGGGCTATATCTTTTGAACCTGTGAAGGGATTACACTAGATTTGACATATATTGTGCAAAATCATGTCCTAAACAACATATTTCAACAGCAGAAACCAGCTTGATGAAATTCAAAAGTTATTGCCACTCCTAATCAAAAACGCTCCAACTCGGTGAGATATGCACTTTTTGACCCTAGGGCTATATCTTTTAAACTTGTAGCTGGATTACACTGAATTTGACATATATTGTGCAGAATCATGTCCTAAATAACATATTTAAACAGCAGGAACCAGCTTGATGAAATTCATGAGTTATTTCCACTCCTAATCAAAAACGCTCCAACTCGGTGAGATAAGCATTTTTTGACCCTATGGCTATATCTTTTAAACTTGTAGCTGGATTACACTGAATTTGACATATATTATGCAGAATCATGTCCTAAACAACATATTTCAACAGCAGAATCCAGCTTGATGAAATTCAAAAGTTATTGCCACTCCTAATCAAAAACGCTCCAACTCGGTGAGATAACCACTTTTTGACCCTAGGGCTATATCTTTTAAACCTGTGAAGGGATGACACTAGATTTGACATATATTGTGCAGAATCATGTCCTAAACAACATATTTCAACAGCAGAAACCAGCTTGATGAAATTCAAAAGTTATTGCTACTCCTAATCAAAAACGCTCCAACTCGGTGAGATAAGCACTTTTTGAACGAATGGCTATATCTTTTGAACCTGTGAAGGGATTACACTAGTTTTGACATATATTGTGCAGAATCATGTCCTAAACAACATATTTCAACAGCAGAAACCAGCTTGTTGAAATTCAAAAGTTATTGCCACTCCTAATCAAAAACGCTCCAACTCGGTGAGATAAGCATTTTTTGACCCTATGGCTATATCTTTTAAACTTGTAGCTGGATTACACTGAATTTGACATATATTGTGCAGAATCATGTCCTAAACAACATATTTCAAAAGCAGAAACCAGCTTGATGAAATTCGTGAGTTATTACCACTCCTAATCAAAAACGCTCCAACTCGGTGAGATAAGCATTTTTTGACCCTATGGCTATATCTTTTAAACTTGTAGCTGGATTACACTGAATTTGACATATATTATGCAGAATCATGTCCTAAACAACATATTTCAACAGCAGAAACCAGCTTGATGAAATTCAAAAGTTATTGCCACTCCTAATCAAAAACGCTCCAACTCGGTGAGATAAGCACTTTTTGAACCTAGGGCTATATCTTTTGAACCTGTGAAGGGATTACACTAGATTTGACATATATTGTGCAGAATCATGTCCTAAACAACATATTTCAATAGCAGAAACCAGCTTGATGAAATTCAAAAGTTATTGCCACTCCTAATCAAAAACGCTCCACTCGGTGAGATAAGCATTTTTTGACCCTATGGCTATATCTTTTAAACTTGTAGCTGGATTACACTGAATTTGACATATATTATGCAGAATCATGTCCTAAACAACATATTTCAATAGCAGAAACCAGCTTGATGAAATTCAAAAGTTATTGCCACTCCTAATCAAAAATGCTCCAACTCGGGGAGATAAGCACTTTTTGACCCTATGGGTATATCTTTTAAACTTGTAGCTGGATT
The DNA here is from genome assembly GCF_037954325.1 of Fistularia commersonii. NCBI lineage: Eukaryota > Metazoa > Chordata > Actinopteri > Syngnathiformes > Fistulariidae > Fistularia > Fistularia commersonii. The sequence goes on from NW_028234036.1 coordinate 186,280, forward strand.
ACACTGAATTTGACATATATCATGCAGAATCATGTCATAAACAACATATTTCAATAGCAGAAACCAGCTTGATGAAATTCAAAAGTTATTGCCACTCCTAATCAAAAACGCTCCAACTTGGTGAGATAAGCATTTTTTGACCCTATGGCTATATCTTTTAAACTTGTAGCTGGATTACACTGAATTTGACATATATTGTGCAGAATCATGTCCTAAACAACATATTTCAATAGCAGAAACCAGCTTGATGAAATTCAAAAGTTATTGCCACTCCTAATCAAAAACGCTCCAACACGGTGAGATATGCACTTTTTGACCCTATGGCTATATCTTTTAAACTTGTAGCTGGATTACACTGAATTTGACATATATTGTGCAGAATCTTGTCCTAAACAACATATTTCAATAGCAGAAACCAGCTTGATGAAATTCAAAAGTTATTACCACTCCTAATCAAAAACGCTCCAACACGGTGAGATAAGCACTTTTTGACCCTATGGCTATATCTTTTAAACCTGTGAAGGGATGACACTAGATTTGACATATATTGTGCAAAATCATGTCCTAAACAACATATTTCAACAGCAGAAACCAGCTTGATGAAATTCAAAAGTTAATGCCACTCCTAATCAAAAACGCTCCAACTCGGTGAGATAAGCACTTTTTGAACCTAGGGCTATATCTTTTGAACCTGTGAAGGGATTACACTAGATTTGACATATATTGTGCAGAATCATGTCCTAAACAACATATTTCAACAGCAGAAACCAGCTTGATGAAATTCAAAAGTTATTGCCACTCCTAATCAAAAACGCTCCACTCGGTGAGATAAGCATTTTTTGACCCTATGGCTATATCTTTTAAACTTGTAGCTGGATTACACTGAATTTGACATATATTATGCAGAATCATGTCCTAAACAACATATTTCAATAGCAGAAACCAGCTTGATGAAATTCAAAAGTTATTTCCACTCCTAATCAAAAACGCTCCAACTCGGTGAGATAAGCACTTTTTGAACCTGAGGCTAAATCTTTTGAACCTGTGAAGGGATTACACTAGATTTGACATATATTGTGCAGAATCATGTCCTAAACAACATATTTAAATAGCAGAAACCAGCTTGATGAAATTCAAAAGTTATTGCCACTCCTAATCAAAAACGCTCCACTCGGTGAGATAAGCATTTTTTGACCCTATGTCTATATCTTTTAAACTTGTAGCTGGATTACACTGAATTTGACATATATTATGCAGACTCATGTCCTAAACAACATATTTCAACAGCAGAATCCAGCTTGATGAAATTCAAAAGTTATTGCCACTCCTAATCAAAAACGCTCCAACTCGGTGAGATAAGCACTTTTTGACCCTAGGGCTATATCTTTTAAACCTGTGAAGGGATGACACTAGATTTGACATATATTGTGCAGAATCATGTCCTAAACAACATATTTCAACAGCAGAAACCAGCTTGATGAAATTCAAAAGTTATTGCTACTCCTAATCAAAAACGCTCCAACTCGGTGAGATAAGCACTTTTTGAACGAATGGCTATATCTTTTGAACCTGTGAAGGGATTACACTAGTTTTGACATATATTGTGCAGAATCATGTCCTAAACAACATATTTCAACAGCAGAAACCAGCTTGTTGAAATTCAAAAGTTATTGCCACTCCTAATCAAAAACGCTCCAACTCGGTGAGATAAGCATTTTTTGACCCTATGGCTATATCTTTTAAACTTGTAGCTGGATTACACTGAATTTGACATATATTGTGCAGAATCATGTCCTAAACAACATATTTCAAAAGCAGAAACCAGCTTGATGAAATTCGTGAGTTATTACCACTCCTAATCAAAAACGCTCCAACTCGGTGAGATAAGCATTTTTTGACCCTATGGCTATATCTTTTAAACTTGTAGCTGGATTACACTGAATTTGACATATATTATGCAGAATCATGTCCTAAACAACATATTTCAACAGCAGAAACCAGCTTGATGAAATTCAAAAGTTATTGCCACTCCTAATCAAAAACGCTCCAACTCGGTGAGATAAGCACTTTTTGAACCTAGGGCTATATCTTTTGAACCTGTGAAGGGATTACACTAGATTTGACATATATTGTGCAGAATCATGTCCTAAACAACATATTTCAATAGCAGAAACCAGCTTGATGAAATTCAAAAGTTATTGCCACTCCTAATCAAAAACGCTCCACTCGGTGAGATAAGCATTTTTTGACCCTATGGCTATATCTTTTAAACTTGTAGCTGGATTACACTGAATTTGACATATATTATGCAGAATCATGTCCTAAACAACATATTTCAATAGCAGAAACCAGCTTGATGAAATTCAAAAGTTATTGCCACTCCTAATCAAAAATGCTCCAACTCGGGGAGATAAGCAATTTTTGACCCTATGGGTATATCTTTTAAACTTGTAGCTGGATTACACTGAATTTGACATATATTATGCAGAATCATGTCATAAACAACATATTTCAATAGCAGAAACCAGCTTGATGAAATTCAAAAGTTATTGCCACTCCTAATCAAAAACGCTCCAACTTGGTGAGATAAGCATTTTTTGACCCTATGGCTATATCTTTTAAACTTGTAGCTGGATTACACTGAATTTGACATATATTGTGCAGAATCATGTCCTAAACAACATATTTCAATAGCAGAAACCAGCTTGATGAAATTCAAAAGTTATTGCCACTCCTAATCAAAAACGCTCCAACACGGTGAGATAAGCACTTTTTGACCCTATGGCTATATCTTTTAAACTTGTAGCTGGATTACACTGAATTTGACATATATTGTGCAGAATCTTGTCCTAAACAACATATTTCAATAGCAGAAACCAGCTTGATGAAATTCAAAAGTTATTGCCACTCCTAATCAAAAACGCTCCAACACGGTGAGATAAGCACTTTTTGACCCTATGGCTATATCTTTTAAACCTGTGAAGGGATGACACTAGATTTGACATATATTGTGCAAAATCATGTCCTAAACAACATATTTCAACAGCAGAAACCAGCTTGATGAAATTCAAAAGTTAATGCCACTCCTAATCAAAAACGCTCCAACTCGGTGAGATAAGCACTTTTTGAACCTAGGGCTATATCTTTTGAACCTGTGAAGGGATTACACTAGATTTGACATATATTGTGCAGAATCATGTCCTAAACAACATATTTCAACAGCAGAAACCAGCTTGATGAAATTCAAAAGTTATTGCCACTCCTAATCAAAAACGCTCCACTCGGTGAGATAAGCATTTTTTGACCCTATGGCTATATCTTTTAAACTTGTAGCTGGATTACACTGAATTTGACATATATTATGCAGAATCATGTCCTAAACAACATATTTCAATAGCAGAAACCAGCTTGATGAAATTCAAAAGTTATTTCCACTCCTAATCAAAAACGCTCCAACTCGGTGAGATAAGCACTTTTTGAACCTGAGGCTAAATCTTTTGAACCTGTGAAGGGATTACACTAGATTTGACATATATTGTGCAGAATCATGTCCTAAACAACATATTTAAATAGCAGAAACCAGCTTGATGAAATTCAAAAGTTATTGCCACTCCTAATCAAAAACGCTCCACTCGGTGAGATAAGCATTTTTTGACCCTATGGCTATATCTTTTAAACTTGTAGCTGGATTACACTGAATTTGACATATATTATGCAGACTCATGTCCTAAACAACATATTTCAACAGCAGAATCCAGCTTGATGAAATTCAAAAGTTATTGCCACTCCTAATCAAAAACGCTCCAACTCGGTGAGATAAGCACTTTTTGACCCTAGGGCTATATCTTTTAAACCTGTGAAGGGATGACACTAGATTTGACATATATTGTGCAGAATCATGTCCTAAACAACATATTTCAACAGCAGAAACCAGCTTGATGAAATTCAAAAGTTATTGCTACTCCTAATCAAAAACGCTCCAACTCGGTGAGATAAGCACTTTTTGAACGAATGGCTATATCTTTTGAACCTGTGAAGGGATTACACTAGTTTTGACATATATTGTGCAGAATCATGTCCTAAACAACATATTTCAACAGCAGAAACCAGCTTGTTGAAATTCAAAAGTTATTGCCACTCCTAATCAAAAACGCTCCAACTCGGTGAGATAAGCATTTTTTGACCCTATGGCTATATCTTTTAAACTTGTAGCTGGATTACACTGAATTTGACATATATTGTGCAGAATCATGTCCTAAACAACATATTTCAAAAGCAGAAACCAGCTTGATGAAATTCGTGAGTTATTACCACTCCTAATCAAAAACGCTCCAACTCGGTGAGATAAGCATTTTTTGACCCTATGGCTATATCTTTTAAACTTGTAGCTGGATTACACTGAATTTGACATATATTATGCAGAATCATGTCCTAAACAACATATTTCAACAGCAGAAACCAGCTTGATGAAATTCAAAAGTTATTGCCACTCCTAATCAAAAACGCTCCAACTCGGTGAGATAAGCACTTTTTGAACCTATGGCTATATCTTTTGAACCTGTGAAGGGATTACACTAGATTTGACATATATTGTGCAGAATCATGTCCTAAACAACATATTTCAATAGCAGAAACCAGCTTGATGAAATTCAAAAGTTATTGCCACTCCTAATCAAAAACGCTCCACTCGGTGAGATAAGCATTTTTTGACCCTATGGCTATATCTTTTAAACTTGTAGCTGGATTACACTGAATTTGACATATATTATGCAGAATCATGTCCTAAACAACATATTTCAATAGCAGAAACCAGCTTGATGAAATTCAAAAGTTATTGCCACTCCCAATCAAAAATGCTCCAACTCGGGGAGATAAGCAATTTTTGACCCTATGGGTATATCTTTTAAACTTGTAGCTGGATTACACTGAATTTGACATATATTATGCAGAATCATGTCATAAACAACATATTTCAATAGCAGAAACCAGCTTGATGAAATTCAAAAGTTATTGCCACTCCTAATCAAAAACGCTCCAACTTGGTGAGATAAGCATTTTTTGACCCTATGGCTATATCTTTTAAACTTGTAGCTGGATTACACTGAATTTGACATATATTGTGCAGAATCATGTCCTAAACAACATATTTCAATAGCAGAAACCAGCTTGATGAAATTCAAAAGTTATTGCCACTCCTAATCAAAAACGCTCCAACACGGTGAGATAAGCACTTTTTGACCCTATGGCTATATCTTTTAAACTTGTAGCTGGATTACACTGAATTTGACATATATTGTGCAGAATCTTGTCCTAAACAACATATTTCAATAGCAGAAACCAGCTCGATGAAATTCAAAAGTTATTGCCACTCCTAATCAAAAACGCTCCAACACGGTGAGATAAGCACTTTTTGACCCTATGGCTATATCTTTTAAACCTGTGAAGGGATGACACTAGATTTGACATATATTGTGCAGAATCATGTCCTAAACAACATATTTCAACAGCAGAAACCAGCTTGATGAAATTCAAAAGTTAATGCCACTCCTAATCAAAAACGCTCCAACTCGGTGAGATAAGCACTTTTTGAACGAATGGCTATATCTTTTGAACCTGTGAAGGATTTACAGTAGTTTTGACATATATTGTGCAGAATCATGTCCTAAACAACATATTTCAAAAGCAGAAACCAGCTTGATGAAATTCAAAAGTTATTGCCACTCCTAATCAAAAACGCTCCAACTCGGTGAGATAAGCACTTTTTGAACCTAGGGCTATATCTTTTGAACCTGTGAAGGGATTACACTAGATTTGACATATATTGTGCAGAATCATGTCCTAAACAACATATTTCAACAGCAAAAACCAGCTTGATGAAATTCAAAAGTTATTGCCACTCCTAATCAAAAACGCTCCACTCGGTGAGATAAGCATTTTTTGACCCTATGGCTATATCTTTTAAACTTGTAGCTGGATTACACTGAATTTGACATATATTATGCAAAATCATGTCCTAAACAACATATTTCAATAGCAGAAACCAGCTTGATGAAATTCAAAAGTTATTTCCACTCCTAATCAAAAACGCTCCAACTCGGTGAGATAAGCACTTTTTGAACCTAGGGCTAAATCTTTTGAACCTGTGAAGGGATTACACTAGATTTGACATATATTGTGCAGAATCATGTCCTAAACAACATATTTAAATAGCAGAAACCAGCTTGATGAAATTCAAAAGTTATTGCCACTCCTAATCAAAAACGCTCCACTCGGTGAGATAAGCATTTTTTGACCCTATGGCTATATCTTTTAAACTTGTAGCTGGATTACACTGAATTTGACATATATTATGCAGAATCACGTCCTAAACAACATATTTCAATAGCAGAAACCAGCTTGATGAAATTCAAAAGTTATTGCCACTCCTAATCAAAAATGCTCCAACTCTGGGAGATAAGCAATTTTTGACCCTAGGGCTATATCTTTTGAACCTGTGAAGGGATTACACTAGATTTGACATATATTGTGCAAAATCATGTCCTAAACAACATATTTCAACAGCAGAAACCAGCTTGATGAAATTCATGAGTTATTTCCACTCCTAATCAAAAACGCTCCAACTCGGTGAGATAAGCATTTTTTGACCCTATGGCTATATCTTTTAAACTTGTAGCTGGATTACACTGATTTTGACATATATTATGCAAAATCATGTCCTAAACAACATATTTCAATAGCAGAAACCAGCTTGATGAAATTCAAAAGTTATTGCCACTCCTAATCAAAAACGCTCCAACTCGGTGAGATAAGCATTTTTTGACCCTATGGCTATATCTTTTTAACTTGTAGCTGGATTACACTGAATTTGACATATATTATGCAGAATCATGTCCTAAACAACATATTTCAATAGCAGAAACCAGCTTGATGAAATTCAAAAGTTATTGCCACTCCTAATCAAAAACGCTCCAACTCGGTGAGATAAGCACTTTTTGAACGAATGGCTATATCTTTTGAACCTGTGAAGGGATTACACTAGTTTTGACATATATTGTGCAGAATCATGTCCTAAACAACATATTTCAACAGCAGAAACCAGCTTGATGAAATTCAAAAGTTATTGCCACTCCTAATCAAAAACGCTCCAACTCGGTGAGATAAGCATTTTTTGACCCTATGGCTATATCTTTTAAACTTGTAGCTGGATTACACTGAATTTGACATATATTGTGCAGAATCATGTCCTAAACAACATATTTCAATAGCAGAAACCAGCTTGATGAAATTCAAAAGTTATTGCCACTCCTAATCAAAAACGCTCCAACTCGGTGAGATAAGCATTTTTTGACCCTATGGCTATATCTTTTAAACTTGTAGCTGGATTACACTGAATTTGACATATATTGTGCAGAATCATGTCCTAAATAACCTATTTCAATAGCAGAAACCAGCTTGATGAAATTCAAAAGTTATTTCCACTCCTAATCAAAAACGCTCCAACTCGGTGAGATAAGCACTTTTTGAACCTAGGGCTATATCTTTTGAACCTGTGAAGGGATTACACTAGATTTGATATATATTGTGCAAAATCATGTCCTAAACAACATATTTCAACAGCAGAAACGAGCTTGATGAAATTCAAAAGTTATTGCCACTCCTAATCAAAAACGCTCCAACTCGGTGAGATAAGCACTTTTTGAACCTAGGGCTATATCTTTTGAACCTGTGAAGGGATTACACTAGATTTGACATATATTGTGCAAAATCATGTCCTAAACAACATATTTCAACAGCAGAAACCAGCTTGATGAAATTCATGAGTTATTTCCACTCCTAATCAAAAACGCTCCAACTCGGTGAGATAAGCATTTTTTGACCCTATGGCTATATCTTTTAAACTTGTAGCTGGATTACACTGAATTTGACATATATTATGCAGAATCATGTCCTAAACAACATATTTCAATAGCAGAAACCAGCTTGATGAAATTCAAAAGTTATTGCCACTCCTAATCAAAAACGCTCCAACTCGGTGAGATAAGCATTTTTTGACCCTATGGCTATATCTTTTAAACTTGTAGCTGGATTACACTGAATTTGACATATATTGTTCAGAATCATGTCCTAAATAACATATTTCAATAGCAGAAACCAGCTTGATGACATTCATGAGTTATTTCCACTCCTAATCAAAAACGCTCCAACTCGGTGAGATAAGCATTTTTTGACCCTATGGCTATATCTTTTAAACTTGTAGGTGGATTACACTGAATTTGACATATATTATGCAGAATCATGTCCTAAACAACATATTTCAATAGCAGAAACCAGCTTGATGAAATTCAAAAGTTATTGCCACTCCTTAACAAAAACGCTCCAACTCGGTGAGATAAGCACTTTTTGACTCTAGGGCTATATCTTTTAAACTTGTATCTGGATTACACTGAATTTGACATATATTGTGCAAAATCATGTCCTAAACAACATATTTCAACAGCAGAAACCAGCTTGATGAAATTCAAAAGTTATTGCCACTCCTAATCAAAAACGCTCCAACTCGGTGAGATAAGCACTTTTTGACCCTAGGGCTATATCTTTTAAACCTGTGAAGGGATGACACTAGATTTGACATATATTGTGCAGAATCATGTCCTAAACAACATATTTCAACAGCAGAAACCAGCTTGATGAAATTCAAAAGTTATTGCCACTCCTAATCAAAAACGCTCCAACTTGGTGAGATAAGCATTTTTTGTCCCTATGGCTATATCTTTTAAACTTGTAGCTGGATTACACTGAATTTGACATATATTGTGCAGAATCATGTCCTAAACAACATATTTCAATAGCAGAAACCAGCTTGATGAAATTCAAAAGTTATTGCCACTCCTAATCAAAAACGCTCCAACTCGGTGAGATAAGCACTTTTTGAACAAATGGCTATATCTTTTGAACCTGTGAAGGGATTACACTAGATTTGACATATATTGTGCAGAATCATGTCATAAACAACATATTTCAATAACAGAAACCAGCTTGATGAAATTCAAAAGTTATTGCCACTCCTAATCAAAAATGCTCCAACTCTGGGAGATAAGCAATTTTTGACCCTATGGCTATATCTTTTAAACTTGTAGCTGGATTACACTGATTTTGACATATATTATGCAAAATCATGTCCTAAACAACATATTTCAATAGCAGAAACCAGCTTGATGAAATTCAAAAGTTATTGCCACTCCTAATCAAAAACGCTCCAACTCGGTGAGATAAGCATTTTTTGACCCTATGGCTATATCTTTTAAACTTGTAGCTGGATTACACTGAATTTGACATATATTATGCAGAATCATGTCCTAAACAACATATTTCAATAGCAGAAACCAGCTTGATGAAATTCAAAAGTTATTGCCACTCCTAATCAAAAACGCTCCAACTCGGTGAGATAAGCACTTTTTGAACGAATGGCTATATCTTTTGAACCTGTGAAGGGATTACACTAGTTTTGACATATATTGTGCAGAATCATGTCCTAAACAACATATTTCAACAGCAGAAACCAGCTTGATGAAATTCAAAAGTTATTGCCACTCCTAATCAAAAACGCTCCAACTCGGTGAGATAAGCATTTTTTGACCCTATGGCTATATCTTTTAAACTTGTAGCTGGATTACACTGAATTTGACATATATTATGCAGAATCATGTCCTAAACAACATATTTCAATAGCAGAAACCAGCTTGATGAAATTCAAAAGTTATTGCCACTCCTAATCAAAAACGCTCCAACTCGGTGAGATAAGCATTTTTTGACCCTATGGCTATATCTTTTAAACTTGTAGCTGGATTACACTGAATTTGACATATATTGTGCAGAATCATGTCCTAAATAACCTATTTCAATAGCAGAAACCAGCTTGATGAAATTCAAAAGTTATTTCCACACCTAATCAAAAACGCTCCAACTCGGTGAGATAAGCACTTTTTGAACCTAGGGCTATATCTTTTGAACCTGTGAAGGGATTACACTAGATTTGATATATATTGTGCAAAATCATGTCCTAAACAACATATTTCAACAGCAGAAACGAGCTTGATGAAATTCAAAAGTTATTGCCACTCCTAATCAAAAACGCTCCAACTCGGTGAGATAAGCACTTTTTGAACCTAGGGCTATATCTTTTGAACCTGTGAAGGGATTACACTAGATTTGACATATATTGTGCAAAATCATGTCCTAAACAACATATTTCAACAGCAGAAACCAGCTTGATGAAATTCATGAGTTATTTCCACTCCTAATCAAAAACGCTCCAACTCGGTGAGATAAGCATTTTTTGACCCTATGGCTATATCTTTTAAACTTGTAGCTGGATTACACTGATTTTGACATATATTATGCAAAATCATGTCCTAAACAACATATTTCAATAGCAGAAACCAGCTTGATGAAATTCAAAAGTTATTGCCACTCCTAATCAAAAACGCTCCAACTCGGTGAGATAAGCATTTTTTGACCCTATGGCTATATCTTTTTAACTTGTAGCTGGATTACACTGAATTTGACATATATTATGCAGAATCATGTCCTAAACAACATATTTCAATAGCAGAAACCAGCTTGATGAAATTCAAAAGTTATTGCCACTCCTAATCAAAAACGCTCCAACTCGGTGAGATAAGCATTTTTTGACCCTATGGCTATATCTTTTAAACTTGTAGCTGGATTACACTGAATTTGACATATATTGTGCAGAATCATGTCCTAAATAACCTATTTCAATAGCAGAAACCAGCTTGATGAAATTCAAAAGTTATTTCCACTCCTAATCAAAAACGCTCCAACTCGGTGAGATAAGCACTTTTTGAACCTAGGGCTATATCTTTTGAACCTGTGAAGGGATTACACTAGATTTGATATATATTGTGCAAAATCATGTCCTAAACAACATATTTCAACAGCAGAAACGAGCTTGATGAAATTCAAAAGTTATTGCCACTCCTAATCAAAAACGCTCCAACTCGGTGAGATAAGCACTTTTTGAACCTAGGGCTATATCTTTTGAACCTGTGAAGGGATTACACTAGATTTGACATATATTGTGCAAAATCATGTCCTAAACAACATATTTCAACAGCAGAAACCAGCTTGATGAAATTCATGAGTTATTTCCACTCCTAATCAAAAACGCTCCAACTCGGTGAGATAAGCATTTTTTGACCCTATGGCTATATCTTTTAAACTTGTAGCTGGATTACACTGATTTTGACATATATTATGCAAAATCATGTCCTAAACAACATATTTCAATAGCAGAAACCAGCTTGATGAAATTCAAAAGTTATTGCCACTCCTAATCAAAAACGCTCCAACTCGGTGAGATAAGCATTTTTTGACCCTATGGCTATATCTTTTTAACTTGTAGCTGGATTACACTGAATTTGACATATATTATGCAGAATCATGTCCTAAACAACATATTTCAATAGCAGAAACCAGCTTGATGAAATTCAAAAGTTATTGCCACTCCTAATCAAAAACGCTCCAACTCGGTGAGATAAGCACTTTTTGAACGAATGGCTATATCTTTTGAACCTGTGAAGGGATTACACTAGTTTTGACATATATTGTGCAGAATCATGTCCTAAACAACATATTTCAACAGCAGAAACCAGCTTGATGAAATTCAAAAGTTATTGCCACTCCTAATCAAAAACGCTCCAACTCGGTGAGATAAGCATTTTTTGACCCTATGGCTATATCTTTTAAACTTGTAGCTGGATTACACTGAATTTGACATATATTGTGCAGAATCAGTTCCTAAACAACATATTTCAATAGCAGAAACCAGCTTGATGAAATTCAAAAGTTATTGCCACTCCTAATCAAAAACGCTCCAACTCGGTGAGATAAGCATTTTTTGACCCTATGGCTATATCTTTTAAACTTGTAGCTGGATTACACTGAATTTGACATATATTGTGCAGAATCATGTCCTAAATAACATATTTCAATAGCAGAAACCAGCTTGATGAAATTCAAAAGTTATTTCCACTCCTAATCAAAAACGCTCCAACTCGGTGAGATAAGCACTTTTTGAACCTAGGGCTATATCTTTTGAACCTGTGAAGGGATTACACTAGATTTGACATATATTGTGCAAAATCATGTCCTAAACAACATATTTCAACAGCAGAAACCAGCTTGATGAAATTCATGAGTTATTTCCACTCCTAATCAAATACGCTCCAACTCGGTGAGATAAGCATTTTTTGACCCTATGGCTATATCTTTTAAACTTGTAGCTGGATTACACTGAATTTGACATATATTATGCAGAATCATGTCCTAAACAACATATTTCAATAGCAGAAACCAGCTTGATGAAATTCAAAAGTTATTGCCACTCCTAATCAAAAACGCTCCAACTCGGTGAGATAAGCATTTTTTGACCCTATGGCTATATCTTTTAAACTTGTAGCTGGATTACACTGAATTTGACATATATTGTTCAGAATCATGTCCTAAATAACATATTTCAATAGCAGAAACCAGCTTGATGACATTCATGAGTTATTTCCACTCCTAATCAAAAACGCTCCAACTCGGTGAGATAAGCATTTTTTGACCCTATGGCTATATCTTTTAAACTTGTAGGTGGATTACACTGAATTTGACATATATTATGCAGAATCATGTCATAAACAACATATTTCAATAGCAGAAACCAGCTTGATGAAATTCAAAAGTTATTGCCACTCCTTAACAAAAACGCTCCAACTCGGTGAGATAAGCACTTTTTGACTCTAGGGCTATATCTTTTAAACTTGTAGCTGGATTACACTGAATTTGACATATATTGTGCAAAATCATGTCCTAAACAACATATTTCAACAGCAGAAACCAGCTTGATGAAATTCAAAAGTTATTGCCACTCCTAATCAAAAACGCTCCAACTCGGTGAGATAAGCACTTTTTGACCCTAGGGCTATATCTTTTAAACCTGTGAAGGGATGACACTAGATTTGACATATATTGTGCAGAATCATGTCCTAAACAACATATTTCAACAGCAGAAACCAGCTTGATGAAATTCAAAAGTTATTGCCACTCCTAATCAAAAACGCTCCAACTTGGTGAGATAAGCATTTTTTGTCCCTATGGCTATATCTTTTAAACTTGTAGCTGGATTACACTGAATTTGACATATATTGTGCAGAATCATGTCCTAAACAACATATTTCAATAGCAGAAACCAGCTTGATGAAATTCAAAAGTTATTGCCACTCCTAATCAAAAACGCTCCAACTCGGTGAGATAAGCACTTTTTGAACAAATGGCTATATCTTTTGAACCTGTGAAGGGATTACACTAGTTTTGACATATATTGTGCAGAATCATGTCCTAAACAACATATTTCAATAGCAGAAACCAGCTTGATGAAATTCAAAAGTTATTGCCACTCCTAATCAAAAACGCTCCAACTCGTTGAGATAAGCACTTTTTGAACCTAGGGCTATATCTTTTGAACCTGTGAAGGGATTACACTAGATTTGACATATATTGTGCAGAATCATGTCATAAACAACATATTTCAATAACAGAAACCAGCTTGATGAAATTCAAAAGTTATTGCCACTCCTAATCAAAAACGCTCCAACTCGGTGAGATAATCATTTTTTGACCCTATGGCTATATCTTTTAAACTTGTAGCTGGATTACACGGAATTTGACATATATTGTGCAGAATCATGTCCTAAATAACATATTTCAATAGCAGAAACCAGCTTGATGAAATTCAAAAGTTATTTCCACTCCTAATCAAAAACGCTCCAACTCGGTGAGATAAGCACTTTTTGAACCTAGGGCTATATCTTTTGAACCTGTGAAGGGATTACACTAGATTTGATATATATTGTGCAAAATCATGTCCTAAACAACATATTTCAACAGCAGAAACCAGCTTGATGAAATTCAAAAGTTATTTCCACTCCTAATCAAAAACGCTCCAACTCGGTGAGATAAGCACTTTTTGAACCTAGGGCTATATCTTTTGAACCTGTGAAGGGATTACACTAGATTTGACATATATTGTGCAAAATCATGTCCTAAACAACATATTTCAACAGCAGAAACCAGCTTGATGAAATTCATGAGTTATTTCCACTCCTAATCAAAAACGCTCCAACTCGGTGAGATAAGCATTTTTTGACCCTATGGCTATATCTTTTAAACTTGTAGCTGGATTACACTGAATTTGACATATATTATGCAGAATCATGTCCTAAACAACATATTTCAATAGCAGAAACCAGCTTGATGAGATTCAAAAGTTATTGCCACTCCTAATCAAAAACGCTCCAACTCGGTGAGATAAGCATTTTTTGACCCTATGGCTATATCTTTTAAACTTGTAGCTGGATTACACTGAATTTGACATATATTGTGCAGAATCATGTCCTAAATAACATATTTCAATAGCAGAAACCAGCTTGATGAAATTCAAAAGTTATTTCCACTCATATTCAAAAACGCTCCAACTCGGTGAGATAAGCACTTTTTGAACCTAGGGCTATATCTTTTGAACCTGTGAAGGGATTACACTAGATTTGATATATATTGTGCAAAATCATGACCTAAACAACATATTTCAACAGCAGAAACCAGCTTGATGACATTCATGAGTTATTTCCACTCCTAATCAAAAACGCTCCAACTCGGTGAGATAAGCATTTTTTGACCCTATGGCTATATCTTTTAAACTTGTAGCTGGATTACACTGAATTTGACATATATTATGCAGAATCATGTCCTAAACAACATATTTCAATAGCAGAAACCAGCTTGATGAAATTCAAAAGTTATTGCCACTCCTAATCAAAAACGCTCCAACTCGGTGAGATAAGCACTTTTTGACCCTAGGGCTATATCTTTTAAACCTGTGAAGGGATGACACTAGATTTGACATATATTGTGCAGAATCATGTCCTAAACAACATATTTCAATAGCAGAAACCAGCTTGATGAAATTCAAAAGTTATTGCCACTCCTAATCAAAAACGCTCCAACTCGGTGAGATAAGCACTTTTTGAACAAATGGCTATATCTTTTGAACCTGTGAAGGGATTACACTAGTTTTGACATATATTGTGCAGAATCATGTCCTAAACAACATATTTCAATAGCAGAAACCAGCTTGATGAAATTCAAAAGTTATTGCCACTCCTAATCAAAAACGCTCCAACTCGTTGAGATGAGCACTTTTTGAACCTAGGGCTATATCTTTTGAACCTGTGAAGGGAACACTAGATTTGACATATATTGTGCAGAATCATGTCATAAACAACATATTTCAATAGCAGAAACCAGCTTGATGAAATTCAAAAGTTATTGCCACTCCTAATCAAAAACGCTCCAACTCGGTGAGATAAGCATTTTTTGACCCTATGGCTATATCTTTTAAACTTGTAGCTGGATTACACGGAATTTGACATATATTGTGCAGAATCATGTCCTAAATAACATATTTCAATAGCAGAAACCAGCTTGATGAAATTCAAAAGTTATTGCCACTCCTAATCAAAAACGCTCCAACTCGGTGAGATAAGCACTTTTTGAACCTAGGGCTATATCTTTTGAACCTGTGAAGGGATTACACTAGTTTTGACACATATTGTGCAGAATCATGTCCTAAACAACATATTTCAACAGCAGAAACCAGCTTGATGAAATTCAAAAGTTATTGCCACTCCTAATCAAAAACGCTCCAACTCGGTGAGATAAGCATTTTTTGACCCTATGGCTATATCTTTTAAACTTGTAGCTGGATTACACTGAATTTGACATATATTGTGCAGAATCATGTCCTAAACAACATATTTCAAAAGCAGAAACCAGCTTGATGAAATTCGTGAGTTATTACCACTCCTAATCAAAAACGCTCCAACTCGGTGAGATAAGCACTTTTTGAACAAATGGCTATATCTTTTGAACCTGTGAAGGGATTACACTAGTTTTGACATATATTGTGCAGAATCATGTCCTAAACAACATATTTCAATAGCAGAAACCAGCTTGATGAAATTCAAAAGTTATTGCCACTCCTAATCAAAAACGCTCCAACTCGTTGAGATAAGCACTTTTTGAACCTAGGGCTATATCTTTTGAACCTGTGAAGGGATTACACTAGATTTGACATATATTGTGCAGAATCATGTCATAAACAACATATTTCAATAACAGAAACCAGCTTGATGAAATTCAAAAGTTATTGCCACTCCTAATCAAAAACGCTCCAACTCGGTGAGATAATCATTTTTTGACCCTATGGCTATATCTTTTAAACTTGTAGCTGGATTACACGGAATTTGACATATATTGTGCAGAATCATGTCCTAAATAACATATTTCAATAGCAGAAACCAGCTTGATGAAATTCAAAAGTTATTTCCACTCCTAATCAAAAACGCTCCAACTCGGTGAGATAAGCACTTTTTGAACCTAGGGCTATATCTTTTGAACCTGTGAAGGGATTACACTAGATTTGATATATATTGTGCAAAATCATGTCCTAAACAACATATTTCAACAGCAGAAACCAGCTTGATGAAATTCAAAAGTTATTTCCACTCCTAATCAAAAACGCTCCAACTCGGTGAGATAAGCACTTTTTGAACCTAGGGCTATATCTTTTGAACCTGTGAAGGGATTACACTAGATTTGACATATATTGTGCAAAATCATGTCCTAAACAACATATTTCAACAGCAGAAACCAGCTTGATGAAATTCATGAGTTATTTCCACTCCTAATCAAAAACGCTCCAACTCGGTGAGATAAGCATTTTTTGACCCTATGGCTATATCTTTTAAACTTGTAGCTGGATTACACTGAATTTGACATATATTATGCAGAATCATGTCCTAAACAACATATTTCAATAGCAGAAACCAGCTTGATGAGATTCAAAAGTTATTGCCACTCCTAATCAAAAACGCTCCAACTCGGTGAGATAAGCATTTTTTGACCCTATGGCTATATCTTTTAAACTTGTAGCTGGATTACACTGAATTTGACATATATTGTGCAGAATCATGTCCTAAATAACATATTTCAATAGCAGAAACCAGCTTGATGAAATTCAAAAGTTATTTCCACTCATATTCAAAAACGCTCCAACTCGGTGAGATAAGCACTTTTTGAACCTAGGGCTATATCTTTTGAACCTGTGAAGGGATTACACTAGATTTGATATATATTGTGCAAAATCATGACCTAAACAACATATTTCAACAGCAGAAACCAGCTTGATGAAATTCAAAAGTTATTGCCACTCCTAATCAAAAACGCTCCAACTCGGTGAGATAAGCACTTTTTGAACCTAGGGCTATATCTTTTGAACCTGTGAAGGGATTACACTAGATTTGACATATATTGTGCAAAATCATGTCCTAAACAACATATTTCAACAGCAGAAACCAGCTTGATGACATTCATGAGTTATTTCCACTCCTAATCAAAAACGCTCCAACTCGGTGAGATAAGCATTTTTTGACCCTATGGCTATATCTTTTAAACTTGTAGCTGGATTACACTGAATTTGACATATATTATGCAGAGTCATGTCCTAAACAACATATTTCAATAGCAGAAACCAGCTTGATGAAATTCAAAAGTTATTGCCACTCCTAATCAAAAACGCTCCAACTCGGTGAGATAAGCACTTTTTGACCCTAGGGCTATATCTTTTAAACCTGTGAAGGGATGACACTAGATTTGACATATATTGTGCAGAATCATGTCCTAAACAACATATTTCAATAGCAGAAACCAGCTTGATGAAATTCAAAAGTTATTGCCACTCCTAATCAAAAACGCTCCAACTAGGTGAGATAAGCACTTTTTGAACAAATGGCTATATCTTTTGAACCTGTGAAGGGATTACACTAGTTTTGACATATATTGTGCAGAATCATGTCCTAAACAACATATTTCAATAGCAGAAACCAGCTTGATGAAATTCAAAAGTTATTGCCACTCCTAATCAAAAACGCTCCAACTCGTTGAGATGAGCACTTTTTGAACCTAGGGCTATATCTTTTGAACCTGTGAAGGGAACACTAGATTTGACATATATTGTGCAGAATCATGTCATAAACAACATATTTCAATAGCAGAAACCAGCTTGATGAAATTCAAAAGTTATTGCCACTCCTAATCAAAAACGCTCCAACTCGGTGAGATAAGCATTTTTTGACCCTATGGCTATATCTTTTAAACTTGTAGCTGGATTACACGGAATTTG
Organism: Fistularia commersonii; assembly: GCF_037954325.1. Lineage (NCBI taxonomy): Eukaryota > Metazoa > Chordata > Actinopteri > Syngnathiformes > Fistulariidae > Fistularia > Fistularia commersonii. The sequence continues at coordinate 204,584 of NW_028234036.1, forward strand.
ACATATATTGTGCAGAATCATGTCCTAAATAACATATTTCAATAGCAGAAACCAGCTTGATGAAATTCAAAAGTTATTGCCACTCCTAATCAAAAACGCTCCAACTCGGTGAGATAAGCACTTTTTGAACCTAGGGCTATATCTTTTGAACCTGTGAAGGGATTACACTAGTTTTGACACATATTGTGCAGAATCATGTCCTAAACAACATATTTCAACAGCAGAAACCAGCTTGATGAAATTCAAAAGTTATTGCCACTCCTAATCAAAAACGCTCCAACTCGGTGAGATAAGCATTTTTTGACCCTATGGCTATATCTTTTAAACTTGTAGCTGGATTACACTGAATTTGACATATATTGTGCAGAATCATGTCCTAAACAACATATTTCAAAAGCAGAAACCAGCTTGATGAAATTCGTGAGTTATTACCACTCCTAATCAAAAACGCTCCAACTCGGTGAGATAAGCACTTTTTGAACAAATGGCTATATCTTTTGAACCTGTGAAGGGATTACACTAGTTTTGACATATATTGTGCAGAATCATGTCCTAAACAACATATTTCAATAGCAGAAACCAGCTTGATGAAATTCAAAAGTTATTGCCACTCCTAATCAAAAACGCTCCAACTCGTTGAGATAAGCCCTTTTTGAACCTAGGGCTATATCTTTTGAACCTGTGAAGGGATTACACTAGATTTGACATATATTGTGCAGAATCATGTCATAAACAACATATTTCAATAACAGAAACCAGCTTGATGAAATTCAAAAGTTATTGCCACTCCTAATCAAAAACGCTCCAACTCGGTGAGATAATCATTTTTTGACCCTATGGCTATATCTTTTAAACTTGTAGCTGGATTACACGGAATTTGACATATATTGTGCAGAATCATGTCCTAAATAACATATTTCAATAGCAGAAACCAGCTTGATGAAATTCAAAAGTTATTTCCACTCCTAATCAAAAACGCTCCAACTCGGTGAGATAAGCACTTTTTGAACCTAGGGCTATATCTTTTGAACCTGTGAAGGGATTACACTAGATTTGATATATATTGTGCAAAATCATGTCCTAAACAACATATTTCAACAGCAGAAACCAGCTTGATGAAATTCAAAAGTTATTGCCACTCCTAATCAAAAACGCTCCAACTCGGTGAGATAAGCACTTTTTGAACCTAGGGCTATATCTTTTGAACCTGTGAAGGGATTACACTAGTTTTGACATATATTGTGCAGAATCATGTCCTAAACAACATATTTCAACAGCAGAAACCAGCTTGATGAAATTCAAAAGTTATTGCCACTCCTAATCAAAAACGCTCCAACTCGGTGAGATAAGCATTTTTTGACCCTATGGCTATATCTTTTAAACTTGTAGCTGGATTACACTGAATTTGACATATATTATGCAGAATCACGTCCTAAACAACATATTTCAATAGCAGAAACCAGCTTGATGAAATTCAAAAGTTATTGCCACTCCTAATCAAAAACGCTCCAACTCGGTGAGATAAGCACTTTTTGAACGAATGGCTATATCTTTTGAACCTGTGAAGGGATTACACTAGTTTTGACATATATTGTGCAGAATCACGTCCTAAACAACATATTTCAACAGCAGAAACCAGCTTGATGAAATTCATGAGTTATTTCCACTCCTAATCAAAAACGCTCCAACTCGGTGAGATAAGCATTTTTTGACCCTATGGCTATATCTTTTAAACTTGTAGCTGGATTACACTGAATTTGACATATATTATGCAGAATCATGTCCTAAACAACATATTTCAATAGCAGAAACCAGCTTGATGAGATTCAAAAGTTATTGCCACTCCTAATCAAAAACGCTCCAACTCGGTGAGATAAGCATTTTTTGACCCTATGGCTATATCTTTTAAACTTGTAGCTGGATTACACTGAATTTGACATATATTGTTCAGAATCATGTCCTAAATAACATATTTCAATAGCAGAAACCAGCTTGATGAAATTCAAAAGTTATTTCCACTCATAATCAAAAACGCTCCAACTCGGTGAGATAAGCACTTTTTGAACCTAGGGCTATATCTTTTGAACCTGTGAAGGGATTACACTAGATTTGATATATATTGTGCAAAATCATGACCTAAACAACATATTTCAACAGCAGAAACCAGCTTGATGAAATTCAAAAGTTATTGCCACTCCTAATCAAAAACGCTCCAACTCGGTGAGATAAGCACTTTTTGAACCTAGGGCTATATCTTTTGAACCTGTGAAGGGATTACACTAGATTTGACATATATTGTGCAAAATCATGTCCTAAACAACATATTTCAACAGCAGAAACCAGCTTGATGACATTCATGAGTTATTTCCACTCCTAATCAAAAACGCTCCAACTCGGTGAGATAAGCATTTTTTGACCCTATGGCTATATCTTTTAAACTTGTAGCTGGATTACACTGAATTTGACATATATTATGCAGAATCATGTCCTAAACAACATATTTCAATAGCAGAAACCAGCTTGATGAAATTCAAAAGTTATTGCCACTCCTAATCAAAAACGCTCCAACTCGGTGAGATAAGCACTTTTTGACCCTAGGGCTATATCTTTTAAACCTGTGAAGGGATGACACTAGATTTGACATATATTGTGCAGAATCATGTCCTAAACAACATATTTCAACAGCAGAAACCAGCTTGATGAAATTCAAAAGTTATTGCCAACTCCTAATCAAAAACGCTCCAACTCGGTGAGATAAGCACTTTTTGAACGAATGGCTATATCTTTTGAACCTGTGAAGGGATTACACTAGTTTTGACATATATTGTGCAAAATCATGTCCTAAACAACATATTTCAACAGCAGAAACCAGCTTGATGACATTCATGAGTTATTTCCACTCCTAATCAAAAACGCTCCAACTCGGTGAGATAAGCATTTTTTGACCCTATGGCTATATCTTTTAAACTTGTAGCTGGATTACACTGAATTTGACATATATTATGCAGAATCATGTCCTAAACAAAATATTTCAATAGCAGAAACCAGCTTGATGAAATTCAAAAGTTATTGCCACTCCTAATCAAAAACGCTCCAACTCGGTGAGATAAGCACTTTTTGAACAAATGGCTATATCTTTTGAACCTGTGAAGGGATTACACTAGTTTTGACATATATTGTGCAGAATCATGTCCTAAACAACATATTTCAATAGCAGAAACCAGCTTGATGAAATTCAAAAGTTATTGCCACTCCTAATCAAAAACGCTCCAACTCGTTGAGATGAGCACTTTTTGAACCTAGGGCTATATCTTTTGAACCTGTGAAGGGAACACTAGATTTGACATATATTGTGCAGAATCATGTCATAAACAACATATTTCAATAGCAGAAACCAGCTTGATGAAATTCAAAAGTTATTGCCACTCCTAATCAAAAACGCTCCAACTCGGTGAGATAAGCATTTTTTGACCCTATGGCTATATCTTTTAAACTTGTAGCTGGATTACACGGAATTTGACATATATTGTGCAGAATCATGTCCTAAATAACATATTTCAATAGCAGAAACCAGCTTGATGAAATTCAAAAGTTATTGCCACTCCTAATCAAAAACGCTCCAACTCGGTGAGATAAGCACTTTTTGAACCTAGGGCTATATCTTTTGAACCTGTGAAGGGATTACACTAGTTTTGACACATATTGTGCAGAATCATGTCCTAAACAACATATTTCAACAGCAGAAACCAGCTTGATGAAATTCAAAAGTTATTGCCACTCCTAATCAAAAACGCTCCAACTCGGTGAGATAAGCATTTTTTGACCCTATGGCTATATCTTTTAAACTTGTAGCTGGATTACACTGAATTTGACATATATTGTGCAGAATCATGTCCTAAACAACATATTTCAAAAGCAGAAACCAGCTTGATGAAATTCGTGAGTTATTACCACTCCTAATCAAAAACGCTCCAACTCGGTGAGATAAGAATTTTTTGACCCTATGGCTATATCTTTTAAACTTGTAGCTGGATTACACTGAATTTGACATATATTATGCAGAATCATGTCCTAAACAACATATTTCAACAGCAGAAACCAGCTTGATGAAATTCAAAAGTTATTGCCACTCCTAATCAAAAACGCTCCAACTCGGTGAGATAAGCATTTTTTGACCCTATGGCTATATCTTTTAAACTTGTAGCTGGATTACACTGAATTTGACATATATTGTGCAGAATCATGTCCTAAATAACATATTTCAATAGCAGAAACCAGCTTGATGAAATTCAAAAGTTATTGCCACTCCTAATCAAAAACGCTCCAACTCGGTGAGATAAGCACTTTTTGAACCTAGGGCTATATCTTTTGAACCTGTGAAGGGATTACACTAGATTTGACATATATTGTGCAGAATCATGTCATAAACAACATATTTCAATAGCAGAAACCAGCTTGATGAAATTCAAAAGTTATTGCCACTCCTAATCAAAAACGCTCCAACTCGGTGAGATAAGCATTTTTTGACCCTATGGCTATATCTTTTAAACTTGTAGCTGGATTACACTGAATTTGACATATATTGTGCAGAATCATGTCCTAAATAACATATTTCAATAGCAGGAACCAGCTTGATGAAATTCAAAAGTTATTTCCACTCCTAATCAAAAACGCTCCAACTCGGTGAGATAAGCACTTTTTGAACCTAGGGCTATATCTTTTGAACCTGTGAAGGGATTACACTAGATTTGATATATATTGTGAAAAATCATGTCCTAAACAACATATTTCAACAGCAGAAACCAGCTTGATGAAATTCAAAAGTTATTGCCACTCCTAATCAAAAACGCTCCAACTCGGTGAGATAAGCATTTTTTGACCCTAGGGCTATATCTTTTGAACCTGTGAAGGGATTACACTAGTTTTGACATATATTGTGCAGAATCATGTCCTAAACAACATATTTCAACAGCAGAAACCAGCTTGATGCAATTCAAAAGTTATTGCCACTCCTAATCAAAAACGCTCCAACTCGGTGAGATAAGCACTTTTTGAACCTAGGGCTATATCTTTTGAACCTGTGAAGGGATTACACTAGATTTGACATATATTGTGCAGAATCATGTCCTAAACAACATATTTCAATAGCAGAAACCAGCTTGATGAAATTCAAAAGTTATTGCCACTCCTAATCAAAAACGCTCCAACTCGGTGAGATAAGCATTTTTTGACCCTATGGCTATATCTTTTAAACTTGTAGCTGGATTACACTGAATTTGACATATATTGTGCAGAATCATGTCCTAAACAACATATTTCAATAGCAGAAACCAGCTTGATGAAATTCAAAAGTTATTGCCACTCCTAATCAAAAACGCTCCAACTCGGTGAGATAAGCATTTTTTGACCCTATGGCTATATCTTTTAAACTTGTAGCTGGATTACACTGAATTTGACATATATTGTGCAGAATCATGTCCTAAACAACATATTTCAAAAGCAGAAACCAGCTTGATGAAATTCAAAAGTTATTTCCACTCCTAATCAAAAACGCTCCAACTCGGTGAGATAAGCACTTTTTGAACCTAGGGCTATATCTTTTGAACCTGTGAAGGGATTACACTAGATTTGATATATATTGTGCAAAATCATGTCCTAAACAACATATTTCAACAGCAGAAACCAGCTTGATGAAATTCAAAAGTTATTGCCACTCCTAATCAAAAACACTCCAACTCGGTGAGATAAGCACTTTTTGAACCTAGGGCTATATATTTTGAACCTGTGAAGGGATTACACTAGTTTTGACACATATTGTGCAGAATCATGTCCTAAACAACATATTTCAACAGCGGAAACCAGCTTGATGAAATTCAAAAGTTATTGCCACTCCTAATCAAAAACGCTCCAACTCGGTGAGATAGGCATTTTTTGACCCTATGGCTATATCTTTTGAACTTGTAGCTGGATTACACTGAATTTGACATATATTGTGCAGAATCATGTCCTAAATAACATATTTCAATAGCAGAAACCAGCTTGATGAAATTCAAAAGTTATTTCCACTCCTAATCAAAAACGCTCCAACTCGGTGAGATAAGCACTTTTTGAACCTAGGGCTATATCTTTTGAACCTGTGAAGGGATTACACTAGATTTGATATATATTGTGCAGAATCATGTCCTAAACAACATATTTCAACAGCAGAAACCAGCTTGATGAAATTCAAAAGTTATTGCCACTCCTAATCAAAAACGCTCCAACTCGTTGAGATAAGCACTTTTTGAACCTAGGGCTATATCTTTTGAACCTGTGAAGGGATTACACTAGTTTTGACACATATTGTGCAGAATCATGTCCTAAACAACATATTTCAACAGCAGAAACCAGCTTGATGAAATTCAAAAGTTATTGCCACTCCTAATCAAAAACGCTCCACTCGGTGAGATAAGCATTTTTTGACCCTATGGCTATATCTTTTAAACTTGTAGCTGGATTACACTGAATTTGACATATATTATGCAGAATCACGTCCTAAACAACATATTTCAATAGCAGAAACCAGCTTGATGAAATTCAAAAGTTATTGCCACTCCTAATCAAAAATGCTCCAACTCTAGGAGATAAGCAATTTTTGACCCTATGGCTATATCTTTTAAACTTGTAGCTGGATTACACTGAATTTGATATATATTATGCAGAATCATGTCCTAAACAACATATTTCAATAGCAGAAACCAGCTTGATGAAATTCAAAAGTTATTGCCACTCCTAATCAAAAACGCTCCAACTCGGTGAGATAAACATTTTTTGACCCTATGGCTATATCTTTTAAACTTGTAGCTGGATTACACTGAATTTGACATATATTATGCAGAATCATGTCCTAAACAACATATTTCAATAGCAGAAACCAGCTTGATGAAATTCAAAAGTTATTGCCACTCCTAATCAAAAACGCTCCAACTCGGTGAGATAAGCACTTTTTGAACGAATGGCTCTATCTTTTGAACCTGTGAAGGGATTACACTAGTTTTGACATATATTGTGCAGAATCATGTCCTAAACAACATATTTCAACAGCAGAAACCAGCTTGATGAAATTCAAAAGTTATTGCCACTCCTAATCAAAAACGCTCCAACTCGGTGAGATAAGCATTTTTTGACCCTATGGCTATATCTTTTAAACTTGTTGCTGGATTACACTGAATTTGACATATATTGTGCAGAATCATGTCCTAAACAACATATTTCAATAGCAGAAACCAGCTTGATGAAATTCAAAAGTTATTGCCACTCCTAATCAAAAACGCTCCAACTCGGTGAGATAAGCACTTTTTGAACCTAGGGCTATATCTTTTGAACCTGTGAAGGGATTACACTAGATTTGACATATATTGTGCAAAATCATGTCCTAAACAACATATTTCAACAGCAGAAACCAGCTTGATGACATTCATGAGTTATTTCCACTCCTAATCAAAAACGCTCCAACTCGGTGAGATAAGCATTTTTTGACCCTATGGCTATATCTTTTAAACTTGTAGCTGGATTACACTGAATTTGACATATATTATGCAGAATCATGTCCTAAACAACATATTTCAATAGCAGAAACCAGCTTGATGAAATTCAAAAGTTATTGCCACTCCTTAACAAAAACGCTCCAACTCGGTGAGATAAGCACTTTTTGACTCTAGGGCTATATCTTTTAAACTTGTGGCTGGATTACACTGAATTTGACATATATTGTGCAAAATCATGTCCTAAACAACATATTTCAACAGCAGAAACCAGCTTGATGAAATTCAAAAGTTATTGCCACTCCTAATCAAAAACGCTCCAACTCGGTGAGATAAGCACTTTTTGACCCTAGGGCTATATCTTTTAAACCTGTGAAGGGATGACACTAGATTTGACATATATTGTGCAGAATCATGTCCTAAACAACATATTTCAACAGCAGAAACCAGCTTGATGAAATTCAAAAGTTATTGCCACTCCTAATCAAAAACGCTCCAACTCGGTGAGATAAGCACTTTTTGAACGAATGGCTATATCTTTTGAACCTGTGAAGGGATTACACTAGTTTTGACATATATTGTGCAGAATCATGTCCTAAACAACATATTTCAACAGCAGAAACCAGCTTGATGAAATTCAAAAGTTATTGCCACTCCTAATCAAAAACGCTCCAACTTGGTGAGATAAGCATTTTTTGTCCCTATGGCTATATCTTTTAAACTTGTAGCTGGATTACACTGAATTTGACATATATTGTGCAGAATCATGTCCTAAACAACATATTTCAATAGCAGAAACCAGCTTGATGAAATTCAAAAGTTATTGCCACTCCTAATCAAAAACGCTCCAACTCGGTGAGATAAGCACTTTTTGAACAAATGGCTATATCTTTTGAACCTGTGAAGGGATTACACTAGTTTTGACATATATTGTGCAGAATCATGTCCTAAACAACATATTTCAATAGCAGAAACCAGCTTGATGAAATTCAAAAGTTATTGCCACTCCTAATCAAAAACGCTCCAACTCGTTTAGATAAGCACTTTTTGAACCTAGGGCTATATCTTTTGAACCTGTGAAGGGAACACTAGATTTGACACATATTGTGCAGAATCATGTCCTAAACAACATATTTCAACAGCAGAAACCAGCTTGATGAAATTCAAAAGTTATTGCCACTCCTAATCAAAAACGCTCCAACTCGGTGAGATAAGCATTTTTTGACCCTATGGCTATATCTTTTAAACTTGTAGCTGGATTACACTGAATTTGACATATATTGTGCAGAATCATGTCCTAAACAACATATTTCAAAAGCAGAAACCAGCTTGATGAAATTCGTGAGTTATTACCACTCCTAATCAAAAACGCTCCAACTCGGTGAGATAAGAATTTTTTGACCCTATGGCTATATCTTTTAAACTTGTAGCTGGATTACACTGAATTTGACATATATTGTGCAGAATCATGTCCTAAATAACCTATTTCAATAGCAGAAACCAGCTTGATGAAATTCAAAAGTTATTGCCACTCCTAATCAAAAACGCTCCAACTCGGTGAGATAAGCACTTTTTGAACCTAGGGCTATATCTTTTGAACCTGTGAAGGGATTACACTAGATTTGACATATATTGTGCAGAATCATGTCATAAACAACATATTTCAATAGCAGAAACCAGCTTGATGAAATTCAAAAGTTATTGCCACTCCTAATCAAAAACGCTCCAACTCGGTGAGATAAGCATTTTTTGACCCTATGGCTATATCTTTTAAACTTGTAGCTGGATTACACTGAATTTGACATATATTGTGCAGAATCATGTCCTAAATAACATATTTCAATAGCAGGAACCAGCTTGATGAAATTCAAAAGTTATTTCCACTCCTAATCAAAAACGCTCCAACTCGGTGAGATAAGCACTTTTTGAACCTAGGGCTATATCTTTTGAACCTGTGAAGGGATTACACTAGATTTGATATATATTGTGAAAAATCATGTCCTAAACAACATATTTCAACAGCAGAAACCAGCTTGATGAAATTCAAAAGTTATTGCCACTCCTAATCAAAAACGCTCCAACTCGGTGAGATAAGCACTTTTTGAACCTAGGGCTATATCTTTTGAACCTGTGAAGGGATTACACTAGTTTTGACACATATTGTGCAGAATCATGTCCTAAACAACATATTTCAACAGCAGAAACCAGCTTGATGAAATTCAAAAGTTATTTCCACTCCTAATCAAAAACGCTCCAACTCGGTGAGATAAGCATTTTTTGACCCTATGGCTATATCTTTTAAACTTGTAGCTGGATTACACTGAATTTGACATATATTGTGCAGAATCATGTCCTAAACAACATATTTCAAAAGCAGAAACCAGCTTGATGAAATTCGTGAGTTATTACCACTCCTAATCAAAAACGCTCCAACTCGGTGAGATAAGCATTTTTTGACCCTATGGCTATATCTTTTAAACTTGTAGCTGGATTACACTGAATTTGACATATATTATGCAGAATCATGTCCTAAACAACATATTTCAACAGCAGAAACCAGCTTGATGAAATTCAAAAGTTATTGCCACTCCTAATCAAAAACGCTCCAACTCGGTGAGATAAGCATTTTTTGACCCTATGGCTATATCTTTTGAACCTGTGAAGGGATTACACTAGTTTTGACATATATTGTGCAGAATCATGTCCTAAACAACATATTTCAACAGCAGAAACCAGCTTGATGCAATTCAAAAGTTATTGCCACTCCTAATCAAAAACGCTCCAACTCGGTGAGATAAGCACTTTTTGAACCTAGGGCTATATCTTTTGAACCTGTGAAGGGATTACACTAGATTTGAAATATATTGTGCAGAATCATGTCCTAAACAACATATTTCAATAGCAGAAACCAGCTTGATGAAATTCAAAAGTTATAGCCACTCCTAATCAAAAACGCTCCAACTCGGTGAGATAAGCATTTTTTGACCCTATGGCTATATCTTTTAAACTTGTAGCTGGATTACACTGAATTTGACATATATTGTGCAGAATCATGTCCTAAACAACATATTTCAAAAGCAGAAACCAGCTTGATGAAATTCAAAAGTTATTTCCACTCCTAATCAAAAACGCTCCAACTCGGTGAGATAAGCACTTTTTGAACCTAGGGCTATATCTTTTGAACCTGTGAAGGGATTACACTAGATTTGATATATATTGTGCAAAATCATGTCCTAAACAACATATTTCAACAGCAGAAACCAGCTTGATGAAATTCAAAAGTTATTGCCACTCCTAATCAAAAACACTCCAACTCGGTGAGATAAGCACTTTTTGAACCTAGGGCTATATATTTTGAACCTGTGAAGGGATTACACTAGTTTTGACACATATTGTGCAGAATCATGTCCTAAACAACATATTTCAACAGCAGAAACCAGCTTGATGAAATTCAAAAGTTATTGCCACTCCTAATCAAAAACGCTCCAACTCGGTGAGATAGGCATTTTTTGACCCTATGGCTATATCTTTTGAACTTGTAGCTGGATTACACTGAATTTGACATATATTGTGCAGAATCATGTCCTAAATAACATATTTCAATAGCAGAAACCAGCTTGATGAAATTCAAAAGTTATTTCCACTCCTAATCAAAAACGCTCCAACTCGGTGAGATAAGCACTTTTTGAACCTAGGGCTATATCTTTTGAACCTGTGAAGGGATTACACTAGATTTGATATATATTGTGCAAAATCATGTCCTAAACAACATATTTCAACAGCAGAAACCAGCTTGATGAAATTCAAAAGTTATTGCCACTCCTAATCAAAAACGCTCCAACTCGTTGAGATAAGCACTTTTTGAACCTAGGGCTATATCTTTTGAACCTGTGAAGGGATTACACTAGTTTTGACACATATTGTGCAGAATCATGTCCTAAACAACATATTTCAACAGCAGAAACCAGCTTGATGAAATTCAAAAGTTATTGCCACTCCTAATCAAAAACGCTCCACTCGGTGAGATAAGCATTTTTTGACCCTATGGCTATATCTTTTAAACTTGTAGCTGGATTACACTGAATTTGACATATATTATGCAGAATCACGTCCTAAACAACATATTTCAATAGCAGAAACCAGCTTGATGAAATTCAAAAGTTATTGCCACTCCTAATCAAAAATGCTCCAACTCGGGGAGATAAGCAATTTTTGACCCTATGGCTATATCTTTTAAACTTGTAGCTGGATTACACTGAATTTGATATATATTATGCAGAATCATGTCCTAAACAACATATTTCAATAGCAGAAACCAGCTTGATGAAATTCAAAAGTTATTGCCACTCCTAATCAAAAACGCTCCAACTCGGTGAGATAAACATTTTTTGACCCTATGGCTATATCTTTTAAACTTGTAGCTGGATTACACTGAATTTGACATATATTATGCAGAATCATGTCCTAAACAACATATTTCAATAGCAGAAACCAGCTTGATGAAATTCAAAAGTTATTGCCACTCCTAATCAAAAACGCTCCAACTCGGTGAGATAAGCACTTTTTGAACGAATGGCTCTATCTTTTGAACCTGTGAAGGGATTACACTAGTTTTGACATATATTGTGCAGAATCATGTCCTAAACAACATATTTCAACAGCAGAAACCAGCTTGATGAAATTCAAAAGTTATTGCCACTCCTAATCAAAAACGCTCCAACTCGGTGAGATAAGCATTTTTTGACCCTATGGCTATATCTTTTAAACTTGTTGCTGGATTACACTGAATTTGACATATATTATGCAGAATCATGTCCTAAACAACATATTTCAATAGCAGAAACCAGCTTGATGAAATTCAAAAGTTATTGCCACTCCTTAACAAAAACGCTCCAACTCGGTGAGATAAGCACTTTTTGACTCTAGGGCTATATCTTTTAAACTTGTAGCTGGATTACACTGAATTTGACATATATTGTGCAAAATCATGTCCTAAACAACATATTTCAACAGCAGAAACCAGCTTGATGAAATTCAAAAGTTATTGCCACTCCTAATCAAAAACGCTCCAACTCGGTGAGATAAGCACTTTTTGACCCTAGGGCTATATCTTTTAAACCTGTGAAGGGATGACACTAGATTTGACATATATTGTGCAGAATCATGTCCTAAACAACATATTTCAACAGCAGAAACCAGCTTGATGAAATTCAAAAGTTATTGCCACTCCTAATCAAAAACGCTCCAACTCGGTGAGATAAGCACTTTTTGAACGAATGGCTATATCTTTTGAACCTGTGAAGGGATTACACTAGTTTTGACATATATTGTGCAGAATCATGTCCTAAACAACATATTTCAACAGCAGAAACCAGCTTGATGAAATTCAAAAGTTATTGCCACTCCTAATCAAAAACGCTCCAACTTGGTGAGATAAGCATTTTTTGTCCCTATGGCTATATCTTTTAAACTTGTAGCTGGATTACACTGAATTTGACATATATTGTGCAGAATCATGTCCTAAACAACATATTTCAATAGCAGAAACCAGCTTGATGAAATTCAAAAGTTATTGCCACTCCTAATCAAAAACGCTCCAACTCGGTGAGATAAGCACTTTTTGAACAAATGGCTATATCTTTTGAACCTGTGAAGGGATTACACTAGTTTTGACATATATTGTGCAGAATCATGTCCTAAACAACATATTTCAATAGCAGAAACCAGCTTGATGAAATTCAAAAGTTATTGCCACTCCTAATCAAAAACGCTCCAACTCGTTTAGATAAGCACTTTTTGAACCTAGGGCTATATCTTTTGAACCTGTGAAGGGAACACTAGATTTGACACATATTGTGCAGAATCATGTCCTAAACAACATATTTCAACAGCAGAAACCAGCTTGATGAAATTCAAAAGTTATTGCCACTCCTAATCAAAAACGCTCCAACTCGGTGAGATAAGCATTTTTTGACCCTATGGCTATATCTTTTAAACTTGTAGCTGGATTACACTGAATTTGACATATATTGTGCAGAATCATGTCCTAAACAACATATTTCAAAAGCAGAAACCAGCTTGATGAAATTCGTGAGTTATTACCACTCCTAATCAAAAACGCTCCAACTCGGTGAGATAAGAATTTTTTGACCCTATGGCTATATCTTTTAAACTTGTAGCTGGATTACACTGAATTTGACATATATTGTGCAGAATCATGTCCTAAATAACCTATTTCAATAGCAGAAACCAGCTTGATGAAATTCAAAAGTTATTGCCACTCCTAATCAAAAACGCTCCAACTCGGTGAGATAAGCACTTTTTGAACCTAGGGCTATATCTTTTGAACCTGTGAAGGGATTACACTAGATTTGACATATATTGTGCAGAATCATGTCATAAACAACATATTTCAATAGCAGAAACCAGCTTGATGAAATTCAAAAGTTATTGCCACTCCTAATCAAAAACGCTCCAACTCGGTGAGATAAGCATTTTTTGACCCTATGGCTATATCTTTTAAACTTGTAGCTGGATTACACTGAATTTGACATATATTGTGCAGAATCATGTCCTAAATAACATATTTCAATAGCAGGAACCAGCTTGATGAAATTCAAAAGTTATTTCCACTCCTAATCAAAAACGCTCCAACTCGGTGAGATAAGCACTTTTTGAACCTAGGGCTATATCTTTTGAACCTGTGAAGGGATTACACTAGATTTGATATATATTGTGAAAAATCATGTCCTAAACAACATATTTCAACAGCAGAAACCAGCTTGATGAAATTCAAAAGTTATTGCCACTCCTAATCAAAAACGCTCCAACTCGGTGAGATAAGCACTTTTTGAACCTAGGGCTATATCTTTTGAACCTGTGAAGGGATTACACTAGTTTTGACACATATTGTGCAGAATCATGTCCTAAACAACATATTTCAACAGCAGAAACCAGCTTGATGAAATTCAAAAGTTATTTCCACTCCTAATCAAAAACGCTCCAACTCGGTGAGATAAGCATTTTTTGACCCTATGGCTATATCTTTTAAACTTGTAGCTGGATTACACTGAATTTGACATATATTGTGCAGAATCATGTCCTAAACAACATATTTCAAAAGCAGAAACCAGCTTGATGAAATTCGTGAGTTATTACCACTCCTAATCAAAAACGCTCCAACTCGGTGAGATAAGCATTTTTTGACCCTATGGCTATATCTTTTAAACTTGTAGCTGGATTACACTGAATTTGACATATATTATGCAGAATCATGTCCTAAACAACATATTTCAACAGCAGAAACCAGCTTGATGAAATTCAAAAGTTATTGCCACTCCTAATCAAAAACGCTCCAACTCGGTGAGATAAGCATTTTTTGACCCTATGGCTATATCTTTTGAACCTGTGAAGGGATTACACTAGTTTTGACATATATTGTGCAGAATCATGTCCTAAACAACATATTTCAACAGCAGAAACCAGCTTGATGCAATTCAAAAGTTATTGCCACTCCTAATCAAAAACGCTCCAACTCGGTGAGATAAGCACTTTTTGAACCTAGGGCTATATCTTTTGAACCTGTGAAGGGATTACACTAGATTTGAAATATATTGTGCAGAATCATGTCCTAAACAACATATTTCAATAGCAGAAACCAGCTTGATGAAATTCAAAAGTTATAGCCACTCCTAATCAAAAACGCTCCAACTCGGTGAGATAAGCATTTTTTGACCCTATGGCTATATCTTTTAAACTTGTAGCTGGATTACACTGAATTTGACATATATTGTGCAGAATCATGTCCTAAACAACATATTTCAAAAGCAGAAACCAGCTTGATGAAATTCAAAAGTTATTTCCACTCCTAATCAAAAACGCTCCAACTCGGTGAGATAAGCACTTTTTGAACCTAGGGCTATATCTTTTGAACCTGTGAAGGGATTACACTAGATTTGATATATATTGTGCAAAATCATGTCCTAAACAACATATTTCAACAGCAGAAACCAGCTTGATGAAATTCAAAAGTTATTGCCACTCCTAATCAAAAACACTCCAACTCGGTGAGATAAGCACTTTTTGAACCTAGGGCTATATATTTTGAACCTGTGAAGGGATTACACTAGTTTTGACACATATTGTGCAGAATCATGTCCTAAACAACATATTTCAACAGCAGAAACCAGCTTGATGAAATTCAAAAGTTATTGCCACTCCTAATCAAAAACGCTCCAACTCGGTGAGATAGGCATTTTTTGACCCTATGGCTATATCTTTTGAACTTGTAGCTGGATTACACTGAATTTGACATATATTGTGCAGAATCATGTCCTAAATAACATATTTCAATAGCAGAAACCAGCTTGATGAAATTCAAAAGTTATTTCCACTCCTAATCAAAAACGCTCCAACTCGGTGAGATAAGCACTTTTTGAACCTAGGGCTATATCTTTTGAACCTGTGAAGGGATTACACTAGATTTGATATATATTGTGCAAAATCATGTCCTAAACAACATATTTCAACAGCAGAAACCAGCTTGATGAAATTCAAAAGTTATTGCCACTCCTAATCAAAAACGCTCCAACTCGTTGAGATAAGCACTTTTTGAACCTAGGGCTATATCTTTTGAACCTGTGAAGGGATTACACTAGTTTTGACACATATTGTGCAGAATCATGTCCTAAACAACATATTTCAACAGCAGAAACCAGCTTGATGAAATTCAAAAGTTATTGCCACTCCTAATCAAAAACGCTCCACTCGGTGAGATAAGCATTTTTTGACCCTATGGCTATATCTTTTAAACTTGTAGCTGGATTACACTGAATTTGACATATATTATGCAGAATCACGTCCTAAACAACATATTTCAATAGCAGAAACCAGCTTGATGAAATTCAAAAGTTATTGCCACTCCTAATCAAAAATGCTCCAACTCGGGGAGATAAGCAATTTTTGACCCTATGGCTATATCTTTTAAACTTGTAGCTGGATTACACTGAATTTGATATATATTATGCAGAATCATGTCCTAAACAACATATTTCAATAGCAGAAACCAGCTTGATGAAATTCAAAAGTTATTGCCACTCCTAATCAAAAACGCTCCAACTCGGTGAGATAAACATTTTTTGACCCTATGGCTATATCTTTTAAACTTGTAGCTGGATTACACTGAATTTGACATATATTATGCAGAATCATGTCCTAAACAACATATTTCAATAGCAGAAACCAGCTTGATGAAATTCAAAAGTTATTGCCACTCCTAATCAAAAACGCTCCAACTCGGTGAGATAAGCACTTTTTGAACGAATGGCTCTATCTTTTGAACCTGTGAAGGGATTACACTAGTTTTGACATATATTGTGCAGAATCATGTCCTAAACAACATATTTCAACAGCAGAAACCAGCTTGATGAAATTCAAAAGTTATTGCCACTCCTAATCAAAAACGCTCCAACTCGGTGAGATAAGCATTTTTTGACCCTATGGCTATATCTTTTAAACTTGTTGCTGGATTACACTGAATTTGACATATATTATGCAGAATCATGTCCTAAACAACATATTTCAATAGCAGAAACCAGCTTGATGAAATTCAAAAGTTATTGCCACTCCTTAACAAAAACGCTCCAACTCGGTGAGATAAGCACTTTTTGACTCTAGGGCTATATCTTTTAAACTTGTAGCTGGATTACACTGAATTTGACATATATTGTGCAAAATCATGTCCTAAACAACATATTTCAACAGCAGAAACCAGCTTGATGAAATTCAAAAGTTATTGCCACTCCTAATCAAAAACGCTCCAACTCGGTGAGATAAGCACTTTTTGACCCTAGGGCTATATCTTTTAAACCTGTGAAGGGATGACACTAGATTTGACATATATTGTGCAGAATCATGTCCTAAACAACATATTTCAACAGCAGAAACCAGCTTGATGAAATTCAAAAGTTATTGCCACTCCTAATCAAAAACGCTCCAACTCGGTGAGATAAGCACTTTTTGAACGAATGGCTATATCTTTTGAACCTGTGAAGGGATTACACTAGTTTTGACATATATTGTGCAGAATCATGTCCTAAACAACATATTTCAACAGCAGAAACCAGCTTGATGAAATTCAAAAGTTATTGCCACTCCTAATCAAAAACGCTCCAACTTGGTGAGATAAGCATTTTTTGTCCCTATGGCTATATCTTTTAAACTTGTAGCTGGATTACACTGAATTTGACATATATTGTGCAGAATCATGTCCTAAACAACATATTTCAATAGCAGAAACCAGCTTGATGAAATTCAAAAGTTATTGCCACTCCTAATCAAAAACGCTCCAACTCGGTGAGATAAGCACTTTTTGAACAAATGGCTATATCTTTTGAACCTGTGAAGGGATTACACTAGTTTTGACATATATTGTGCAGAATCATGTCCTAAACAACATATTTCAATAGCAGAAACCAGCTTGATGAAATTCAAAAGTTATTGCCACTCCTAATCAAAAACGCTCCAACTCGTTTAGATAAGCACTTTTTGAACCTAGGGCTATATCTTTTGAACCTGTGAAGGGAACACTAGATTTGACACATATTGTGCAGAATCATGTCCTAAACAACATATTTCAACAGCAGAAACCAGCTTGATGAAATTCAAAAGTTATTGCCACTCCTAATCAAAAACGCTCCAACTCGGTGAGATAAGCATTTTTTGACCCTATGGCTATATCTTTTAAACTTGTAGCTGGATTACACTGAATTTGACATATATTGTGCAGAATCATGTCCTAAACAACATATTTCAAAAGCAGAAACCAGCTTGATGAAATTCGTGAGTTATTACCACTCCTAATCAAAAACGCTCCAACTCGGTGAGATAAGAATTTTTTGACCCTATGGCTATATCTTTTAAACTTGTAGCTGGATTACACTGAATTTGACATATATTGTGCAGAATCATGTCCTAAATAACATATTTCAATAGCAGAAACCAGCTTGATGAAATTCAAAAGTTATTGCCACTCCTAATCAAAAACGCTCCAACTCGGTGAGATAAGCACTTTTTGAACCTAGGGCTATATCTTTTGAACCTGTGAAGGGATTACACTAGATTTGACATATATTGTGCAGAATCATGTCATAAACAACATATTTCAATAGCAGAAACCAGCTTGATGAAATTCAAAAGTTATTGCCACTCCTAATCAAAAACGCTCCAACTCGGTGAGATAAGCATTTTTTGACCCTATGGCTATATCTTTTAAACTTGTAGCTGGATTACACTGAATTTGACATATATTGTGCAGAATCATGTCCTAAATAACATATTTCAATAGCAGGAACCAGCTTGATGAAATTCAAAAGTTATTTCCACTCCTAATCAAAAACGCTCCAACTCGGTGAGATAAGCACTTTTTGAACCTAGGGCTATATCTTTTGAACCTGTGAAGGGATTACACTAGATTTGATATATATTGTGAAAAATCATGTCCTAAACAACATATTTCAACAGCAGAAACCAGCTTGATGAAATTCAAAAGTTATTGCCACTCCTAATCAAAAACGCTCCAACTCGGTGAGATAAGCACTTTTTGAACCTAGGGCTATATCTTTTGAACCTGTGAAGGGATTACACTAGTTTTGACACATATTGTGCAGAATCATGTCCTAAACAACATATTTCAACAGCAGAAACCAGCTTGATGAAATTCAAAAGTTATTTCCACTCCTAATCAAAAACGCTCCAACTCGGTGAGATAAGCATTTTTTGACCCTATGGCTATATCTTTTAAACTTGTAGCTGGATTACACTGAATTTGACATATATTGTGCAGAATCATGTCCTAAACAACATATTTCAAAAGCAGAAACCAGCTTGATGAAATTCGTGAGTTATTACCACTCCTAATCAAAAACGCTCCAACTCGGTGAGATAAGCATTTTTTGACCCTATGGCTATATCTTTTAAACTTGTAGCTGGATTACACTGAATTTGACATATATTATGCAGAATCATGTCCTAAACAACATATTTCAACAGCAGAAACCAGCTTGATGAAATTCAAAAGTTATTGCCACTCCTAATCAAAAACGCTCCAACTCGGTGAGATAAGCATTTTTTGACCCTATGGCTATATCTTTTGAACCTGTGAAGGGATTACACTAGTTTTGACATATATTGTGCAGAATCATGTCCTAAACAACATATTTCAACAGCAGAAACCAGCTTGATGCAATTCAAAAGTTATTGCCACTCCTAATCAAAAACGCTCCAACTCGGTGAGATAAGCACTTTTTGAACCTAGGGCTATATCTTTTGAACCTGTGAAGGGATTACACTAGATTTGACATATATTGTGCAGAATCATGTCCTAAACAACATATTTCAATAGCAGAAACCAGCTTGATGAAATTCAAAAGTTATAGCCACTCCTAATCAAAAACGCTCCAACTCGGTGAGATAAGCATTTTTTGACCCTATGGCTATATCTTTTAAACTTGTAGCTGGATTACACTGAATTTGACATATATTGTGCAGAATCATGTCCTAAACAACATATTTCAAAAGCAGAAACCAGCTTGATGAAATTCAAAAGTTATTTCCACTCCTAATCAAAAACGCTCCAACTCGGTGAGATAAGCACTTTTTGAACCTAGGGCTATATCTTTTGAACCTGTGAAGGGATTACACTAGATTTGATATATATTGTGCAAAATCATGTCCTAAACAACATATTTCAACAGCAGAAACCAGCTTGATGAAATTCAAAAGTTATTGCCACTCCTAATCAAAAACACTCCAACTCGGTGAGATAAGCACTTTTTGAACCTAGGGCTATATCTTTTGAACCTGTGAAGGGATTACACTAGTTTTGACACATATTGTGCAGAATCATGTCCTAAACAACATATTTCAACAGCAGAAACCAGCTTGATGAAATTCAAAAGTTATTGCCACTCCTAATCAAAAACGCTCCAACTCGGTGAGATAGGCATTTTTTGACCCTATGGCTATATCTTTTGAACTTGTAGCTGGATTACACTGAATTTGACATATATTGTGCAGAATCATGTCCTAAATAACATATTTCAATAGCAGAAACCAGCTTGATGAAATTCAAAAGTTATTTCCACTCCTAATCAAAAACGCTCCAACTCGGTGAGATAAGCACTTTTTGAACCTAGGGCTATATCTTTTGAACCTGTGAAGGGATTACACTAGATTTGATATATATTGTGCAAAATCATGTCCTAAACAACATATTTCAACAGCAGAAACCAGCTTGATGAAATTCAAAAGTTATTGCCACTCCTAATCAAAAACGCTCCAACTCGTTGAGATAAGCACTTTTTGAACCTAGGGCTATATCTTTTGAACCTGTGAAGGGATTACACTAGTTTTGACACATATTGTGCAGAATCATGTCCTAAACAACATATTTCAACAGCAGAAACCAGCTTGATGAAATTCAAAAGTTATTGCCACTCCTAATCAAAAACGCTCCACTCGGTGAGATAAGCATTTTTTGACCCTATGGCTATATCTTTTAAACTTGTAGCTGGATTACACTGAATTTGACATATATTATGCAGAATCACGTCCTAAACAACATATTTCAATAGCAGAAACCAGCTTGATGAAATTCAAAAGTTATTGCCACTCCTAATCAAAAACGCTCCAACTCGGTGAGATAAGCACTTTTTGAACCTAGGGCTATATCTTTTGAACCTGTGAAGGGATTACACTAGATTTGACATATATTGTGCAAAATCATGTCCTAAACAACATATTTCAACAGCAGAAACCAGCTTGATGACATTCATGAGTTATTTCCACTCCTAATCAAAAACGCTCCAACTCGGTGAGATAAGCATTTTTTGACCCTATGGCTATATCTTTTAAACTTGTAGCTGGATTACACTGAATTTGACATATATTATGCAGAATCATGTCCTAAACAACATATTTCAATAGCAGAAACCAGCTTGATGAAATTCAAAAGTTATTGCCACTCCTTAACAAAAACGCTCCAACTCGGTGAGATAAGCACTTTTTGACTCTAGGGCTATATCTTTTAAACTTGTAGCTGGATTACACTGAATTTGACATATATTGTGCAAAATCATGTCCTAAACAACATATTTCAACAGCAGAAACCAGCTTGATGAAATTCAAAAGTTATTGCCACTCCTAATCAAAAACGCTCCAACTCGGTGAGATAAGCACTTTTTGACCCTAGGGCTATATCTTTTAAACCTGTGAAGGGATGACACTAGATTTGACATATATTGTGCAGAATCATGTCCTAAACAACATATTTCAACAGCAGAAACCAGCTTGATGAAATTCAAAAGTTATTGCCACTCCTAATCAAAAACGCTCCAACTCGGTGAGATAAGCACTTTTTGAACGAATGGCTATATCTTTTGAACCTGTGAAGGGATTACACTAGTTTTGACATATATTGTGCAGAATCATGTCCTAAACAACATATTTCAACAGCAGAAACCAGCTTGATGAAATTCAAAAGTTATTGCCACTCCTAATCAAAAACGCTCCAACTTGGTGAGATAAGCATTTTTTGTCCCTATGGCTATATCTTTTAAACTTGTAGCTGGATTACACTGAATTTGACATATATTGTGCAGAATCATGTCCTAAACAACATATTTCAATAGCAGAAACCAGCTTGATGAAATTCAAAAGTTATTGCCACTCCTAATCAAAAACGCTCCAACTCGGTGAGATAAGCACTTTTTGAACAAATGGCTATATCTTTTGAACCTGTGAAGGGATTACACTAGTTTTGACATATATTGTGCAGAATCATGTCCTAAACAACATATTTCAATAGCAGAAACCAGCTTGATGAAATTCAAAAGTTATTGCCACTCCTAATCAAAAACGCTCCAACTCGTTTAGATAAGCACTTTTTGAACCTAGGGCTATATCTTTTGAACCTGTGAAGGGAACACTAGATTTGACATATATTGTGCAGAATCATGTCATAAACAACATATTTCAATAGCAGAAACCAGCTTGATGAAATTCAAAAGTTATTGCCACTCCTAATCAAAAACGCTCCAACTCGGTGAGATAAGCATTTTTTGACCCTATGGCTATATCTTTTAAACTTGTAGCTGGATTACACGGAATTTGACAGATATTGTGCAGAATCATGTCCTAAATAACATATTTCAATAGCAGAAACCAGCTTGATGAAATTCAAAAGTTATTTCCACTCCTAATCAAAAACGCTCCAACTCGGTGAGATAAGCACTTTTTGAACCTAGGGCTATATCTTTTGAACCTGTGAAGGGATTACACTGAATTTGACATATATTATGCAGAATCACGTCCTAAACAACATATTTCAATAGCAGAAACCAGCTTGATGAAATTCAAAAGTTATTGCCACTCCTAATCAAAAATGCTCCAACTCTAGGAGATAAGCAATTTTTGACCCTATGGCTATATCTTTTAAACTTGTAGCTGGATTACACTGAATTTGATATATATTATGCAGAATCATGTCCTAAACAACATATTTCAATAGCAGAAACCAGCTTGATGAAATTCAAAAGTTATTGCCACTCCTAATCAAAAACGCTCCAACTCGGTGAGATAAGCATTTTTTGACCCTATGGCTATATCTTTTAAACTTGTAGCTGGATTACACTGAATTTGACATATATTATGCAGAATCATGTCCTAAACAACATATTTCAATAGCAGAAACCAGCTTGATGAAATTCAAAAGTTATTGCCACTCCTAATCAAAAACGCTCCAACTCGGTGAGATAAGCACTTTTTGAACGAATGGCTCTATCTTTTGAACCTGTGAAGGGATTACACTAGTTTTGACATATATTGTGCAGAATCATGTCCTAAACAACATATTTCAACAGCAGAAACCAGCTTGATGCAATTCAAAAGTTATTGCCACTCCTAATCAAAAACGCTCCAACTCGGTGAGATAAGCACTTTTTGAACCTAGGGCTATATCTTTTGAACCTGTGAAGGGATTACACTAGATTTGACATATATTGTGCAGAATCATGTCCTAAACAACATATTTCAATAGCAGAAACCAGCTTGATGAAATTCAAAAGTTATAGCCACTCCTAATCAAAAACGCTCCAACTCGGTGAGATAAGCATTTTTTGACCCTATGGCTATATCTTTTAAACTTGTAGCTGGATTACACTGAATTTGACATATATTGTGCAGAATCATGTCCTAAACAACATATTTCAAAAGCAGAAACCAGCTTGATGAAATTCAAAAGTTATTTCCACTCCTAATCAAAAACGCTCCAACTCGGTGAGATAAGCACTTTTTGAACCTAGGGCTATATCTTTTGAACCTGTGAAGGGATTACACTAGATTTGATATATATTGTGCAAAATCATGTCCTAAACAACATATTTCAACAGCAGAAACCAGCTTGATGAAATTCAAAAGTTATTGCCACTCCTAATCAAAAACACTCCAACTCGGTGAGATAAGCACTTTTTGAACCTAGGGCTATATATTTTGAACCTGTGAAGGGATTACACTAGTTTTGACACATATTGTGCAGAATCATGTCCTAAACAACATATTTCAACAGCAGAAACCAGCTTGATGAAATTCAAAAGTTATTGCCACTCCTAATCAAAAACGCTCCAACTCGGTGAGATAGGCATTTTTTGACCCTATGGCTATATCTTTTGAACTTGTAGCTGGATTACACTGAATTTGACATATATTGTGCAGAATCATGTCCTAAATAACATATTTCAATAGCAGAAACCAGCTTGATGAAATTCAAAAGTTATTTCCACTCCTAATCAAAAACGCTCCAACTCGGTGAGATAAGCACTTTTTGAACCTAGGGCTATATCTTTTGAACCTGTGAAGGGATTACACTAGATTTGATATATATTGTGCAAAATCATGTCCTAAACAACATATTTCAACAGCAGAAACCAGCTTGATGAAATTCAAAAGTTATTGCCACTCCTAATCAAAAACGCTCCAACTCGTTGAGATAAGCACTTTTTGAACCTAGGGCTATATCTTTTGAACCTGTGAAGGGATTACACTAGTTTTGACACATATTGTGCAGAATCATGTCCTAAACAACATATTTCAACAGCAGAAACCAGCTTGATGAAATTCAAAAGTTATTGCCACTCCTAATCAAAAACGCTCCACTCGGTGAGATAAGCATTTTTTGACCCTATGGCTATATCTTTTAAACTTGTAGCTGGATTACACTGAATTTGACATATATTATGCAGAATCACGTCCTAAACAACATATTTCAATAGCAGAAACCAGCTTGATGAAATTCAAAAGTTATTGCCACTCCTAATCAAAAACGCTCCAACTCGGTGAGATAAGCACTTTTTGAACCTAGGGCTATATCTTTTGAACCTGTGAAGGGATTACACTAGATTTGACATATATTGTGCAAAATCATGTCCTAAACAACATATTTCAACAGCAGAAACCAGCTTGATGACATTCATGAGTTATTTCCACTCCTAATCAAAAACGCTCCAACTCGGTGAGATAAGCATTTTTTGACCCTATGGCTATATCTTTTAAACTTGTAGCTGGATTACACTGAATTTGACATATATTATGCAGAATCATGTCCTAAACAACATATTTCAATAGCAGAAACCAGCTTGATGAAATTCAAAAGTTATTGCCACTCCTTAACAAAAACGCTCCAACTCGGTGAGATAAGCACTTTTTGACTCTAGGGCTATATCTTTTAAACTTGTAGCTGGATTACACTGAATTTGACATATATTGTGCAAAATCATGTCCTAAACAACATATTTCAACAGCAGAAACCAGCTTGATGAAATTCAAAAGTTATTGCCACTCCTAATCAAAAACGCTCCAACTCGGTGAGATAAGCACTTTTTGACCCTAGGGCTATATCTTTTAAACCTGTGAAGGGATGACACTAGATTTGACATATATTGTGCAGAATCATGTCCTAAACAACATATTTCAACAGCAGAAACCAGCTTGATGAAATTCAAAAGTTATTGCCACTCCTAATCAAAAACGCTCCAACTCGGTGAGATAAGCACTTTTTGAACGAATGGCTATATCTTTTGAACCTGTGAAGGGATTACACTAGTTTTGACATATATTGTGCAGAATCATGTCCTAAACAACATATTTCAACAGCAGAAACCAGCTTGATGAAATTCAAAAGTTATTGCCACTCCTAATCAAAAACGCTCCAACTTGGTGAGATAAGCATTTTTTGTCCCTATGGCTATATCTTTTAAACTTGTAGCTGGATTACACTGAATTTGACATATATTGTGCAGAATCATGTCCTAAACAACATATTTCAATAGCAGAAACCAGCTTGATGAAATTCAAAAGTTATTGCCACTCCTAATCAAAAACGCTCCAACTCGGTGAGATAAGCACTTTTTGAACAAATGGCTATATCTTTTGAACCTGTGAAGGGATTACACTAGTTTTGACATATATTGTGCAGAATCATGTCCTAAACAACATATTTCAATAGCAGAAACCAGCTTGATGAAATTCAAAAGTTATTGCCACTCCTAATCAAAAACGCTCCAACTCGTTTAGATAAGCACTTTTTGAACCTAGGGCTATATCTTTTGAACCTGTGAAGGGAACACTAGATTTGACATATATTGTGCAGAATCATGTCATAAACAACATATTTCAATAGCAGAAACCAGCTTGATGAAATTCAAAAGTTATTGCCACTCCTAATCAAAAACGCTCCAACTCGGTGAGATAAGCATTTTTTGACCCTATGGCTATATCTTTTAAACTTGTAGCTGGATTACACGGAATTTGACAGATATTGTGCAGAATCATGTCCTAAATAACATATTTCAATAGCAGAAACCAGCTTGATGAAATTCAAAAGTTATTTCCACTCCTAATCAAAAACGCTCCAACTCGGTGAGATAAGCACTTTTTGAACCTAGGGCTATATCTTTTGAACCTGTGAAGGGATTACACTGAATTTGACATATATTATGCAGAATCACGTCCTAAACAACATATTTCAATAGCAGAAACCAGCTTGATGAAATTCAAAAGTTATTGCCACTCCTAATCAAAAATGCTCCAACTCTAGGAGATAAGCAATTTTTGACCCTATGGCTATATCTTTTAAACTTGTAGCTGGATTACACTGAATTTGATATATATTATGCAGAATCATGTCCTAAACAACATATTTCAATAGCAGAAACCAGCTTGATGAAATTCAAAAGTTATTGCCACTCCTAATCAAAAACGCTCCAACTCGGTGAGATAAGCATTTTTTGACCCTATGGCTATATCTTTTAAACTTGTAGCTGGATTACACTGAATTTGACATATATTATGCAGAATCATGTCCTAAACAACATATTTCAATAGCAGAAACCAGCTTGATGAAATTCAAAAGTTATTGCCACTCCTAATCAAAAACGCTCCAACTCGGTGAGATAAGCACTTTTTGAACGAATGGCTCTATCTTTTGAACCTGTGAAGGGATTACACTAGTTTTGACATATATTGTGCAGAATCATGTCCTAAACAACATATTTCAACAGCAGAAACCAGCTTGATGAAATTCAAAAGTTATTGCCACTCCTAATCAAAAACGCTCCAACTCGGTGAGATAAGCATTTTTTGACCCTATGGCTATATCTTTTAAACTTGTTGCTGGATTACACTGAATTTGACATATATTGTGCAGAATCATGTCCTAAACAACATATTTCAATAGCAGAAACCAGCTTGATGAAATTCAAAAGTTATTTCCACTCCTAATCAAAAACGCTCCAACTCGGTGAGATAAGCACTTTTTGAACCTAGGGCTATATCTTTTGAACCTGTGAAGGGATTACACTAGGTTTGATATATATCGTGCAAAATCATGTCCTAAACAACATATTTCAACAGCAGAAACCAGCTTGATGAAATTCAAAAGTTATTGCCACTCCTAATTAAAAACGCTCCAACTCTGTGAGATAAGCACTTTTTGAACCTAGGGCTATATCTTTTGAACCTGTGAAGGGATTACACTAGATTTGACATATATTGTGCAAAATCATGTCCTAAACAACATATTTCAACAGCAGAAACCAGCTTGATGACATTCATGAGTTATTTCCACTCCTAATCAAAAACGCTCCAACTCGGTGAGATAAGCATTTTTTGACCCTATGGCTATATCTTTTAAACTTGTAGCTGGATTACACTGAATTTGACATATATTATGCAGAATCATGTCCTAAACAACATATTTCAATAGCAGAAACCAGCTTGATGAAATTCAAAAGTTATTGCCACTCCTTAACAAAAACGCTCCAACTCGGTGAGATAAGCACTTTTTGACTCTAGGGCTATATCTTTTAAACTTGTAGCTGGATTACACTGAATTTGACATATATTGTGCAAAATCATGTCCTAAACAACATATTTCAACAGCAGAAACCAGCTTGATGAAATTCAAAAGTTATTGCCACTCCTAATCAAAAACGCTCCAACTCGGTGAGATAAGCACTTTTTGACCCTAGGGCTATATCTTTTAAACCTGTGAAGGGATGACACTAGATTTGACATATATTGTGCAGAATCATGTCCTAAACAACATATTTCAACAGCAGAAACCAGCTTGATGAAATTCAAAAGTTATTGCCACTCCTAATCAAAAACGCTCCAACTCGGTGAGATAAGCACTTTTTGAACGAATGGCTATATCTTTTGAACCTGTGAAGGGATTACACTAGTTTTGACATATATTGTGCAGAATCATGTCCTAAACAACATATGTCAACTGAAGAAACCAGCTTGATGACATTCATGAGTTATTTCCAATCCTAATCAAAAACGCTCCAACTCGGTGAGATAAGCATTTTTTCACCCTATGGCTATATCTTTTAAACTTGTAGCTGGATTACACTGAATTTGACATATATTATGCAGAATCATGTCCTAAACAACATATTTCAATAGCAGAAACCAGCTTGATGAAATTCAAAAGTTATTGCCACTCCTTAACAAAAACGCTCCAACTCGGTGAGATAACCACTTTTTGACTCTAGGGCTATATCTTTTAAACTTGTAGCTGGATTACACTGAATTTGACATATATTGTGCAAAATCATGTCCTAAACAACATATTTCAACAGCAGAAACCAGCTTGATGAAATTCAAAAGTTATTGCCACTCCTAATCAAAAACGCTCCAACTCGGTGAGATAAGCACTTTTTGAACGAATGGCTATATCTTTTGAACCTGTGAAGGGATTACACTAGTTTTGACATATATTGTGCAGAATCATGTCCTAAACAACATATTTCAACAGCAGAAACCAGCTTGATGAAATTCAAAAGTTATTGCCACTCCTAATCAAAAACGCTCCAACTTGGTGAGATAAGCATTTTTTGTCCCTATGGCTATATCTTTTAAACTTGTAGCTGGATTACACTGAATTTGACATATATTGTGCAGAATCATGTCCTAAACAACATATTTCAATAGCAGAAACCAGCTTGATGAAATTCAAAAGTTATTGCCACTCCTAATCAAAAACGCTCCAACTCGGTGAGATAAGCACTTTTTGAACAAATGGCTATATCTTTTGAACCTGTGAAGGGATTACACTAGTTTTGACATATATTGTGCAGAATCATGTCCTAAACAACATATTTCAATAGCAGAAACCAGCTTGATGAAATTCAAAAGTTATTGCCACTCCTAATCAAAAACGCTCCAACTCGGTGAGATAAGCACTTTTTGAACGAATGGCTCTATCTTTTGAACCTGTGAAGGGATTACACTAGTTTTGACATATATTGTGCAGAATCATGTCCTAAACAACATATTTCAACAGCAGAAACCAGCTTGATGAAATTCAAAAGTTATTGCCACTCCTAATCAAAAACGCTCCAACTCGGTGAGATAAGCATTTTTTGACCCTATGGCTATATCTTTTAAACTTGTAGCTGGATTACACTGAATTTGACATATATTGTGCAGAATCATGTCCTAAACAACATATTTCAATAGCAGAAACCAGCTTGATGAAATTCAAAAGTTATTTCCACTCCTAATCAAAAACGCTCCAACTCGGTGAGATAAGCACTTTTTGAACCTAGGGCTATATCTTTTGAACCTGTGAAGGGATTACACTAGATTTGATATATATCGTGCAAAATCATGTCCTAAACAACATATTTCAACAGCAGAAACCAGCTTGATGAAATTCAAAAGTTATTGCCACTCCTAATCAAAAACGCTCCAACTCGGTGAGATAAGCACTTTTTGAACCTAGGGCTATATCTTTTGAACCTGTGAAGGGATTACACTAGATTTGACATATATTGTGCAAAATCATGTCCTAAACAACATATTTCAACAGCAGAAACCAGCTTGATGACATTCATGAGTTATTTCCACTCCTAATCAAAAACGCTCAAACTCGGTGAGATAAGCATTTTTTGACCCTATGGCTATATCTTTTAAACTTGTAGCTGGATTACACTGAATTTGACATATATTATGCAGAATCATGTCCTAAACAACATATTTCAATAGCAGAAACCAGCTTGATGAAATTCAAAAGTTATTGCCACTCCTTAACAAAAACGCTCCAACTCGGTGAGATAAGCACTTTTTGACTCTAGGGCTATATCTTTTAAACTTGTAGCTGGATTACACTGAATTTGACATATATTGTGCAAAATCATGTCCTAAACAACATATTTCAACAGCAGAAACCAGCTTGATGAAATTCAAAAGTTATTGCCACTCCTAATCAAAAACGCTCCAACTCGGTGAGATAAGCACTTTTTGACCCTAGGGCTATATCTTTTAAACCTGTGAAGGGATGACACTAGATTTGACATATATTGTGCAGAATCATGTCCTAAACAACATATTTCAACAGCAGAAACCAGCTTGATGAAATTCAAAAGTTATTGCCACTCCTAATCAAAAACGCTCCAACTCGGTGAGATAAGCACTTTTTGAACGAATGGCTATATCTTTTGAACCTGTGAAGGGATTACACTAGTTTTGACATATATTGTGCAGAATCATGTCCTAAACAACATATGTCAACAGAAGAAACCAGCTTGATGACATTCATGAGTTATTTCCAATCCTAATCAAAAACGCTCCAACTCGGTGAGATAAGCATTTTTTGACCCTATGGCTATATCTTTTAAACTTGTAGCTGGATTACACTGAATTTGACATATATTATGCAGAATCATGTCCTAAACAACATATTTCAATAGCAGAAACCAGCTTGATGAAATTCAAAAGTTATTGCCACTCCTTAACAAAAACGCTCCAACTCGGTGAGATAACCACTTTTTGACTCTAGGGCTATATCTTTTAAACTTGTAGCTGGATTACACTGAATTTGACATATATTGTGCAAAATCATGTCCTAAACAACATATTTCAACAGCAGAAACCAGCTTGATGAAATTCAAAAGTTATTGCCACTCCTAATCAAAAACGCTCCAACTCGGTGAGATGAGCACTTTTTGACCCTAGGGCTATATCTTTTAAACCTGTGAAGGGATGACACTAGATTTGACATATATTGTGCAGAATCATGTCCTAAACAACATATTTCAACAGCAGAAACCAGCTTGATGAAATTCAAAAGTTATTGCCACTCCTAATCAAAAACGCTCCAACTCGGTGAGATAAGCACTTTTTGAACGAATGGCTATATCTTTTGAACCTGTGAAGGGATTACACTAGTTTTGACATATATTGTGCAGAATCATGTCCTAAACAACATATTTCAACAGCAGAAACCAGCTTGATGAAATTCAAAAGTTATTGCCACTCCTAATCAAAAACGCTCCAACTTGGTGAGATAAGCATTTTTTGTCCCTATGGCTATATCTTTTGAACCTGTGAAGGGATTACACTAGATTTGACATATATTGTGCAGAATCATGTCCTAAACAACATATTTCAATAGCAGAAACCAGCTTGATGAAATTCAAAAGTTATTGCCACTCCTAATCAAAAACGCTCCAACTTGGTGAGATAAGCATTTTTTGTCCCTATGGCTATATCTTTTAAACTTGTAGCTGGATTACACTGAATTTGACATGTATTGTGCAGAATCATGTCCTAAACAACATATTTCAATAGCAGAAACCAGCTTGATGAAATTCAAAAGTTATTGCCACTCCTAATCAAAAACGCTCCAACTCGGTGAGATAAGCACTTTTTGAACAAATGGCTATATCTTTTGAACCTGTGAAGGGATTACACTAGTTTTGACATATATTGTGCAGAATCATGTCCTAAACAACATATTTCAATAGCAGAAACCAGCTTGATGAAATTCAAAAGTTATTGCCACTCCTAATCAAAAACGCTCCAACTCGTTTAGATAAGCACTTTTTGAACCTAGGGCTATATCTTTTGAACCTGTGAAGG
Organism: Fistularia commersonii; assembly: GCF_037954325.1. Taxonomy (NCBI): domain Eukaryota; kingdom Metazoa; phylum Chordata; class Actinopteri; order Syngnathiformes; family Fistulariidae; genus Fistularia; species Fistularia commersonii. The sequence continues at coordinate 236,584 of NW_028234036.1, forward strand.
GAACACTAGATTTGACATATATTGTGCAGAATCTTGTCATAAACAACATATTTCAATAGCAGAAACCAGCTTGATGAAATTCAAAAGTTATTGCCACTCCTAATCAAAAACGCTCCAACTCGGTGAGATAAGCATTTTTTGACCCTATGGCTATATCTTTTAAACTTGTAGCTGGATTACACGGAATTTGACATATATTGTGCAGAATCATGTCCTAAATAACATATTTCAATAGCAGAAACCAGCTTGATGAAATTCAAAAGTTATTTCCACTCCTAATCAAAAACGCTCCAACTCGGTGAGATAAGCACTTTTTGAACCTAGGGCTATATCTTTTGAACCTGTGAAGGGATTACACTAGATTTGATATATATTGTGCAAAATCATGTCCTAAACAACATATTTCAACAGCAGAAACCAGCTTGATGAAATTCAAAAGTTATTGCCACTCCTAATCAAAAACGCTCCAACTCGGTGAGATAAGCACTTTTTGAACCTAGGGCTATATCTTTTGAACCTGTGAAGGGATTACACTAGTTTTGACACATATTGTGCAGAATCATGTCCTAAACAACATATTTCAACAGCAGAAACCAGCTTGATGAAATTCAAAAGTTATTGCCACTCCTAATCAAAAACGCTCCAACTCGGTGAGATAAGCATTTTTTGACCCTATGGCTATATCTTTTAAACTTGTAGCTGGATTACACTGAATTTGACATATATTATGCAGAATCACGTCCTAAACAACATATTTCAATAGCAGAAACCAGCTTGATGAAATTCAAAAGTTATTGCCACTCCTAATCAAAAATGCTCCAACTCTAGGAGATAAGCAATTTTTGACCCTATGGCTATATCTTTTAAACTTGTAGCTGGATTACACTGAATTTGATATATATTATGCAGAATCATGTCCTAAACAACATATTTCAATAGCAGAAACCAGCTTGATGAAATTCAAAAGTTATTGCCACTCCTAATCAAAAACGCTCCAACTCGGTGAGATAAGCATTTTTTGACCCTATGGCTATATCTTTTAAACTTGTAGCTGGATTACACTGAATTTGACATATATTATGCAGAATCATGTCCTAAACAACATATTTCAATAGCAGAAACCAGCTTGATGAAATTCAAAAGTTATTGCCACTCCTAATCAAAAACGCTCCAACTCGGTGAGATAAGCACTTTTTGAACGAATGGCTCTATCTTTTGAACCTGTGAAGGGATTACACTAGTTTTGACATATATTGTGCAGAATCATGTCCTAAACAACATATTTCAACAGCAGAAACCAGCTTGATGAAATTCAAAAGTTATTGCCACTCCTAATCAAAAACGCTCCAACTCGGTGAGATAAGCATTTTTTGACCCTATGGCTATATCTTTTAAACTTGTAGCTGGATTACACTGAATTTGACATATATTGTGCAGAATCATGTCCTAAACAACATATTTCAATAGCAGAAACCAGCTTGATGAAATTCAAAAGTTATTTCCACTCCTAATCAAAAACGCTCCAACTCGGTGAGATAAGCACTTTTTGAACCTAGGGCTATATCTTTTGAACCTGTGAAGGGATTACACTAGATTTGATATATATCGTGCAAAATCATGTCCTAAACAACATATTTCAACAGCAGAAACCAGCTTGATGAAATTCAAAAGTTATTGCCACTCCTAATCAAAAACGCTCCAACTCGGTGAGATAAGCACTTTTTGAACCTAGGGCTATATCTTTTGAACCTGTGAAGGGATTACACTAGATTTGACATATATTGTGCAAAATCATGTCCTAAACAACATATTTCAACAGCAGAAACCAGCTTGATGACATTCATGAGTTATTTCCACTCCTAATCAAAAACGCTCAAACTCGGTGAGATAAGCATTTTTTGACCCTATGGCTATATCTTTTAAACTTGTAGCTGGATTACACTGAATTTGACATATATTATGCAGAATCATGTCCTAAACAACATATTTCAATAGCAGAAACCAGCTTGATGAAATTCAAAAGTTATTGCCACTCCTTAACAAAAACGCTCCAACTCGGTGAGATAAGCACTTTTTGACTCTAGGGCTATATCTTTTAAACTTGTAGCTGGATTACACTGAATTTGACATATATTGTGCAAAATCATGTCCTAAACAACATATTTCAACAGCAGAAACCAGCTTGATGAAATTCAAAAGTTATTGCCACTCCTAATCAAAAACGCTCCAACTCGGTGAGATAAGCACTTTTTGACCCTAGGGCTATATCTTTTAAACCTGTGAAGGGATGACACTAGATTTGACATATATTGTGCAGAATCATGTCCTAAACAACATATTTCAACAGCAGAAACCAGCTTGATGAAATTCAAAAGTTATTGCCACTCCTAATCAAAAACGCTCCAACTCGGTGAGATAAGCACTTTTTGAACGAATGGCTATATCTTTTGAACCTGTGAAGGGATTACACTAGTTTTGACATATATTGTGCAGAATCATGTCCTAAACAACATATGTCAACAGAAGAAACCAGCTTGATGACATTCATGAGTTATTTCCAATCCTAATCAAAAACGCTCCAACTCGGTGAGATAAGCATTTTTTGACCCTATGGCTATATCTTTTAAACTTGTAGCTGGATTACACTGAATTTGACATATATTATGCAGAATCATGTCCTAAACAACATATTTCAATAGCAGAAACCAGCTTGATGAAATTCAAAAGTTATTGCCACTCCTTAACAAAAACGCTCCAACTCGGTGAGATAACCACTTTTTGACTCTAGGGCTATATCTTTTAAACTTGTAGCTGGATTACACTGAATTTGACATATATTGTGCAAAATCATGTCCTAAACAACATATTTCAACAGCAGAAACCAGCTTGATGAAATTCAAAAGTTATTGCCACTCCTAATCAAAAACGCTCCAACTCGGTGAGATGAGCACTTTTTGACCCTAGGGCTATATCTTTTAAACCTGTGAAGGGATGACACTAGATTTGACATATATTGTGCAGAATCATGTCCTAAACAACATATTTCAACAGCAGAAACCAGCTTGATGAAATTCAAAAGTTATTGCCACTCCTAATCAAAAACGCTCCAACTCGGTGAGATAAGCACTTTTTGAACGAATGGCTATATCTTTTGAACCTGTGAAGGGATTACACTAGTTTTGACATATATTGTGCAGAATCATGTCCTAAACAACATATTTCAACAGCAGAAACCAGCTTGATGAAATTCAAAAGTTATTGCCACTCCTAATCAAAAACGCTCCAACTTGGTGAGATAAGCATTTTTTGTCCCTATGGCTATATCTTTTGAACCTGTGAAGGGATTACACTAGATTTGACATATATTGTGCAGAATCATGTCCTAAACAACATATTTCAATAGCAGAAACCAGCTTGATGAAATTCAAAAGTTATTGCCACTCCTAATCAAAAACGCTCCAACTCGGTGAGATAAGCACTTTTTGAACAAATGGCTTAATCTTTTGAACCTGTGAAGGGATTACACTAGTTTTGACATATATTGTGCAGAATCATGTCCTAAACAACATATTTCAATAGCAGAAACCAGCTTGATGATATTCAAAAGTTATTGCCACTCCTAATCAAAAACGCTCCAACTCGGTGAGATAAGCATTTTTTGACCCTATGGCTATATCTTTTAAACTTGTAGCTGGATTACACGGAATTTGACATATATTGTGCAGAATCATGTCCTAAATAACATATTTCAATAGCAGAAACCAGCTTGATGAAATTCAAAAGTTATTTCCACTCCTAATCAAAAACGCTCCAACTCGGTGAGATAAGCACTTTTTGAACCTAGGGCTATATCTTTTGAACCTGTGAAGGGATTACACTAGATTTGACATATATTGTGCAAAATCATGTCCTAAACAACATATTTCAACAGCAGAAACCAGCTTGATGACATTCATGAGTTATTTCCACTCCTAATCAAAAACGCTCCAACTCGGTGAGATAAGCATTTTTTGACCCTATGGCTATATCTTTTAAACTTGTAGCTGGATTACACTGAATTTGACATATATTATGCAGAATCATGTCCTAAACAACATATTTCAATAGCAGAAACCAGCTTGATGAAATTCAAAAGTTATTGCCACTCCTTAACAAAAACGCTCCAACTCGGTGAGATAAGCACTTTTTGACTCTAGGGCTATATCTTTTAAACTTGTAGCTGGATTACACTGAATTTGACATATATTGTGCAAAATCATGTCCTAAACAACATATTTCAACAGCAGAAACCAGCTTGATGAAATTCAAAAGTTATTGCCACTCCTAATCAAAAACGCTCCAACTCGGTGAGATAAGCACTTTTTGACCCTAGGGCTATATCTTTTAAACCTGTGAAGGGATGACACTAGATTTGACATATATTGTGCAGAATCATGTCCTAAACAACATATTTCAACAGCAGAAACCAGCTTGATGAAATTCAAAAGTTATTGCCACTCCTAATCAAAAACGCTCCAACTCGGTGAGATAAGCACTTTTTGAACGAATGGCTATATCTTTTGAACCTGTGAAGGGATTACACTAGTTTTGACATATATTGTGCAGAATCATGTCCTAAACAACATATGTCAACAGAAGAAACCTGCTTGATGACATTCATGAGTTATTTCCAATCCTAATCAAAAACGCTCCAACTCGGTGAGATAAGCATTTTTTGACCCTATGGCTATATCTTTTAAACTTGTAGCTGGATTACACTGAATTTGACATATATTATGCAGAATCATGTCCTAAACAACATATTTCAATAGCAGAAACCAGCTTGATGAAATTCAAAAGTTATTGCCACTCCTTAACAAAAACGCTCCAACTCGGTGAGATAACCACTTTTTGACTCTAGGGCTATATCTTTTAAACTTGTAGCTGGATTACACTGAATTTGACATATATTGTGCAAAATCATGTCCTAAACAACATATTTCAACAGCAGAAACCAGCTTGATGAAATTCAAAAGTTATTGCCACTCCTAATCAAAAACGCTCCAACTCGGTGAGATAAGCACTTTTTGACCCTAGGGCTATATCTTTTAAACCTGTGAAGGGATGACACTAGATTTGACATATATTGTGCAGAATCATGTCCTAAACAACATATTTCAACAGCAGAAACCAGCTTGATGAAATTCAAAAGTTATTGCCACTCCTAATCAAAAACGCTCCAACTCGGTGAGATAAGCACTTTTTGAACGAATGGCTATATCTTTTGAACCTGTGAAGGGATTACACTAGTTTTGACATATATTGTGCAGAATCATGTCCCAAACAACATATTTCAACAGCAGAAACCAGCTTGATGAAATTCAAAAGTTATTGCCACTCCTAATCAAAAACGCTCCAACTTGGTGAGATAAGCATTTTTTGTCCCTATGGCTATATCTTTTAAACTTGTAGCTGGATTACACTGAATTTGACATATATTGTGCAGAATCATGTCCTAAACAACATATTTCAATAGCAGAAACCAGCTTGATGAAATTCAAAAGTTATTGCCACTCCTAATCAAAAACGCTCCAACTCGGTGAGATAAGCACTTTTTGAACAAATGGCTATATCTTTTGAACCTGTGAAGGGATTACACTAGTTTTGACATATATTGTGCAGAATCATGTCCTAAACAACATATTTCAATAGCAGAAACCAGCTTGATGAAATTCAAAAGTTATTGCCACTCCTAATCAAAAACGCTCCAACTCGGTGAGATAAGCATTTTTTGACCCTATGGCTATATCTTTTAAACTTGTAGCTGGATTACACGGAATTTGACATATATTGTGCAGAATTATGTCCTAAATAACATATTTCAATAGCAGAAACCAGCTTGATGAAATTCAAAAGTTATTTCCACTCCTAATCAAAAACGCTCCAACTCGGTGAGATAAGCACTTTTTGAACCTAGGGCTATATCTTTTGAACCTGTGAAGGGATTACACTAGATTTGATATATATTGTGCAAAATCATGTCCTAAACAACATATTTCAACAGCAGAAACCAGCTTGATGAAATTCAAAAGTTATTGCCACTCCTAATCAAAAACGCTCCAACTCGGTGAGATAAGCACTTTTTGAACCTAGGGCTATATCTTTTGAACCTGTGAAGGGATTACACTAGTTTTGACACATATTGTGCAGAACCATGTCCTAAACAACATATTTCAACAGCAGAAACCAGCTTGATGAAATTCAAAAGTTATTGCCACTCCTAATCAAAAACGCTCCAACTCGGTGAGATAAGCATTTTTTGACCCTATGGCTATATCTTTTAAACTTGTAGCTGGATTACACTGAATTTGACATATATTGTGCAGAATCATGTCCTAAACAACATATTTCAATAGCAGAAACCAGCTTGATGAAATTCAAAAGTTATTGCCACTCCTAATCAAAAACGCTCCAACTCGGTGAGATAAGCATTTTTTGACCCTATGGCTATATCTTTTAAACTTGTAGCTGGATTACACTGAATTTGACATATATTGTGCAGAATCATGTCCTAAACAACATATTTCAAAAGCAGAAACCAGCTTGATGAAATTCGTGAGTTATTACCACTCCTAATCAAAAACGCTCCAACTCGGTGAGATAAGCATTTTTTGACCCTATGGCTATATCTTTTAAACTTGTAGCTGGATTACACTGAATTTGACATATATTATGCAGAATCATGTCCTAAACAACATATTTCAACAGCAGAAACCAGCTTGATGAAATTCAAAAGTTATTGCCACTCCTAATCAAAAACGCTCCAACTCGGTGAGATAAGCATTTTTTGACCCTATGGCTATATCTTTTGAACCTGTCAAGGGATTACACTAGTTTTGACAAATATTGTGCAGAATCATGTCCTAAACAACATATTTCAACAGCAGAAACCAGCTTGATGCAATTCAAAAGTTATTGCCACTCCTAATCAAAAACGCTCCAACTCGGTGAGATAAGCACTTTTTGAACCTAGGGCTATATCTTTTGAACCTGTGAAGGGATTACACTGAATTTGACATATATTGTGCAGAATCATGTCCTAAACAACATATTTCAATAGCAGAAACCAGCTTGATGAAATTCAAAAGTTATTGCCACTCCTAATCAAAAACGCTCCAACTCGGTGAGATAAGCATTTTTTGACCCTATGGCTATATCTTTTAAACTTCTAGCTGGATTACACTGAATTTGACATATATCATGCAGAATCATGTCCTAAACAACATATTTCAATAGCAGAAACCAGCTTGATGAAATTCAAAAGTTATTGCCACTCCTAATCAAAAACGCTCCAACTCGGTGAGATAAGCATTTTTTGACCCTATGGCTATATCTTTTAAACTTGTAGCTGGATTACACTGAATTTGACATATATTGTGCAGAATCATGTCATAAACAACATATTTCAATAGCAGAAACCAGCTTGATGAAATTCAAAAGTTATTGCCACTCCTAATCAAAAACGCTCCAACTCGGTGAGATAAGCATTTTTTGACCCTATGGCTATATCTTTTAAACTTGTAGCTGGATTACACTGAATTTGACATATATTGTGCAGAATCATGTCCTAAATAACATATTTCAATAGCAGAAACCAGCTTGATGAAATTCAAAAGTTATTTCCACTCCTAATCAAAAACGCTCCAACTCGGTGAGATAAGCACTTTTTGAACCTAGGGCTATATCTTTTGAACCTGTGAAGGGATTACACTAGATTTGATATATATTGTGCAGAATCATGTCCTAAACAACATATTTCAACAGCAGAAACCAGCTTGATGAAATTCAAAAGTTATTGCCACTCCTAATCAAAAACACTCCAACTCGGTGAGATAAGCACTTTTTGAACGAATGGCTATATCTTTTGAACCTGTGAAGGGATTACACTAGTTTTGACACATATTGTGCAGAATCATGTCCTAAACAACATATTTCAACAGCAGAAACCAGCTTGATGAAATTCAAAAGTTATTGCCACTCCTAATCAAAAACGCTCCAACTCGGTGAGATAAGCATTTTTTGACCCTATGGCTATATCCCTTAAACTTGTAGCTGGATTACACTGAATTTGACATATATTGTGCAGAATCATGTCCTAAACAACATATTTCAAAAGCAGAAACCAGCTTGATGAAATTCGTGAGTTATTACCACTCCAAATCAAAAACGCTCCAACTCATTGAGATAAGCATTTTTTGACCCTATGGCTATATCTTTTAAACTTGTAGCTGGATTACACTGAATTTGACATATATTATGCAGAATCATGTCCTAAACAACATATTTCAACAGCAGAAACAAGCTTGATGAAATTCAAAAGTTATTGCCACTCCTTAACAAAAACGCTCCAACTCGTTGAGATAAGCACTTTTTGACTCTCGGGCTATATATTTTAAACTTGTAGCTGGATTACACTGAATTTGACATATATTGTGCAAAATCATGTCCTAAACAACATATTTCAACAGCAGAAACCAGCTTGATGAAATTCAAAAGTTATTGCCACTCCTAATCAAAAACGCTCCAACTCGGTGAGATAAGCACTTTTTGACCCTAGGGCTATATCTTTTAAACCTGTGAAGGGATGACACTAGATTTGACATATATTGTGCAGAATCATGTCCTAAACAACATATTTCAACAGCAGAAACCAGCTTGATGAAATTCAAAAGTTATTGCCACTCCTAATCAAAAACGCTCCAACTCGGTGAGATAAGCACTTTTTGAACGAATGGCTATATCTTTTGAACCTGTGAAGGGATTACACTAGTTTTGACATATATTGTGCAGAATCATGTCCTAAACAACATATGTCAACAGAAGAAACCAGCTTGTTGACATTCATGAGTTATTTCCAATCCTAATCAAAAACGCTCCAACTCGGTGAGATAAGCATTTTTTGACCCTATGGCTATATCTTTTAAACTTGTAGCTGGATTACACTGAATTTGACATATATTATGCAGAATCATGTCCTAAACAACATATTTCAATAGCAGAAACCAGCTTGATGAAATTCAAAAGTTATTGCCACTCCTTAACAAAAACGCTCCAACTCGGTGAGATAACCACTTTTTGACTCTAGGGCTATATCTTTTAAACTTGTAGCTGGATTACACTGAATTTGACATATATTGTGCAAAATCATGTCCTAAACAACATATTTCAACAGCAGAAACCAGCTTGATGAAATTCAAAAGTTATTGCCACTCCTAATCAAAAACGCTCCAACTCGGTGAGATGAGCACTTTTTGACCCTAGGGCTATATCTTTTAAACCTGTGAAGGGATGACACTAGATTTGACATATATTGTGCAGAATCATGTCATAAACAACATATTTCAATAGCAGAAACCAGCTTGATGAAATTCAAAAGTTATTGCCACTCCTAATCAAAAACGCTCCAACTTGGTGAGATAAGCATTTTTTGTCCCTATGGCTATATCTTTTGAACCTGTGAAGGGATTACACTAGATTTGACATATATTGTGCAGAATCATGTCCTAAACAACATATTTCAATAGCAGAAACCAGCTTGATGAAATTCAAAAGTTATTGCCACTCCTAATCAAAAACGCTCCAACTCGGTGAGATAAGCACTTTTTGAACAAATGGCTTAATCTTTTGAACCTGTGAAGGGATTACACTAGTTTTGACATATATTGTGCAGAATCATGTCCTAAACAACATATTTCAATAGCAGAAACCAGCTTGATGAAATTCAAAAGTTATTGCCACTCCTAATCAAAAACGCTCCAACTCGGTGAGATAAGCATTTTTTGACCCTATGGCTATATCTTTTAAACTTGTAGCTGGATTACACGGAATTTGACATATATTGTGCAGAATCATGTCCTAAATAACATATTTCAATAGCAGAAACCAGCTTGATGAAATTCAAAAGTTATTTCCACTCCTAATCAAAAACGCTCCAACTCGGTGAGATAAGCACTTTTTGAACCTAGGGCTATATCTTTTGAACCTGTGAAGGGATTACACTAGATTTGACATATATTGTGCAGAATCATGTCCTAAACAACATATGTCAACAGAAGAAACCTGCTTGATGACATTCATGAGTTATTTCCAATCCTAATCAAAAACGCTCCAACTCGGTGAGATAAGCATTTTTTGACCCTATGGCTATATCTTTTAAACTTGTAGCTGGATTACACTGAATTTGACATATATTATGCAGAATCATGTCCTAAACAACATATTTCAATAGCAGAAACCAGCTTGATGAAATTCAAAAGTTATTGCCACTCCTTAACAAAAACGCTCCAACTCGGTGAGATAAGCACTTTTTGACTCTAGGGCTATATCTTTTAAACTTGTAGCTGGATTACACTGAATTTGACATATATTGTGCAAAATCATGTCCTAAACAACATATTTCAACAGCAGAAACCAGCTTGATGAAATTCAAAAGTTATTGCCACTCCTAATCAAAAACGCTCCAACTCGGTGAGATAAGCACTTTTTGACCCTAGGGCTATATCTTTTAAACCTGTGAAGGGATGACACTAGATTTGACATATATTGTGCAGAATCATGTCCTAAACAACATATTTCAACAGCAGAAACCAGCTTGATGAAATTCAAAAGTTATTGCCACTCCTAATCAAAAACGCTCCAACTCGGTGAGATAAGCACTTTTTGAACGAATGGCTATATCTTTTGAACCTGTGAAGGGATTACACTAGTTTTGACATATATTGTGCAGAATCATGTCCTAAACAACATATTTCAACAGCAGAAACCAGCTTGATGAAATTCAAAAGTTATTGCCACTCCTAATCAAAAACGCTCCAACTTGGTGAGATAAGCATTTTTTGTCCCTATGGCTATATCTTTTAAACTTGTAGCTGGATTACACTGAATTTGACATATATTGTGCAGAATCATGTCCTAAACAACATATTTCAATAGCAGAAACCAGCTTGATGAAATTCAAAAGTTATTGCCACTCCTAATCAAAAACGCTCCAACTCGGTGAGATAAGCACTTTTTGAACAAATGGCTATATCTTTTGAACCTGTGAAGGGATTACACTAGTTTTGACATATATTGTGCAGAATCATGTCCTAAACAACATATTTCAATAGCAGAAACCAGCTTGATGAAATTCAAAAGTTATTGCCACTCCTAATCAAAAACGCTCCAACTCGGTGAGATAAGCATTTTTTGACCCTATGGCTATATCTTTTAAACTTGTAGCTGGATTACACGGAATTTGACATATATTGTGCAGAATCATGTCCTAAATAACATATTTCAATAGCAGAAACCAGCTTGATGAAATTCAAAAGTTATTTCCACTCCTAATCAAAAACGCTCCAACTCGGTGAGATAAGCACTTTTTGAACCTAGGGCTATATCTTTTGAACCTGTGAAGGGATTACACTAGATTTGATATATATTGTGCAAAATCATGTCCTAAACAACATATTTCAACAGCAAAAACCAGCTTGATGAAATTCAAAAGTTATTGCCACTCCTAATCAAAAACGCTCCAACTCGGTGAGATAAGCACTTTTTGAACCTAGGGCTATATCTTTTGAACCTGTGAAGGGATTACACTAGTTTTGACACATATTGTGCAGAACCATGTCCTAAACAACATATTTCAACAGCAGAAACCAGCTTGATGAAATTCAAAAGTTATTGCCACTCCTAATCAAAAACGCTCCAACTCGGTGAGATAAGCATTTTTTGACCCTATGGCTATATCTTTTAAACTTGTAGCTGGATTACACTGAATTTGACATATATTGTGCAGAATCATGTCCTAAACAACATATTTCAATAGCAGAAACCAGCTTGATGAAATTCAAAAGTTATTGCCACTCCTAATCAAAAACGCTCCAACTCGGTGAGATAAGCATTTTTTGACCCTATGGCTATATCTTTTAAACTTGTAGCTGGATTACACTGAATTTGACATATATTGTGCAGAATCATGTCCTAAACAACATATTTCAAAAGCAGAAACCAGCTTGATGAAATTCGTGAGTTATTACCACTCCTAATCAAAAACGCTCCAACTCGGTGAGATAAGCATTTTTTGACCCTATGGCTATATCTTTTAAACTTGTAGCTGGATTACACTGAATTTGACATATATTATGCAGAATCATGTCCTAAACAACATATTTCAACAGCAGAAACCAGCTTGATGAAATTCAAAAGTTATTGCCACTCCTAATCAAAAACGCTCCAACTCGGTGAGATAAGCATTTTTTGACCCTATGGCTATATCTTTTGAACCTGTGAAGGGATTACACTAGTTTTGACAAATATTGTGCAGAATCATGTCCTAAACAACATATTTCAACAGCAGAAACCAGCTTGATGCAATTCAAAAGTTATTGCCACTCCTAATCAAAAACGCTCCAACTCGGTGAGATAAGCACTTTTTGAACCTAGGGCTATATCTTTTGAACCTGTGAAGGGATTACACTGAATTTGACATATATTGTGCAGAATCATGTCCTAAACAACATATTTCAATAGCAGAAACCAGCTTGATGAAATTCAAAAGTTATTGCCACTCCTAATCAAAAACGCTCCAACTCGGTGAGATAAGCATTTTTTGACCCTATGGCTATATCTTTTAAACTTGTAGCTGGATTACACTGAATTTGACATATATCATGCAGAATCATGTCCTAAACAACATATTTCAATAGCAGAAACCAGCTTGATGAAATTCAAAAGTTATTGCCACTCCTAATCAAAAACGCTCCAACTCGGTGAGATAAGCATTTTTTGACCCTATGGCTATATCTTTTAAACTTGTAGCTGGATTACACTGAATTTGACATATATTGTGCAGAATCATGTCCTAAATAACATATTTCAATAGCAGAAACCAGCTTGATGAAATTCAAAAGTTATTGCCACTCCTAATCAAAAACGCTCCAACTCGGTGAGATAAGCACTTTTTGAACCTAGGGCTATATCTTTTGAACCTGTGAAGGGATTACACTAGATTTGACATATATTGTGCAGAATCATGTCCTAAACAACATATTTCAATAGCAGAAACCAGCTTGATGAAATTCAAAAGTTATTGCCACTCCTAATCAAAAACGCTCCAACTCGGTGAGATAAGCATTTTTTGACCCTATGGCTATATCTTTTAAACTTGTAGCTGGATTACACTGAATTTGACATATATTATGCAGAATCATGTCCTAAACAACATATTTATATAGCAGAAACCAGCTTGATGAAATTCAAAAGTTATTGCCACTCCTAATCAAAAACGCTCCAACTCGGTGAGATAAGCACTTTTTGAACCTAGGGCTATATCTTTTGAACCTGTGAAGGGATTACACTAGATTTGACATATATTGTGCAGAATCATGTCCTAAACAACATATTTCAATAGCAGAAACCAGCTTGATGAAATTCAAAAGTTATTGCCACTCCTAATCAAAAACGCTCCAACTCGGTGAGATAAGCACTTTTTGAACGAATGGCTATATCTTTTGAACCTGTGAAGGGATTACACTAGTTTTGACATATATTATGCAGAATCATGTCCTAAACAACATATTTCAATAGCAGAAACCAGCTTGATGAAATTCAAAAGTTATTGCCACTCCTAATCAAAAACGCTCCAACTCGGTGAGATAAGCATTTTTTGACCCTATGGCTATATCTTTTAAACTTGTAGCTGGATTACACTGAATTTGACATATATCATGCAGAATCATGTCCTAAACAACATATTTCAATAGCAGAAACCAGCTTGATGAAATTCAAAAGTTATTGCCACTCCTAATCAAAAACGCTCCAACTCGGTGAGATAAGCACTTTTTGAACCTAGGGCTATATCTTTTGAACCTGTGAAGGGATTACACTAGATTTGATATATATTGTGCAAAATCATGTCCTAAACAACATATTTCAACAGCAGAAACCAGCTTGATGAAATTCAAAAGTTATTGCCACTCCTAATCAAAAACACTCCAACTCGGTGAGATAAGCACTTTTTGAACCTAGGGCTATATATTTTGAACCTGTGAAGGGATTACACTAGTTTTGACACATATTGTGCAGAATCATGTCCTAAACAACATATTTCAACAGCAGAAACCAGCTTGATGAAATTCAAAAGTTATTGCCACTCCTAATCAAAAACGCTCCAACTCGGTGAGATAAGCATTTTTTGACCCTATGGCTATATCTTTTAAACTTGTAGCTGGATTACACTGAATTTGACATATATTGTGCAGAATCATGTCCTAAAGAACATATTTCAAAAGCAGAAACCAGCTTGATGAAATTCGTGAGTTATTACCACTCCTAATCAAAAACGCTCCAACTCGGTGAGATAAGCATTTTTTGACCCTATGGCTATGTCTTTTAAACTTGTAGCTGGATTACACTGAATTTGACATATATTATGCAGAATCATGTCCTAAACAACATATTTCAACAGCAGAAACCAGCTTGATGAAATTCAAAAGATATTGCCACTCCTAATCAAAAACGCTCCAACTCGGTGAGATAAGCATTTTTTGACCCTATGGCTATATCTTTTGAACCTGTGAAGGGATTACACTAGTTTTGACAAATATTGTGCAGAATCATGTCCTAAACAACATATTTCAACAGCAGAAACCAGCTTGATGCAATTCAAAAGTTATTGCCACTCCTAATCAAAAACGCTCCAACTCGGTGAGATAAGCACTTTTTGAACCTAGGGCTATATCTTTTGAACCTGTGAAGGGATTACACTGAATTTGACATATATTGTGCAGAATCATGTCCTAAACAACATATTTCAATAGCAGAAACCAGCTTGATGAAATTCAAAAGTTATTGCCACTCCTAATCAAAAACGCTCCAACTCGGTGAGATAAGCATTTTTTGACCCTATGGCTATATCTTTTAAACTTGTAGCTGGATTACACTGAATTTGACATATATCATGCAGAATCATGTCCTAAACAACATATTTCAATAGCAGAAACCAGCTTGATGAAATTCAAAAGTTATTGCCACTCCTAATCAAAAACGCTCCAACTCGGTGAGATAAGCATTTTTTGACCCTATGGCTATATCTTTTAAACTTGTAGCTGGATTACACTGAATTTGACATATATTGTGCAGAATCATGTCATAAACAACATATTTCAATAGCAGAAACCAGCTTGATGAAATTCAAAAGTTATTGCCACTCCTAATCAAAAACGCTCCAACTCGGTGAGATAAGCACTTTTTGAACCTAGGGCTATATCTTTTGAACCTGTGAAGGGATTACACTAGATTTGATATATATTGTGCAAAATCATGTCCTAAACAACATATTTCAACAGCAGAAACCAGCTTGATGAAATTCAAAAGTTATTGCCACTCCTAATCAAAAACACTCCAACTCGGTGAGATAAGCACTTTTTGAACCTAGGGCTATATATTTTGAACCTGTGAAGGGATTACACTAGTTTTGACACATATTGTGCAGAATCATGTCCTAAACAACATATTTCAACAGCAGAAACCAGCTTGATGAAATTCAAAAGTTATTGCCACTCCTAATCAAAAACGCTCCAACTCGGTGAGATAAGCATTTTTTGACCCTATGGCTATATCTTTTAAACTTGTAGCTGGATTACACTGAATTTGACATATATTGTGCAGAATCATGTCCTAAAGAACATATTTCAAAAGCAGAAACCAGCTTGATGAAATTCGTGAGTTATTACCACTCCTAATCAAAAACGCTCCAACTCGGTGAGATAAGCATTTTTTGACCCTATGGCTATGTCTTTTAAACTTGTAGCTGGATTACACTGAATTTGACATATATTATGCAGAATCATGTCCTAAACAACATATTTCAACAGCAGAAACCAGCTTGATGAAATTCAAAAGATATTGCCACTCCTAATCAAAAACGCTCAAACTCGGTGAGATAAGCATTTTTTGACCCTATGGCTATATCTTTTGAACCTGTGAAGGGATTACACTAGTTTTGACAAATATTGTGCAGAATCATGTCCTAAACAACATATTTCAACAGCAGAAACCAGCTTGATGCAATTCAAAAGTTATTGCCACTCCTAATCAAAAACGCTCCAACTCGGTTAGATAAACACTTTTTGAACCTAGGACTATATCTTTTGAACCTGTGAAGGGATTACACTAGATTTGACATATATTGTACAGAATCATGTCCTAAACAACATATTTCAATAGCAGAAACCAGCTTGATGAAATTCAAAAGTTATTGCCACTCCTAATCAAAAACGCTCCAACTCGGTGAGATAAGCATTTTTTGACCCTATGGCTATATCTTTTATACTGGTAGCTGGATTACACTGAATTTGACATATATTATGCAGAATCATGTCCTAAACAACATATTTCAACAGCAGAAACCAGCTTGATGAAATTCAAAAGTTATTGCCACTCCTAATCAAAAACACTCCAACTCGGTGAGATAAGCATTTTTTGACCCTATGGCTATATCTTTTGAACCTGTGAAGGGATTACACTAGTTTTGACAAATATTGTGCAGAATCATGTCCTAAACAACATATTTCAACAGCAGAAACCAGCTTGATGCAATTCAAAAGTTATTGCCACTCCTAATCAAAAACGCTCCAACTCGGTGAGATAAGCACTTTTTGAACCTAGGGCTATATCTTTTGAACCTGTGAAGGTATTACACTAGATTTGACATATATTGTGCAGAATCATGTCCTAAACAACATATTTCAATAGCAGAAACCAGCTTGATGAAATTCAAAAGTTATTGCCACTCCTAATCAAAAACGCTCCAACTCGGTGAGATAAGCATTTTTTGACCCTATGGCTATATCTTTTAAACTTGTAGCTGGATTACACTGAATTTGACATATATTATGCAGAATCATGTCCTAAACAACATATTTCAATAGCAGAATCCAGCTTGATGAAATTCAAAAGTTATTTCCACTCCTAATCAAAAACGCTCCAACTCGGTGAGATAAGCACTTTTTGAACCTAGGGCTATATCTTTTGAACCTGTGAAGGGATTACACTAGTTTTGACAAATATTGTGCAGAATCATGTCCTAAACAACATATTTCAACAGCAGAAACCACCTTGATGCAATTCAAAAGTTATTGCCACTCCTAATCAAAAACGCTCCAACTCGGTGAGATAAGCACTTTTTGAACCTAGGGCTATATCTTTTGAACCTGTGAAGGGATTACACTAGATTTGACATATATTGTGCAGAATCATGTCCTAAACAACATATTTCAATAGCAGAAACCAGCTTGATGAAATTCAAAAGTTATTGCCACTCCTAATCAAAAACGCTCCAACTCGGTGAGATAAGCATTTTTTGACCCTATGGCTATATCTTTTAAACTTGTAGCTGGATTACACTGAATTTGACATATATTATGCAGAATCATGTCCTAAACAACATATTTATATAGCAGAAACCAGCTTGATGAAATTCAAAAGTTATTGCCACTCCTAATCAAAAACGCTCCAACTCGGTGAGATAAGCACTTTTTGAACCTAGGGCTATATCTTTTGAACCTGTGAAGGGATTACACTAGATTTGACATATATTGTGCAGAATCATGTCATAAACAACATATTTCAATAGCAGAAACCAGCTTGATGAAATTCAAAAGTTATTGCCACTCCTAATCAAAAACGCTCCAACTCGGTGAGATAAGCATTTTTTGACCCTATGGCTATATCTTTTAAACTTGTAGCTGGATTACACTGAATTTGACATATATTGTGCAGAATCATGTCCTAAATAACATATTTCAATAGCAGAAACCAGCTTGATGAAATTCAAAAGTTATTTCCACTCCTAATCAAAAACGCTCCAACTCGGTGAGATAAGCACTTTTTGAACCTAGGGCTATATCTTTTGAACCTGTGAAGGGATTACACTAGATTTGATATATATTGTGCAGAATCATGTCCTAAACAACATATTTCAACAGCAGAAACCAGCTTGATGAAATTCAAAAGTTATTGCCACTCCTAATCAAAAACACTCCAACTCGGTGAGATAAGCACTTTTTGAACCTAGGGCTATATATTTTGAACCTGTGAAGGGATTACACTAGTTTTGACACATATTGTGCAGAATCATGTCCTAAACAACATATTTCAACAGCAGAAACCAGCTTGATGAAATTCAAAAGTTATTGCCACTCCTAATCAAAAACGCTCCAACTCGGTGAGATAAGCATTTTTTGACCCTATGGCTATATCCCTTAAACTTGTAGCTGGATTACACTGAATTTGACATATATTGTGCAGAATCATGTCCTAAACAACATATTTCAAAAGCAGAAACCAGCTTGATGAAATTCGTGAGTTATTACCACTCCTAATCAAAAACGCTCCAACTCATTGAGATAAGCATTTTTTGACCCTATGGCTATATCTTTTAAACTTGTAGCTGGATTACACTGAATTTGACATATATTATGCAGAATCATGTCCTAAACAACATATTTCAACAGCAGAAACAAGCTTGATGAAATTCAAAAGTTATTGCCACTCCTAATCAAAAACACTCCAACTCGGTGAGATAAGCATTTTTTGACCCTATGGCTATATCTTTTGAACCTGTGAAGGGATTACACTAGTTTTGACAAATATTGTGCAGAATCATGTCCTAAACAACATATTTCAACAGCAGAAACCAGCTTGATGAAATTCAAAAGTTATTGCCACTCCTAATCAAAAACGCTCCAACTCGGTGAGATAAGCACTTTTTGAACCTAGGGCTATATATTTTGAACCTGTGAAGGGATTACACTAGATTTGACATATATTGTGCAGAATCATGTCCTAAACAACATATTTCAATAGCAGAAACCAGCTTGATGAAATTCAAAAGTTATTGCCACTCCTAATCAAAAACGCTCCAACTCGGTGAGATAAGCATTTTTTGACCCTATGGCTATATCTTTTAAACTTGTAGCTGGATTACACTGAATTTGACATATATTGTGCAGAATCATGTCCTAAATAACATATTTCAATAGCAGAAACCAGCTTGATGAAATTCAAAAGTTATTGCCACTCCTAATCAAAAACGCTCCAACTCGGTGAGATAAGCACTTTTTGAACCTAGGGCTATATCTTTTGAACCTCTGAAGGGATTACACTAGATTTGACATATATTGTGCAGAATCATGTCCTAAACAACATATTTCAATAGCAGAAACCAGCTTGATGAAATTGGCAAGTTATTGCCACTCCTAATCAAAAACGCTCCACTCGGTGAGATAAACATTTTTTGACCCTATGGCTATATCTTTTAAACTTGTAGCTGGATTACACTGAATTTGACATATATTATGCAGAATCATGTCCTAAACAACATATTTCAATAGCAGAAACCAGCTTGATGCAATTCAAAAGTTATTGCCACTCCTAATCAAAAACGCTCCAACTCGGTGAGATAAGCACTTTTTGAACCTAGGGCTATATCTTTTGAACCTGTGAAGGGATTACACTAGATTTGACATATATTGTGCAGAATCATGTCCTAAACAACATATTTCAATAGCAGAAACCAGCTTGATGAAATTCAAAAGTTATTGCCACTCCTAATCAAAAACGCTCCAACTCGGTGAGATACGCATTTTTTGACCCTATGGCTATATCTTTTAAACTTGTAGCTGGATTACACTGAATTTGACATATATTGTGCAGAATCATGTCCTAAATAACATATTTCAATAGCAGAAACCAGCTTGATGAAATTCAAAAGTTATTGCCACTCCTAATCAAAAACGCTAAAAACTCGGTGAGATAAGCACTTTTTGAACCTAGGGCTATATCTTTTGAACCTGTGAAGGGATTACACTAGATTTGACATGTATTGGGCAGAATCATGTCCTAAAAAACATATTTCAATAGCAGAAACCTGCTTGATGAAATTCAAAAGTTATTGCCACTCCTAATCAAAAACGCTCCAACTCGGTGAGATCAGCATTTTTTGACCCTATGGCTATATCTTTTAAACTTGTAGCTGGATTACACTGAATTTGACATATATTATGCAGAATCATGTCCTAAACAACATATTTCAATAGCAGAAACCAGCTTGATGAAATTCAAAAGTTATTGCCACTCCTAATCAAAAACGCTCCAACTCGGTGAGATAAGCACTTTTTGAACCTAGGGCTATATCTTTTAAACTTGTAGCTGGATTACACTGAATTTGACATATATTGTGCAGAATCATGTCCTAAACAACATATTTCAATAGCAGAAACCAGCTTGATGAAATTCAAAAGTTATTGCCACTCCTAATCAAAAACGCTCCAACTCGGTGAGATAAGCATTTTTTGACCCTATGGCTATATCTTTTAAACTTGTAGCTGGATTACACTGAATTTGACATATATTGTAAAGAATCATGTCCTAAATAACATATTTCAATAGCAGAAACCAGCTTGATGAAATTCAAAAGTTATTGCCACTCCTAATCAAAAACGCTGCAACTCGGTGAGATAAGCAGTTTTTGAACCTAGGGCTATATCTTTTGAACCTGTGAAGGGATTACACTAGATTTGACATATATTGTGCAGAATCATGTCCTAAACAACATATTTCAATAGCAGAAACCAGCTTGATGAAATTCAAAAGTTATTGCCACTCCTAATCAAAAACGCTCCAACTCGGTGAGATAAGCACTTTTTGAACGAATGGCTATATCTTTTGAACCTGTTAAGGGATTACACTAGTTTTGACATATATTATGCAGAATCATGTCCTAAACAACATATTTCAATAGCAGAAACCAGCTTGATGAAATTCAAAAGTTATTGCCACTCCTAATCAAAAACGCTCCAACTCGGTGAGATAAGCACTTTTTGAACCTAGGGCTATATCTTTTGAACCTGTGAAGGGATTACACTAGATTTGACATATATTGTGCAGAATCATGTCCTAAACAACATATTTCAATAGCAGAAGCCAGCTTGATGAAATTCAAAAGTTATTGCCACTCCTAATCAAAAACGCTCCAACTCGGTAAGATAAGCATTTTTTGACCCTATGGCTATATCTTTTAAACTTGTAGCTGGATTACACTGAATTTGACATATATTATGCAGAATCACGTCCTAAACAACATATTTCAATAGAAGAAACCAGCTTGATGAAATTCAAAAGTTATTGCCACTCCTAATCAAAAACGCTCCACTCGGTGAGATAAGCATTTTTTGACCCTATGGCTATATCTTTTAAACTTGTAGCTGGATTACACTGAATTTGACATATATTGTGCAGAATCATGTCCTAAATAACATATTTCAATAGCAGAAACCAGCTTGATGAAATTCAAAAGTTATTGCCACTCCTAATCAAAAACGCTCCAACTCGGTGAGATAAGCACTTTTTGAACCTAGGGCTATATCTTTTGAACCTGTGAAGGGATTACACTAGATTTGACATATATTGTGCAGAATCATGTCCTAAACAACATATTTCAATAGCAGAAACCAGCTTGATGAAATTCAAAAGTTATTGCCACTCCTAATCAAAAACGCTCCAACTCGGTGAGATAAGCATTTTTTGACCCTATGGCTATATCTTTTAAACTTGTAGCTGGATTACACTGAATTTGACATATATTATGCAGAATCATGTCCTAAACAACATATTTATATAGCAGAAACCAGCTTGATGAAATTCAAAAGTTATTGCCACTCCTAATCAAAAACGCTCCAACTCGGTGAGATAAGCATTTTTTGACCCTATGGCTATATCTTTTAAACTTGTAGCTGGATTACACTGAATTTGACATATATTGTAAAGAATCATGTCCTAAATAACATATTTCAATAGCAGAAACCAGCTTGATGAAATTCAAAAGTTATTGCCACTCCTAATCAAAAACGCTGCAACTCGGTGAGATAAGCACTTTTTGAACCTAGGGCTATATCTTTTGAACCTGTGAAGGGATTACACTAGATTTGACATATATTGTGCAGAATCATGTCCTAAACAACATATTTCAATAGCAGAAACCAGCTTGATGAAATTCAAAAGTTATTGCCACTCCTAATCAAAAACGCTCCAACTCGGTGAGATAAGCACTTTTTGAACGAATGGCTATATCTTTTGAACCTGTGAAGGGATTACACTAGTTTTGACATACATTATGCAGAATCATGTCCTAAACAACATATTTCAATAGCAGAAACCAGCTTGATGAAATTCAAAAGTTATTGCCACTCCTAATCAAAAACGCTCCAACTCGGTGAGATAAGCACTTTTTGAACCTAGGGCTATATCTTTTGAACCTGTGAAGGGATTACACTAGATTTGACATATATTGTGCAGAATCATGTCCTAAACAACATATTTCAATAGCAGAAGCCAGCTTGATGAAATTCAAAAGTTATTGCCACTCCTAATCAAAAACGCTCCAACTCGGTGAGATAAGCACTATTTGACCCTATGGCTATATCTTTTAAACTTGTAGCTGGATTACACTGAATTTGACATATATTATGCAGAATCACGTCCTAAACAACATATTTCAATAGAAGAAACCAGCTTGATGAAATTCAAAAGTTATTGCCACTCCTAATCAAAAACGCTCCACTCGGTGAGATAAGCATTTTTTGACCCTATGGCTATATCTTTTAAACTTGTAGCTGGATTACACTGAATTTGACATATATTGTGCAGAATCATGTCCTAAATAACATATTTCAATAGCAGAAACCAGCTTGATGAAATTCAAAAGTTATTGCCACTCCTAATCAAAAACGCTCCAACTCGGTGAGATAAGCACTTTTTGAACCTAGGGCTATATCTTTTGAACCTGTGAAGGGATTACACTAGATTTGACATATATTGTGCAGAATCATGTCCTAAACAACATATTTCAATAGCAGAAACCAGCTTGATGAAATTCAAAAGTTATTGCCACTTCTAATCAAAAACGCTCCAACTCGGTGAGATAAGCATTTTTTGACCCTATGGCTATATCTTTTAAACTTGTAGCTGGATTACACTGAATTTGACATATATTATGCAGAATCATGTCCTAAACAACATATTTATATAGCAGAAACCAGCTTGATGAAATTCAAAAGTTATTGCCACTCCTAATCAAAAACGCTCCAACTCGGTGAGATAAGCACTTTTTGAACCTAGGGCTATATCTTTTGAACCTGTGAAGGGATTACACTAGATTTGACATATATTGTGCAGAATCATGTCATAAACAACATATTTCAATAGCAGAAACCAGCTTGATGAAATTCAAAAGTTATTGCCACTCCTAATCAAAAACGCTCCAACTCGGTGAGATAAGCATTTTTTGACCCTATGGCTATATCTTTTAAACTTGTAGCTGGATTACACTGAATTTGACATATATTGTGCAGAATCATGTCCTAAATAACATATTTCAATAGCAGAAACCAGCTTGATGAAATTCAAAAGTTATTTCCACTCCTAATCAAAAACGCTCCAACTCGGTGAGATAAGCACTTTTTGAACCTAGGGCTATATCTTTTGAACCTGTGAAGGGATTACACTAGATTTGATATATATTGTGCAAAATCATGTCCTAAACAACATATTTCAACAGCAGAAACCAGCTTGATGAAATTCAAAAGTTATTGCCACTCCTAATCAAAAACACTCCAACTCGGTGAGATAAGCACTTTTTGAACCTAGGGCTATATATTTTGAACCTGTGAAGGGATTACACTAGTTTTGACACATATTGTGCAGAATCATGTCCTAAACAACATATTTCAACAGCAGAAACCAGCTTGATGAAATTCAAAAGTTATTGCCACTCCTAATCAAAAACGCTCCAACTCGGTGAGATAGGCATTTTTTGACCCTATGGCTATATCTTTTAAACTTGTAGCTGGATTACACTGAATTTGACATATATTGTGCAGAATCATGTCCTAAATGACATATTTCAATAGCAGAAACCAGCTTGATGAAATTCAAAAGTTATTTCCACTCCTAATCAAAAACGCTCCAACTCGGTGAGATAAGCACTTTTTGAACCTAGGGCTATATCTTTTGAACCTGTGAAGGGATTACACTAAATTTGATATATATTGTGCAAAATCATGTCCTAAACAACATATTTCAACAGCAGAAACCAGCTTGATGAAATTCAAAAGTTATTGCCACTCCTAATCAAAAACGCTCCAACTCGGTGAGATAAGCACTTTTTGAACCTAGGGCTATATCTTTTGAACCTGTGAAGGGATTACACTAGTTTTGACACATATTGTGCAGAATCATGTCCTAAACAACATATTTCAACAGCAGAAACCAGCTTGATGAAATTCAAAAGTTATTGCCACTCCTAATCAAAAACGCTCCAACTCGGTGAGATAAGCATTTTTTGACCCTATGGCTATATCCCTTAAACTTGTAGCTGGATTACACTGAATTTGACATATATTGTGCAGAATCATGTCCTAAACAACATATTTCAAAAGCAGAAACCAGCTTGATGAAATTCGTGAGTTATTACCACTCCTAATCAAAAACGCTCCAACTCATTGAGATAAGCATTTTTTGACCCTATGGCTATATCTTTTAAACTTGTAGCTGGATTACACTGAATTTGACATATATTATGCAGAATCATGTCCTAAACAACATATTTCAACAGCAGAAACCAGCTTGATGAAATTCAAAAGTTATTGCCACTCCTAATCAAAAACGCTCCAACTCGGTGAGATAAGCATTTTTTGACCCTATGGCTATATCTTTTGAACCTGTGAAGGGATTACACTAGTTTTGACAAATATTGTGCAGAATCATGTCCTAAACAACATATTTCAACAGCAGAAACCAGCTTGATGCAATTCAAAAGTTATTGCCACTCCTAATCAAAAACGCTCCAACTCGGTGAGATAAGCACTTTTTGAACCTAGGGCTATATCTTTTGAACCTGTGAAGGGATTACACTAGATTTGACATATATTGTGCAGAATCATGTCCTAAACAACATA
Source organism: Fistularia commersonii (assembly GCF_037954325.1). Classification (NCBI taxonomy): domain Eukaryota; kingdom Metazoa; phylum Chordata; class Actinopteri; order Syngnathiformes; family Fistulariidae; genus Fistularia; species Fistularia commersonii. The sequence continues at coordinate 261,624 of NW_028234036.1, forward strand.
TTTCAATAGCAGAAACCAGCTTGATGAAATTCAAAAGTTATTGCCACTCCTAATCAAAAACGCTCCAACTCGGTGAGATAAGCATTTTTTGACCCTATGGCTATATCTTTTAAACTTGTAGCTGGATTACACTGAATTTGACATATAGTGTGCAGAATCATGTCCTAAATAACATATTTCAATAGCAGAAACCAGCTTGATGAAATTCAAAAGTTATTGCCACTCCTAATCAAAAACGCTCCAACTCGGTGAGATAAGCACTTTTTGAACCTAGGGCTATATCTTTTGAACCTCTGAAGGGATTACACTAGATTTGACATATATTGTGCAGAATCATGTCCTAAACAACATATTTCAATAGCAGAAACCAGCTTGATGAAATTCAAAAGTTATTGCCACTCCTAATCAAAAACGCTCCAACTCGGTAAGATAAGCATTTTTTGACCCTATGGCTATATCTTTTAAACTTGTAGCTGGATTACACTGAATTTGACATATATTATGCAGAATCACGTCCTAAACAACATATTTCAATAGCAGAAACCAGCTTGATGAAATTCGCAAGTTATTGCCACTCCTAATCAAAAACGCTCCACTCGGTGAGATAAGCATTTTTTGACCCTATGGCTATATCTTTTAAACTTGTAGCTGGATTACACTGAATTTGACATATATTATGCAGAATCATGTCCTAAACAACATATTTCAATAGCAGAAACCAGCTTGATGCAATTCAAAAGTTATTGCCACTCCTAATCAAAAACGCTCCAACTCGGTGAGATAAGCACTTTTTGAACCTAGGGCTATATCTTTTGAACCTGTGAAGGGATTACACTAGATTTGACATATATTGTGCAGAATCATGTCCTAAACAACATATTTCAATAGCAGAAACCAGCTTGATGAAATTCAAAAGTTATTGCCACTCCTAATCAAAAACGCTCCAACTCGGTGAGATACGCATTTTTTGACCCTATGGCTATATCTTTTAAACTTGTAGCTGGATTACACTGAATTTGACATATATTGTGCAGAATCATGTCCTAAATAACATATTTCAACAGCAGAAACCAGCTTGATGAAATTCAAAAGTTATTGCCACTCCTAATCAAAAACGCTCCAACTCGGTGAGATAAGCACTTTTTGAACCTAGGGCTATATCTTTTGAACCTGTGAAGGGATTACACTAGATTTGACATATATTGTGCAGAATCATGTCCTAAACAACATATTTCAATAGCAGAAACCTGCTTGATGAAATTCAAAAGTTATTGCCACTCCTAATCAAAAACGCTCCAACTCGGTGAGATCAGCATTTTTTGACCCTATGGCTATATCTTTTAAACTTGTAGCTGGATTACACTGAATTTGACATATATTATGCAGAATCATGTCCTAAACAACATATTTCAATAGCAGAAACCAGCTTGATGAAATTCAAAAGTTATTGCCACTCCTAATCAAAAACGCTCCAACTCGGTGAGATAAGCACTTTTTGAACCTAGGGCTATATCTTTTAAACTTGTAGCTGGATTACACTGAATTTGACATATATTGTGCAGAATCATGTCCTAAACAACATATTTCAATAGCAGAAACCAGCTTGATGAAATTCAAAAGTTATTGCCACTCCTAATCAAAAACGCTCCAACTCGGTGAGATAAGCATTTTTTGACCCTATGGCTATATCTTTTAAACTTGTAGCTGGATTACACTGAATTTGACATATATTGTAAAGAATCATGTCCTAAATAACATATTTCAATAGCAGAAACCAGCTTGATGAAATTCAAAAGTTATTGCCACTCCTAATCAAAAACGCTGCAACTCGGTGAGATAAGCACTTTTTGAACCTAGGGCTATATCTTTTGAACCTGTGAAGGGATTACACTAGATTTGACATATATTGTGCAGAATCATGTCCTAAACAACATATTTCAATAGCAGAAACCAGCTTGATGAAATTCAAAAGTTATTGCCACTCCTAATCAAAAACGCTCCAACTCGGTGAGATAAGCACTTTTTGAACGAATGGCTATATCTTTTGAACCTGTGAAGGGATTACACTAGTTTTGACATATATTATGCAGAATCATGTCCTAAACAACATATTTCAATAGCAGAAACCAGCTTGATGAAATTCAAAAGTTATTGCCACTCCTAATCAAAAACGCTCCAACTCGGTGAGATAAGCACTTTTTGAACCTAGGGCTATATCTTTTGAACCTGTGAAGGGATTACACTAGATTTGACATATATTGTGCAGAATCATGTCCTAAACAACATATTTCAATAGCAGAAACCAGCTTGATGAAATTCAAAAGTTATTGCCACTCCTAATCAAAAACGCTCCAACTCGGTAAGATAAGCATTTTTTGACCCTATGGCTATATCTTTTAAACTTGTAGCTGGATTACACTGAATTTGACATATATTATGCAGAATCACGTCCTAAACAACATATTTCAATAGCAGAAACCAGCTTGATGAAATTCAAAAGTTATTGCCACTCCTAATCAAAAACGCTCCACTCGGTGAGATAAGCATTTTTTGACCCTATGGCTATATCTTTTAAACTTGTAGCTGGATTACACTGAATTTGACATATATTGTGCAGAATCATGTCCTAAATAACATATTTCAATAGCAGAAACCAGCTTGATGAAATTCAAAAGTTATTGCCACTCCTAATCAAAAACGCTCCAACTCGGTGAGATAAGCACTTTTTGAACCTAGGGCTATATCTTTTGAACCTGTGAAGGGATTACACTAGATTTGACATATATTGTGCAGAATCATGTCCTAAACAACATATTTCAATAGCAGAAACCAGCTTGATGAAATTCAAAAGTTATTGCCACTCCTAATCAAAAACGCTCCAACTCGGTAAGATAAGCATTTTTTGACCCTATGGCTATATCTTTTAAACTTGTAGCTGGATTACACTGAATTTGACATATATTATGCAGAATCACGTCCTAAACAACATATTTCAATAGCAGAAACCAGCTTGATGAAATTCAAAAGTTATTGCCACTCCTAATCAAAAACGCTCCACTCGGTGAGATAAGCATTTTTTGACCCTATGGCTATATCTTTTAAACTTGTAGCTGGATTACACTGAATTTGACATATATTATGCAGAATCATGTCCTAAACAACATATTTCAATAGCAGAAACCAGCTTGATGCAATTCAAAAGTTATTTCCACTCCTAATCAAAAACGCTCCAACTCGGTGAGATAAGCACTTTTTGAACCTAGGGCTATATCTTTTGAACCTGTGAAGGGATTACACTAGATTTGACATATATTGTGCAGAATCATGTCCTAAACAACATATTTCAATAGCAGAAACCAGCTTGATGAAATTCAAAAGTTATTGCCACTCCTAATCAAAAACGCTCCAACTCGGTGAGATAAGCATTTTTTGACCCTATGGCTATATCTTTTAAACTTGTAGCTGTATTACACTGAATTTGACATATATTGTGCAGAATCATGTCCTAAACAACATATTTCAACAGCAGAAACCAGCTTGATGAAAATCATGAGTTATTACCACTCCTAATCAAAAACGCTCCAACTCGGTGAGATAAGCATTTTTTGACCGTATGGCTATATCTTTTAAACTTGTAGCTGGATTACACTGAATTTGACATATATTATGCGGAATCATGTCCTAAACAACATATTTCAATAGCAGAAACCAGCTTGATGAAATTCAAAAGTTATTGCCACTCCTAATCAAAAACGCTCCAACTCGGTGAGATAAGCACTTTTTGAACCTGGGGCTATATCTTTTGAACCTGTGAAGGGATTACACTAGATTTGACATATATTGTGCAGAATCATGTCCTAAACAACATATTTCAATAGCAGAAACCAGCTTGATGAAATTCAAAAGTTATTGCCACTCCTAATCAAAAACGCTCCAACTCGGTAAGATAAGCATTTTTTGACCCTATGGCTATATCTTTTAAACTTGTAGCTGGATTACACTGAATTTGACATATATTATGCAGAATCACGTCCTAAACAACATATTTCAATAGCAGAAACCTGCTTGATGAAATTCAAAAGTTATTGCCACTCCTAATCAAAAACGCTCCACTCGGTGAGATAAGCATTTTTTGACCCTATGGCTATATCTTTTAAACTTGTAGCTGGATTACACTGAATTTGACATATATTGTGCAGAATCATGTCCTAAATAACATATTTCAATAGCAGAAACCAGCTTGATGAAATTCAAAAGTTATTGCCACTCCTAATCAAAAACGCTCCAACTCGGTGAGATAAGCACTTTTTGAACCTAGGGCTATATCTTTTGAACCTGTGAAGGGATTACACTAGATTTGACATATATTGTGCAGAATCATGTCCTAAACAACATATTTCAATAGCAGAAACCAGCTTGATGAAATTCAAAAGTTATTGCCACTCCTAATCAAAAACGCTCCAACTCGGTAAGATAAGCATTTTTTGACCCTATGGCTATATCTTTTAAACTTGTAGCTGGATTACACTGAATTTGACATATATTATGCAGAATCACGTCCTAAACAACATATTTCAATAGCAGAAACCAGCTTGATGAAATTCAAAAGTTATTGCCACTCCTAATCAAAAACGCTCCACTCGGTGAGATAAGCATTTTTTGACCCTATGGCTATATCTTTTAAACTTGTAGCTGGATTACACTGAATTTGACATATATTATGCAGAATCATGTCCTAAACAACATATTTCAATAGCAGAAACCAGCTTGATGCAATTCAAAAGTTATTTCCACTCCTAATCAAAAACGCTCCAAATCGGTGAGATAAGCACTTTTTGAACCTAGGGCTATATCTTTTGAACCTGTGAAGGGATTACACTAGATTTGACATATATTGTGCAGAATCATGTCCTAAACAACATATTTCAATAGCAGAAACCAGCTTGATGAAATTCAAAAGTTATTGCCACTCCTAATCAAAAACGCTCCAACTCGGTGAGATAAGCATTTTTTGACCCTATGGCTATATCTTTTAAACTTGTAGCTGTATTACACTGAATTTGACATATATTGTGCAGAATCATGTCCTAAACAACATATTTCAACAGCAGAAACCAGCTTGATGAAAATCATGAGTTATTACCACTCCTAATCAAAAACGCTCCAACTCGGTGAGATAAGCATTTTTTGACCGTATGGCAGTATCTTTTAAACTTGTAGCTGGATTACACTGAATTTGACATATATTGTGCAGAATCATGTCCTAAATAACATATTTCAACAGCAGAAACCAGCTTGATGAAATTCAAAAGTTATTGCCACTCCTAATCAAAAACGCTCCAACTCGGTGAGATAAGCACTTTTTGAACCTAGGGCTATATCTTTTGAACCTGTGAAGGGATTACACTAGATTTGACATATATTGTGCAGAATCATGTCCTAAACAACATATTTCAATAGCAGAAACCTGCTTGATGAAATTCAAAAGTTATTGCCACTCCTAATCAAAAACGCTCCAACTCGGTGAGATCAGCATTTTTTGACCCTATGGCTATATCTTTTAAACTTGTAGCTGGATTACACTGAATTTGACATATATTATGCAGAATCATGTCCTAAACAACATATTTCAATAGCAGAAACCAGCTTGATGAAATTCAAAAGTTATTGCCACTCCTAATCAAAAACGCTCCAACTCGGTGAGATAAGCACTTTTTGAACCTAGGGCTATATCTTTTAAACTTGTAGCTGGATTACACTGAATTTGACATATATTGTGCAGAATCATGTCCTAAACAACATATTTCAATAGCAGAAACCAGCTTGATGAAATTCAAAAGTTATTGCCACTCCTAATCAAAAACGCTCCAACTCGGTGAGATAAGCATTTTTTGACCCTATGGCTATATCTTTTAAACTTGTAGCTGGATTACACTGAATTTGACATATATTGTAAAGAATCATGTCCTAAATAACATATTTCAATAGCAGAAACCAGCTTGATGAAATTCAAAAGTTATTGCCACTCCTAATCAAAAACGCTGCAACTCGGTGAGATAAGCACTTTTTGAACCTAGGGCTATATCTTTTGAACCTGTGAAGGGATTACACTAGATTTGACATATATTGTGCAGAATCATGTCCTAAACAACATATTTCAATAGCAGAAACCAGCTTGATGAAATTCAAAAGTTATTGCCACTCCTAATCAAAAACGCTCCAACTCGGTGAGATAAGCACTTTTTGAACGAATGGCTATATCTTTTGAACCTGTGAAGGGATTACACTAGTTTTGACATATATTATGCAGAATCATGTCCTAAACAACATATTTCAATAGCAGAAACCAGCTTGATGAAATTCAAAAGTTATTGCCACTCCTAATCAAAAACGCTCCAACTCGGTGAGATAAGCACTTTTTGAACCTAGGGCTATATCTTTTGAACCTGTGAAGGGATTACACTAGATTTGACATATATTGTGCAGAATCATGTCCTAAACAACATATTTCAATAGCAGAAACCAGCTTGATGAAATTCAAAAGTTATTGCCACTCCTAATCAAAAACGCTCCAACTCGGTAAGATAAGCATTTTTTGACCCTATGGCTATATCTTTTAAACTTGTAGCTGGATTACACTGAATTTGACATATATTATGCAGAATCACGTCCTAAACAACATATTTCAATAGCAGAAACCAGCTTGATGAAATTCAAAAGTTATTGCCACTCCTAATCAAAAACGCTCCACTCGGTGAGATAAGCATTTTTTGACCCTATGGCTATATCTTTTAAACTTGTAGCTGGATTACACTGAATTTGACATATATTGTGCAGAATCATGTCCTAAATAACATATTTCAATAGCAGAAACCAGCTTGATGAAATTCAAAAGTTATTGCCACTCCTAATCAAAAACGCTCCAACTCGGTGAGATAAGCACTTTTTGAACCTAGGGCTATATCTTTTGAACCTGTGAAGGGATTACACTAGATTTGACATATATTGTGCAGAATCATGTCCTAAACAACATATTTCAATAGCAGAAACCAGCTTGATGAAATTCAAAAGTTATTGCCACTCCTAATCAAAAACGCTCCAACTCGGTAAGATAAGCATTTTTTGACCCTATGGCTATATCTTTTAAACTTGTAGCTGGATTACACTGAATTTGACATATATTATGCAGAATCACGTCCTAAACAACATATTTCAATAGCAGAAACCAGCTTGATGAAATTCAAAAGTTATTGCCACTCCTAATCAAAAACGCTCCACTCGGTGAGATAAGCATTTTTTGACCCTATGGCTATATCTTTTAAACTTGTAGCTGGATTACACTGAATTTGACATATATTATGCAGAATCATGTCCTAAACAACATATTTCAATAGCAGAAACCAGCTTGATGCAATTCAAAAGTTATTTCCACTCCTAATCAAAAACGCTCCAACTCGGTGAGATAAGCACTTTTTGAACCTAGGGCTATATCTTTTGAACCTGTGAAGGGATTACACTAGATTTGACATATATTGTGCAGAATCATGTCCTAAACAACATATTTCAATAGCAGAAACCAGCTTGATGAAATTCAAAAGTTATTGCCACTCCTAATCAAAAACGCTCCAACTCGGTGAGATAAGCATTTTTTGACCCTATGGCTATATCTTTTAAACTTGTAGCTGTATTACACTGAATTTGACATATATTGTGCAGAATCATGTCCTAAACAACATATTTCAACAGCAGAAACCAGCTTGATGAAAATCATGAGTTATTACCACTCCTAATCAAAAACGCTCCAACTCGGTGAGATAAGCATTTTTTGACCGTATGGCTATATCTTTTAAACTTGTAGCTGGATTACACTGAATTTGACATATATTATGCGGAATCATGTCCTAAACAACATATTTCAATAGCAGAAACCAGCTTGATGAAATTCAAAAGTTATTGCCACTCCTAATCAAAAACGCTCCAACTCGGTGAGATAAGCACTTTTTGAACCTGGGGCTATATCTTTTGAACCTGTGAAGGGATTACACTAGATTTGACATATATTGTGCAGAATCATGTCCTAAACAACATATTTCAATAGCAGAAACCAGCTTGATGAAATTCAAAAGTTATTGCCACTCCTAATCAAAAACGCTCCAACTCGGTAAGATAAGCATTTTTTGACCCTATGGCTATATCTTTTAAACTTGTAGCTGGATTACACTGAATTTGACATATATTATGCAGAATCACGTCCTAAACAACATATTTCAATAGCAGAAACCTGCTTGATGAAATTCAAAAGTTATTGCCACTCCTAATCAAAAACGCTCCACTCGGTGAGATAAGCATTTTTTGACCCTATGGCTATATCTTTTAAACTTGTAGCTGGATTACACTGAATTTGACATATATTGTGCAGAATCATGTCCTAAATAACATATTTCAATAGCAGAAACCAGCTTGATGAAATTCAAAAGTTATTGCCACTCCTAATCAAAAACGCTCCAACTCGGTGAGATAAGCACTTTTTGAACCTAGGGCTATATCTTTTGAACCTGTGAAGGGATTACACTAGATTTGACATATATTGTGCAGAATCATGTCCTAAACAACATATTTCAATAGCAGAAACCAGCTTGATGAAATTCAAAAGTTATTGCCACTCCTAATCAAAAACGCTCCAACTCGGTAAGATAAGCATTTTTTGACCCTATGGCTATATCTTTTAAACTTGTAGCTGGATTACACTGAATTTGACATATATTATGCAGAATCACGTCCTAAACAACATATTTCAATAGCAGAAACCAGCTTGATGAAATTCAAAAGTTATTGCCACTCCTAATCAAAAACGCTCCACTCGGTGAGATAAGCATTTTTTGACCCTATGGCTATATCTTTTAAACTTGTAGCTGGATTACACTGAATTTGACATATATTATGCAGAATCATGTCCTAAACAACATATTTCAATAGCAGAAACCAGCTTGATGCAATTCAAAAGTTATTTCCACTCCTAATCAAAAACGCTCCAAATCGGTGAGATAAGCACTTTTTGAACCTAGGGCTATATCTTTTGAACCTGTGAAGGGATTACACTAGATTTGACATATATTGTGCAGAATCATGTCCTAAACAACATATTTCAATAGCAGAAACCAGCTTGATGAAATTCAAAAGTTATTGCCACTCCTAATCAAAAACGCTCCAACTCGGTGAGATAAGCATTTTTTGACCCTATGGCTATATCTTTTAAACTTGTAGCTGTATTACACTGAATTTGACATATATTGTGCAGAATCATGTCCTAAACAACATATTTCAACAGCAGAAACCAGCTTGATGAAAATCATGAGTTATTACCACTCCTAATCAAAAACGCTCCAACTCGGTGAGATAAGCATTTTTTGACCGTATGGCAGTATCTTTTAAACTTGTAGCTGGATTACACTGAATTTGACATATATTATGCAGAATCATGTCCTAAACAACATATTTCAATAGCAGAAACCAGCTTGATGAAATTCAAAAGTTATTGCCACTCCTAATCAAAAACGCTCCAACTCGGTGAGATAAGCATTTTTTGACCCTATGGCTATATCTTTTAAACTTGTAGCTGGATTACACTGAATTTGACATATATTGTGCAGAATCATGTCCTAAATAACATATTTCAATAGCAGAAACCAGCTTGATGAAATTCAAAAGTTATTGCCACTCCTAATCAAAAACGCTCCAACTCGGTGAGATAAGCACTTTTTGAACCTAGGGCTATATCTTTTGAACCTGTGAAGGGATTACACTAGATTTGACATATATTGTGCAGAATCATGTCCTAGACAACATATTTCAATAGCAGAAACCAGCTTGATGAAATTCAAAAGTTATTGCCACTCCTAATCAAAAACGTTCCAACTCGGTGAGATAAGCATTTTTTGACCCTATGGCTATATCTTTTAAACTTGTAGCTGGATTACACTGAATTTGACATATATTATGCAGAATCATGTCCTAAACAACATATTTCAATAGCAGAAACCAGCTTGATGAAATTCATAAGTTATTGCCACTCCTAATCAAAAATGCTCCAACTCGGGGAGATAAGCAATTTTTGACCCTATGGGTATATCTTTTAAACTTGTAGCTGGATTACACTGAATTTGACATATATTATGCAGAATCATGTCCTAAACAACATATTTCAATAGCAGAAACCAGCTTGATGAAATTCAAAAGTTATTGCCACTCCTAATCAAAAACGCTCCAACTCGGTGAGATAAGCACTTTTTGAACCTAGGACTATATCTTTTGAACCTGTGAAGGGATTACACTAGTTTTGACACATATTGTGCAGAATCATGTCCTAAACAACATATTTCAACAGCAGAAACCAGCTTGATGAAATTCAAAAGTTATTGCCACTCCTAATCAAAAACGCTCCAACTCGGTGAGATAAGCATTTTTTGACCCTATGGCTATATCCCTTAAACTTGTAGCTGGATTACACTGAATTTGACATATATTGTGCAGAATCATGTCCTAAACAACATATTTCAAAAGCAGAAACCAGCTTGATGAAATTCGTGAGTTATTACCACTCCTAATCAAAAACGCTCCAACTCATTGAGATAAGCATTTTTTGACCCTATGGCTATATCTTTTAAACTTGTAGCTGGATTACACTGAATTTGACATATATTATGCAGAATCATGTCCTAAACAACATATTTCAACAGCAGAAACCAGCTTGATGAAATTCAAAAGTTATTGCCACTCCTAATCAAAAACGCTCCAACTCGGTGAGATAAGCATTTTTTGACCCTATGGCTATATCTTTTGAACCTGTGAAGGGATTACACTAGTTTTGACAAATATTGTGCAGAATCATGTCCTAAACAACATATTTCAACAGCAGAAACCAGCTTGATGCAATTCAAAAGTTATTGCCACTCCTAATCAAAAACGCTCCAACTCGGTGAGATAAGCACTTTTTGAACCTAGGGCTATATCTTTTGAACCTGTGAAGGGATTACACTAGATTTGACATATATTGTGCAGAATCATGTTCTTAACAACATATTTCAATAGCAGAAACCAGCTTGATGAAATTCAAAAGTTATTGCCACTCCTAATCAAAAACGCTCCAACTCGGTGAGATAAGCATTTTTTGACCCTATGGCTATATCTTTTAAACTTGTAGCTGGATTACACTGAATTTGACATATATTGTGCAGAATCATGTCCTAAATAACATATTTCAATAGCAGAAACCAGCTTGATGAAATTCAAAAGTTATTGCCACTCCTAATCAAAAACGCTCCAACTCGGTGAGATAAGCACTTTTTGAACCTAGGGCTATATCTTTTGAACCTCTGAAGGGATTACACTAGATTTGACATATATTGTGCAGAATCATGTCCTAAACAACATATTTCAATAGCAGAAACCAGCTTGATGAAATTCAAAAGTTATTGCCACTCCTAATCAAAAACGCTCCAACTCGGTAAGATAAGCATTTTTTGACCCTATGGCTATATCTTTTAAACTTGTAGCTGGATTACACTGAATTTGACATATATTATGCAGAATCACGTCCTAAACAACATATTTCAATAGCAGAAACCAGCTTGATGAAATTCGCAAGTTATTGCCACTCCTAATCAAAAACGCTCCACTCGGTGAGATAAGCATTTTTTGACCCTATGGCTATATCTTTTAAACTTGTAGCTGGATTACACTGAATTTGACATATATTATGCAGAATCATGTCCTAAACAACATATTTCAATAGCAGAAACCAGCTTGATGCAATTCAAAAGTTATTGCCACTCCTAATCAAAAACGCTCCAACTCGGTGAGATAAGCACTTTTTGAACCTAGGGCTATATCTTTTGAACCTGTGAAGGGATTACACTAGATTTGACATATATTGTGCAGAATCATGTCCTAAACAACATATTTCAATAGCAGAAACCAGCTTGATGAAATTCAAAAGTTATTGCCACTCCTAATCAAAAACGCTCCAACTCGGTGAGATACGCATTTTTTGACCCTATGGCTATATCTTTTCAACTTGTAGCTGGATTACACTGAATTTGACATATATTGTGCAGAATCATGTCCTAAATAACATATTTCAACAGCAGAAACCAGCTTGATGAAATTCAAAAGTTATTGCCACTCCTAATCAAAAACGCTCCAACTCGGTGAGATAAGCACTTTTTGAACCTAGGGCTATATCTTTTGAACCTGTGAAGGGATTACACTAGATTTGACATATATTGTGCAGAATCATGTCCTAAACAACATATTTCAATAGCAGAAACCTGCTTGATGAAATTCAAAAGTTATTGCCACTCCTAATCAAAAACGCTCCAACTCGGTGAGATCAGCATTTTTTGACCCTATGGCTATATCTTTTAAACTTGTAGCTGGATTAAACTGAATTTGACATATATTATGCAGAATCATGTCCTAAACAACATATTTCAATAGCAGAAACCAGCTTGATGAAATTCAAAAGTTATTGCCACTCCTAATCAAAAACGCTCCAACTCGGTGAGATAAGCACTTTTTGAACCTAGGGCTATATCTTTTAAACTTGTAGCTGGATTACACTGAATTTGACATATATTGTGCAGAATCATGTCCTAAACAACATATTTCAATAGCAGAAACCAGCTTGATGAAATTCAAAAGTTATTGCCACTCCTAATCAAAAACGCTCCAACTCGGTGAGATAAGCATTTTTTGACCCTATGGCTATATCTTTTAAACTTGTAGCTGGATTACACTGAATTTGACATATATTGTAAAGAATCATGTCCTAAATAACATATTTCAATAGCAGAAACCAGCTTGATGAAATTCAAAAGTTATTGCCACTCCTAATCAAAAACGCTGCAACTCGGTGAGATAAGCACTTTTTGAACCTAGGGCTATATCTTTTGAACCTGTGAAGGGATTACACTAGATTTGACATATATTGTGCAGAATCATGTCCTAAACAACATATTTCAATAGCAGAAACCAGCTTGATGAAATTCAAAAGTTATTGCCACTCCTAATCAAAAACGCTCCAACTCGGTGAGATAAGCACTTTTTGAACGAATGGCTATATCTTTTGAACCTGTGAAGGGATTACACTAGTTTTGACATATATTGTGCAGAATCATGTCCTAAACAACATATTTCAATAGCAGAAACCAGCTTGATGAAATTCAAAAGTTATTGCCACTCCTAATCAAAAACGCTCCAACTCGGTGAGATAAGCACTTTTTGAACCTAGGGCTATATCTTTTGAACCTGTGAAGGGATTACACTAGATTTGACATATATTGTGCAGAATCATGTCCTAAACAACATATTTCAATAGCAGAAACCAGCTTGATGAAATTCAAAAGTTATTGCCACTCCTAATCAAAAACGCTCCAACTCGGTAAGATAAGCATTTTTTGACCCTATGGCTATATCTTTTAAACTTGTAGCTGGATTACACTGAATTTGACATATATTATGCAGAATCACGTCCTAAACAACATATTTCAATAGCAGAAACCAGCTTGATGAAATTCAAAAGTTATTGCCACTCCTAATCAAAAACGCTCCACTCGGTGAGATAAGCATTTTTTGACCCTATGGCTATATCTTTTAAACTTGTAGCTGGATTACACTGAATTTGACATATATTGTGCAGAATCATGTCCTAAATAACATATTTCAATAGCAGAAACCAGCTTGATGAAATTCAAAAGTTATTGCCACTCCTAATCAAAAACGCTCCAACTCGGTGAGATAAGCACTTTTTGAACCTAGGGCTATATCTTTTGAACCTGTGAAGGGATTACACTAGATTTGACATATATTGTGCAGAATCATGTCCTAAACAACATATTTCAATAGCAGAAACCAGCTTGATGAAATTCAAAAGTTATTGCCACTCCTAATCAAAAACGCTCCAACTCGGTAAGATAAGCATTTTTTGACCCTATGGCTATATCTTTTAAACTTGTAGCTGGATTACACTGAATTTGACATATATTATGCAGAATCACGTCCTAAACAACATATTTCAATAGCAGAAACCAGCTTGATGAAATTCAAAAGTTATTGCCACTCCTAATCAAAAACGCTCCACTCGGTGAGATAAGCATTTTTTGACCCTATGGCTATATCTTTTAAACTTGTAGCTGGATTACACTGAATTTGACATATATTATGCAGAATCATGTCCTAAACAACATATTTCAATAGCAGAAACCAGCTTGATGCAATTCAAAAGTTATTTCCACTCCTAATCAAAAACGCTCCAACTCGGTGAGATAAGCACTTTTTGAACCTAGGGCTATATCTTTTGAACCTGTGAAGGGATTACACTAGATTTGACATATATTGTGCAGAATCATGTCCTAAACAACATATTTCAATAGCAGAAACCAGCTTGATGAAATTCAAAAGTTATTGCCACTCCTAATCAAAAACGCTCCAACTCGGTGAGATAAGCATTTTTTGACCCTATGGCTATATCTTTTAAACTTGTAGCTGTATTACACTGAATTTGACATATATTGTGCAGAATCATGTCCTAAACAACATATTTCAACAGCAGAAACCAGCTTGATGAAAATCATGAGTTATTACCACTCCTAATCAAAAACGCTCCAACTCGGTGAGATAAGCATTTTTTGACCGTATGGCTATATCTTTTAAACTTGTAGCTGGATTACACTGAATTTGACATATATTATGCGGAATCATGTCCTAAACAACATATTTCAATATCAGAAACCAGCTTGATGAAATTCAAAAGTTATTGCCACTCCTAATCAAAAACGCTCCAACTCGGTGAGATAAGCATTTTTTGACCCTATGGCTATATCTTTTAAACTTGTAGCTGGATTACACTGAATTTGACATATATTGTGCAGAATCATGTCCTAAATAACATATTTCAATAGCAGAAACCAGCTTGATGAAATTCAAAAGTTATTGCCACTCCTAATCAAAAACGCTCCAACTCGGTGAGATAAGCACTTTTTGAACCTGGGGCTATATCTTTTGAACCTGTGAAGGGATTACACTAGATTTGACATATATTGTGCAGAATCATGTCCTAAACAACATATTTCAATAGCAGAAACCAGCTTGATGAAATTCAAAAGTTATTGCCACTCCTAATCAAAAACGCTCCAACTCGGTAAGATAAGCATTTTTTGACCCTATGGCTATATCTTTTAAACTTGTAGCTGGATTACACTGAATTTGACATATATTATGCAGAATCACGTCCTAAACAACATATTTCAATAGCAGAAACCAGCTTGATGAAATTCAAAAGTTATTGCCACTCCTAATCAAAAACGCTCCACTCGGTGAGATAAGCATTTTTTGACCCTATGGCTGTATCTTTTAAACTTGTAGCTGGATTACACTGAATTTGACATATATTGTGCAGAATCATGTCCTAAATAACATATTTCAATAGCAGAAACCAGCTTGATGAAATTCAAAAGTTATTGCCACTCCTAATCAAAAACGCTCCAACTCGGTGAGATAAGCACTTTTTGAACCTAGGGCTATATCTTTTGAACCTGTGAAGGGATTACACTAGATTTGACATATATTGTGCAGAATCATGTCCTAAACAACATATTTCAATAGCAGAAACCAGCTTGATGAAATTCAAAAGTTATTGCCACTCCTAATCAAAAACGCTCCAACTCGGTAAGATAAGCATTTTTTGACCCTATGGCTATATCTTTTAAACTTGTAGCTGGATTACACTGAATTTGACATATATTATGCAGAATCACGTCCTAAACAACATATTTCAATAGCAGAAACCAGCTTGATGAAATTCAAAAGTTATTGCCACTCCTAATCAAAAACGCTCCACTCGGTGAGATAAGCATTTTTTGACCCTATGGCTATATCTTTTAAACTTGTAGCTGGATTACACTGAATTTGACATATATTATGCAGAATCATGTCCTAAACAACATATTTCAATAGCAGAAACCAGCTTGATGCAATTCAAAAGTTATTTCCACTCCTAATCAAAAACGCTCCAAATCGGTGAGATAAGCACTTTTTGAACCTAGGGCTATATCTTTTGAACCTGTGAAGGGATTACACTAGATTTGACATATATTGTGCAGAATCATGTCCTAAACAACATATTTCAATAGCAGAAACCAGCTTGATGAAATTCAAAAGTTATTGCCACTCCTAATCAAAAACGCTCCAACTCGGTGAGATAAGCATTTTTTGACCCTATGGCTATATCTTTTAAACTTGTAGCTGTATTACACTGAATTTGACATATATTGTGCAGAATCATGTCCTAAACAACATATTTCAACAGCAGAAACCAGCTTGATGAAAATCATGAGTTATTACCACTCCTAATCAAAAACGCTCCAACTCGGTGAGATAAGCATTTTTTGACCGTATGGCAGTATCTTTTAAACTTGTAGCTGGATTACACTGAATTTGACATATATTATGCAGAATCATATCCTAAACAACATATTTCAATAGCAGAAACCAGCTTGATGAAATTCAAAAGTTATTGCCACTCCTAATCAAAAACGCTCCAACTCGGTGAGATAAGCATTTTTTGACCCTATGGCTATATCTTTTAAACTTGTAGCTGGATTACACTGAATTTGACATATATTGTGCAGAATCATGTCCTAAATAACATATTTCAATAGCAGAAACCAGCTTGATGAAATTCAAAAGTTATTGCCACTCCTAATCAAAAACGCTCCAACTCGGTGAGATAAGCACTTTTTGAACCTAGGGCTATATCTTTTGAACCTGTGAAGGGATTACACTAGATTTGACATATATTGTGCAGAATCATGTCCTAGACAACATATTTCAATAGCAGAAACCAGCTTGATGAAATTCAAAAGTTATTGCCACTCCTAATCAAAAACGTTCCAACTCGGTGAGATAAGCATTTTTTGACCCTATGGCTATATCTTTTAAACTTGTAGCTGGATTACACTGAATTTGACATATATTATGCAGAATCATGTCCTAAACAACATATTTCAATAGCAGAAACCAGCTTGATGAAATTCATAAGTTATTGCCACTCCTAATCAAAAATGCTCCAACTCGGGGAGATAAGCAATATTTGACCCTATGGGTATATCTTTTAAACTTGTAGCTGGATTACACTGAATTTGACATATATTATGCAGAATCATGTCCTAAACAACATATTTCAATAGCAGAAACCAGCTTGATGAAATTCAAAAGTTATTACCACTCCTAATCAAAAACGCTCCAACTCGGTGAGATAAGCACTTTTTGAACCTAGGGCTATATCTTTTAAACTTGTAGCTGGATTACACTGAATTTGACATATATTGTGCAGAATCATGTCCTAAACAACATATTTCAATAGCAGAAAACAGCTTGATGAAATTCAAAAGGTATTGCCACTCCTAATCAAAAACGCTCCAACTCGGTGAGATAAGCATTTTTTGACCCTATGGCTATATCTTTTAAACTTGTAGCTGGATTACACTGAATTTGACATATATTGTGCAGAATCATGTCCTAAATAACATATTTCAATAGCAGAAACCAGCTTGATGAAATTCAAAAGTTATTGCCACTCCTAATCAAAAACGCTGCAACTCGGTGAGATAAGCACTTTTTGAACCTAGGGCTATATCTTTTGAACCTGTGAAGGGATTACACTAGATTTGACATATATTGTGCAGAATCATGTCCTAAACAACATATTTCAATAGCAGAAACCAGCTTGATGAAATTCAAAAGTTATTGCCACTCCTAATCAAAAACGCTCCAACTCGGTGAGATAAGCACTTTTTGAACGAATGGCTATATCTTTTGAACCTGTGAAGGGATTACACTAGTTTTGACATATATTGTGCAGAATCATGTCCTAAACAACATATTTCAACAGCAGAAACCAGCTTGATGAAATTCAAAAGTTATTGCCACTCCTAATCAAAAATGCTCCAACTCGGTGAGATAAGCAATTTTTGACCCTATGGCTATATCTTTTAAACTTGTAGCTGGATTACACTGAATTTGACATATATTGTGCAGAATCATGTCCTAAACAACATATTTCAACAGCAGAAACCAGCTTGATGAAATTCGTGAGTTATTACCACTCCTAATCAAAAACGCTCCAACTCTGTGAGATAAGCATTTTTTGACCCTATGGCTATATCTTTTAAACTTGTGGCTGGATTACACTGAATTTGACATATATTGTGCAGAATCATGTCCTAAACAACATATTTCAACAGCAGAAACCAGCTTGATGAAATTCAAAAGTTATTGCCACTCCTAATCAAAAACGCTCCAACTTTTGTGAGATAAGCACTTTTTGAACCTAGGGCTATATCTTTTGAACCTGTGAAGGGATTACACTAGATTTGACATATATTGTGCAGAATCATGTCCTAAACAACATATTTCAATAGCAGAAACCAGCTTGATGAAATTCAAAAGTTATTGCCACTCCTAATCAAAAACGCTCCACTCGGTGAGATAAGCATTTTTTGACCCTATGGCTATATCTTTTAAACTTGTAGCTGGATTACACTGAATTTGACATATATTATGCAGAATCACGTCCTAAACAACATATTTCAATAGCAGAAACAAGCTTGATGAAATTCAAAAGTTATTGCCACTCCTAATCAAAAACGCTCCACTCGGTGAGATAAGCATTTTTTGACCCTATGGCTATATCTTTTATACTGGTAGCTGGATTACACTGAATTTGACATATATTATGCAGAATCATGTCCTAAACAACATATTTCAATATCAGAAACCAGCTTTATGAAATTCAAAAGTTATTGCCACTCCTAATCAAAAACGCTCCAACTCGGTGAGATAAGCACTTTTTGAACCTAGGGCTATATCTTTTGAACCTGTGAAGGGATTACACTAGATTTGATATATATTGTGCAAAATCATGTCCTAAACAACATCTTTCAACAGCAGAAACCAGCTTGATGAAATTCAAAAGTTATTGCCACTCCTAATCAAAAACGCTCCAACTCGGTGAGATAAGCACTTTTTGAACCTAGGGCTATATCTTTTGAACCTGTGAAGGGATTACACTAGTTTTGACACATATTGTGCAGAATCATGTCCTAAACAACATATTTCAACAGCAGAAACCAGCTTGATGAAATTCAAAAGTTATTGCCACTCCTAATCAAAAACGCTCCAACTCGGTGAGATAAGCATTTTTTGACCCTATGGCTATATCCCTTAAACTTGTAGCTGGATTACACTGAATTTGACATATATTGTGCAGAATCATGTCCTAAACAACATATTTCAAAAGCAGAAACCAGCTTGATGAAATTCGTGAGTTATTACCACTCCTAATCAAAAACGCTCCAACTCGGTGAGATAAGCATTTTTTGACCCTATGGCTATATCTTTTAAACTTGTAGCTGGATTACACTGAATTTGACATATATTATGCAGAATCATGTCCTAAACAACATATTTCAACAGCAGAAACCAGCTTGATGAAATTCAAAAGTTATTGCCACTCCTAATCAAAAACGCTCCAACTCGGTGAGATAAGCATTTTTTGACCCTATGGCTATATCTTTTGAACCTGTGAAGGGATTACACCAGTTTTGACAAATATTGTGCAGAATCATGTCCTAAACAACATATTTCAACAACAGAAAACAGCTTGATGCAATTCAAAAGTTATTGCCACTCCTAATCAAAAACGCTCCAACTCGGTGTGATAAGCACTTTTTGAACCTAGGGCTATATCTTTTGAACCTGTGAAGGGATTACACTAGATTTGACATATATTGTGCAGAATCATGTCCTAAACAACATATTTCAATAGCAGAAACCAGCTTGATGAAATTCAAAAGTTATTGCCACTCCTAATCAAAAACGCTCCAACTCGGTGAGATAAGCATTTTTTGACCCTATGGCTATATCTTTTAAACTTGTAGCTGGATTACACTGAATTTGACATATATTGTGCAGAATCATGTCCTAAACAACATATTTCAAAAGCAGAAACCAGCTTGATGAAAATCATGAGTTATTACCACTCCTAATCAAAAACGCTCCAACTCGGTGAGATAAGCATTTTTTGACCTTATGGCTATATCTTTTAAACTTGTAGCTGGATTACACTGAATTTGACATATATTATGCAGAATCATGTCCTAAACAACATATTTCAATAGCAGAAACCAGCTTGATGAAATTCAAAAGTTATTGCCACTCCTAATCAAAAACGCTCCAACTCGGTGAGATAAGCATTTTTTGACCCTATGGCTATATCTTTTAAACTTGTAGCTGGATTACACTGAATTTGACATATATTGTGCAGAATCATGTCCTAAATAACATATTTCAATAGCAGAAACCAGCTTGATGAAATTCAAAAGTTATTGCCACTCCTAATCAAAAACGCTCCAACTCGGTGAGATAAGCACTTTTTGAACCTAGGGCTATATCTTTTGAACCTGTGAAGGGATTACACTAGATTTGACATATATTGTGCAGAATCATGTCCTAAACAACATATTTCAATAGCAGAAACCAGCTTGATGAAATTCAAAAGTTATTGCCACTCCTAATCAAAAACGCTCCAACTCGGTGAGATAAGCATTTTTTGACCGTATGGCTATATCTTTTAAACTTGTAGCTGGATTACACTGAATTTGACATATATTATGCAGAATCATGTCCTAAACAACATATTTCAATAGCAGAAACCAGCTTGATGAAATTCAAAAGTTATTGCCACTCCTAATCAAAAACGCTCCAACTCGGTGAGATACGCATTTTTTGACCCTATGGCTATATCTTTTAAACTTGTAGCTGGATTACACTGAATTTGACATATATTGTGCAGAATCATGTCCTAAATAACATATTTCAATAGGAGAAACCAGCTTGATGAAATTCAAAAGTTATTGCCACTCCTAATCAAAAACGCTCCAACTCGGTGAGATAAGCACTTTTTGAACCTAGGGCTATATCTTTTGAACCTGTGAAGGGATTACACTAGATTTGACATATATTGTGCAAAATCATGTCCTAAACAACATATTTCAATAGCAGAAACCAGCTTGATGAAATTCAAAAGTTAATGCCACTCCTAATCAAAAACGCTCCAACTCGGTGAGATAAGCATTTTTTGACCCTATGGCTATATCTTTTAAACTTGTAGCTGGATTACACTGAATTTGACATATATTATGCAGAATCATGTCCTAAACAACATATTTCAATAGCAGAAACCAGCTTGATGAAATTCAAAAGTTATTGCCACTCCTAATCAAAAACGCTCCAACTCGGTGAGATAAGCACTTTTTGAACCTAGGGCTATATCTTTTAAACTTGTAGCTGGATTACACTGAATTTGACATATATTGTGCAGAATCATGTCCTAAACAACATATTTCAATAGCAGAAAACAGCTTGATGAAATTCAAAAGTTATTGCCACTCCTAATCAAAAACGCTCCAACTCGGTGAGATAAGCACTTTTTGAACCTAGGGCTATATCTTTTAAACTTGTAGCTGGATTACACTAGATTTGACATATATTGTGCAGAATCATGTCCTAAACAACATATTTCAATAGCAGAAACCAGCTTGATGAAATTCAAAAGTTATTGCCACTCCTAATCAAAAACGCTCCAACTCGGTGAGATAAGCACTTTTTGAACGAATGGCTATATCTTTTGAACCTGTGAAGGGATTACACTAGTTTTGACATATATTATGCAGAATCACGTCCTAAACAACATATTTCAATAGCAGAAACCAGCTTGATGAAATTCAAAAGTTATTGCCACTCCTAATCAAAAACGCTCCACTCGGTGAGATAAGCATTTTTTGACCCTATGGCTATATCTTTTAAACTTGTAGCTGGATTACACTGAATTTGACATATATTATGCAGAATCATGTCCTAAACAACATATTTCAATAGCAGAAACCAGCTTGATGCAATTCAAAAGTTATTTCCACTCCTAATCAAAAACGCTCCAACTCGGTGAGATAAGCACTTTTTGAACCTAGGGCTATATCTTTTGAACCTGTGAAGGGATTACACTAGATTTGACATATATTGTGCAGAATCATGTCCTAAACAACATATTTCAATAGCAGAAACCAGCTTGATGAAATTCAAAAGTTATTGCCACTCCTAATCAAAAACGCTCCAACTCTGTGAGATAAGCATTTTTTGACCCTATGGCTATATCTTTTAAACTTGTAGCTGTATTACACTGAATTTGACATATATTGTGCAGAATCATATCCTAAACAACATATTTCAACAGCAGAAACCAGCTTGATGAAAATCATGAGTTATTACCACTCCTAATCAAAAACGCTCCAACTCGGTGAGATAAGCATTTTTTGACCGTATGGCTATATCTTTTAAACTTGTAGCTGGATTACACTGAATTTGACATATATTATGCAGAATCATGTCCTAAACAACATATATCAATAGCAGAAACCAGCTTGATGAAATTCAAAAGTTATTGCCACTCCTAATCAAAAACGCTCCAACTCGGTGAGATAAGCACTTTTTGAACCTAGGGCTATATCTTTTGAACCTGTGAAGGGATTACACTAGATTTGACATATATTATGCAGAATCATGTCCTAAACAACATATTTCAATAGCAGAAACCAGCTTGATGAAATTCATAAGTTATTGCCACTCCTAATCAAAAATGCTCCAACTCGGGGAGATAAGCAATTTTTGACCCTATGGGTATATCTTTTAAACTTGTAGCTGGATTACACTGAATTTGACATATATTATGCAGAATCATGTCCTAAACAACATATTTCAATAGCAGAAACCAGCTTGATGAAATTCAAAAGTTATTGCCACTCCTAATCAAAAACGCTCCAACTCGGTGAGATAAGCACTTTTTGAACCTAGGGCTATATCTTTTAAACTTGTAGCTGGATTACACTGAATTTGACATATATTGTGCAGAATCATGTCCTAAACAACATATTTCAATAGCAGAAACCAGCTTGATGAAATTCAAAAGTTATTGCCACTCCTAATCAAAAACGCTTCAACTCGGTGAGATAAGCATTTTTTGACCCTATGGCTATATCTTTTAAACTTTTAGCTGGATTACACTGAATTTGACATATATTGTGCAGAATCATGTCCTAAATAACATATTTCAATAGCAGAAACCAGCTTGATGAAATTCAAAAGTTATTGCCACTCCTAATCAAAAACGCTGCAACTCGGTGAGATAAGCACTTTTTGAACCTAGGGCTATATCTTTTGAACCTGTGAAGGGATTACACTAGATTTGACATATATTGTGCAGAATCATATACTAAACAACATATTTCAATAGCAGAAACCAGCTTGATGAAATTCAAAAGTTATTGCCACTCCTAATCAAAAACGCTCCAACTCGGTGAGAGAAGCACTTTTTGAACCTAGGGCTATATCTTTTGAACCTGTGAAGGGATTACACTAGATTTGACATATATTGTGCAGAATCATGTCCTAAACAACATATTTCAATTGCAGAAACCAGCTTGATGAAATTCAAAAGTTATTGCCACTCCTAATCAAAAACGCTCCACTCGGTGAGATAAGCATTTTTTGACCCTATGGCTATATCTTTTAAACTTGTAGCTGGATTACACTGAATTTGACATATATTATGCAGAATCACGTCCTAAACAACATATTTCAATAGCAGAAACAAGCTTGATGAAATTCAAAAGTTATTGCCACTCCTAATCAAAAACGCTCCAACTCGGTGAGATAAGCACTTTTTGAACCTAGGGCTATATCTTTTGAACCTGTGAAGGGATTACACTAGATTTGACATATATTGTGCAGAATCATGTCCTAAACAACATATTTCAATAGCAGAAACCAGCTTGATGAAATTCAAAAGTTATTGCCACTCCTAATCAAAAACGCTCCAACTCGGTGAGATAAGCATTTTTTGACCCTATGGCTATATCTTTTAAACTTGTAGCTGGATTACACTGAATTTGACATATATTATGCAGAATCATGTCCTAAACAACATATTTCAATAGCAGAAACCAGCTTGATGAAATTCAAAAGTTATTGCCACTCCTAATCAAAAATGCTCCAACTCGGGGAGATAAGCAATTTTTGACCCTATGGATATATCTTTTAAACTTGTAGCTGGATTACACTGAATTTGACATATATTATGCAGAATCATGTCCTAAACAACATATTTCAATAGCAGAAACCAGCTTGATGAAATTCAAAAGTTATTGCCACTCCTAATCAAAAACGCTCCAACTCGGTGAGATAAGCATTTTTTGACCCTATGGCTATATCTTTTAAACTTGTAGCTGGATTACACTGAATTTGACATATATTGTGCAGAATCATGTCCTAAACAACATACTTCAATAGCAGAAACCAGCTTGATGAAATTCAAAAGTTATTGCCACTCCTAATCAAAAACGCTCCAACTCTGTGAGATAAGCATTTTTTGACCCTATGGCTATATCTTTTAAACTTGTAGCTGGATTACACTGAATTTGACATATATTGTGCAGAATCATGTCCTAAATAACATATTTCAATAGCAGAAACCAGCTTGATGAAATTCAAAAGTTATTGCCACTCCTAATCAAAAACGCTGCAACTCGGTGAGATAAGCACTTTTTGAACCTAGGGCTATATCTTTTGAACCTGTGAAGGGATTACACTAGATTTGACATATATTGTGCAGAATCATGTCCTAAACAACATATTTCAATAGCAGAAACCAGCTTGATGAAATTCAAAAGTTATTGCCACTCCTAATCAAAAACGCTCCAACTCGGTGAGATAAGCACTTTTTGAACGAATGGCTATATCTTTTGAACCTGTGAAGGGATTACACTAGTTTTGACATATATTGTGCAGAATCATGTCCTAAACAACATATTTCAACAGCAGAAACCAGCTTGATGAAATTCAAAAGTTATTGCCACTCCTAATCAAAAACGCTCCAACTCGGTGAGATAAGCATTTTTTGACCCTATGGCTATATCTTTTAAACTTGTAGCTGGATTACACTGAATTTGACATATATTATGCAAAATCATGTCCTAAACAACATATTTCAACAGCAGAAATCAGCTTGATGAAATTCAAAAGTTATTGCCACTCCTAATCAAAAACGCTCCAACTCGGTGAGATAAGCACTTTTTGAACCTAGGGCTATATCTTTTGAACCTGTGAAGGGATTACACTAGATTTGACATATATTGTGCAGAATCATGTCCTAAACAACATATTTCAATAGCAGAAACCAGCTTGATGAAATTCAAAAGTTATTGCCACTCCTAATCAAAAACGCTCCAACTCGGTGAGATAAGCACTTTTTGAACGAATGGCTATATCTTTTGAACCTGTGAAGGGATTACACTAGTTTTGACATATATTGTGCAGAATCATGTCCTAAACAACATATTTCAACAGCAGAAACCAGCTTGATGAAATTCAAAAGTTATTGCCACACCTAATCAAAAACGCTCCAACTCGGTGAGATAAGCATAATTGACCCTATGGCTATATCTTTTAAACTTGTAGCTGGATTACACTGAATTTGACATATATTATGCAGAATCATGTCCTAAACAACATATTTCAACAGCAGAAACCAGCTTGATGAAATGCAAAAGTTATTGCCACTCCTAATCAAAAACGCTCCAACTCGGTGAGAAAAGCACTTTTTGAACGAATGGCTATATCTTTTGAACCTGTGAAGGGATTACACTAGTTTTGACATATATTGTGCAGAATCATGTCCTAAACAACATATTTCAACAGCAGAAACCAGCTTGATGAAATTCAAAAGTTATTGCCACTCCTTAACAAAAACGCTCCAACTCGGTGAGATAAGCACTTTTTGACTCTAGGGCTATATCTTTTAAACTTGTTGCTGGATTACACTGAATTTGACATATATTGTGCAAAATCATGTCCTAAACAACATATTTCAACAGCAGAAACCAGCTTGATGAAATTCAAAAGTTATTGCCACTCCTAATCAAAAACGCTCCAACTTGGTGAGATAAGCATTTTTTGTCCTTATGGCTATATCTTTTAAACTTGTAGCTGGATTACACTGAATTTGACATATATTGTGCAGAATCATGTACTAAACAACATATTTCAATAGCAGAAACCAGCTTGATGAAATTAAAAAAGTTATTGCCACTCCTAATCAAAAACGCTCCAACTCGGTGAGATAAGCACTTTTTGAACGAATGGCTATATCTTTTGAACCTGTGAAGGGATTACACTAGTTTTGACATATATTGTGCAGAATCATGTCCTAAACAACATATTTCAACATCAGAAACCAGCTTGATGAAATTCAAAAGTTATTGCCACTCCTAATCAAAAACGCTCCAACTCGGTGAGATAAGCATTTTTTGACCCTATGGCTATATCTTTTAAACTTGTAGCTGGATTACACTGAATTTGACATATATTGTGCAGAATCATGTCCTAAACAACATATTTCAACAGCAGAAACCAGCTTGATGAAATTCAAAAGTTATTGCCACTCCTAATCAAAAACGCTCAAACTCGGTGAGATAAGCAATTTTTGAACCTAGGGCTATATCTTTTGAACCTGTGAAGGGATTACACTAGATTTGACATATATTGTGCAGAATCATGTCCTAAACAACATATTTCAATAGCAGAAACCAGCTTGATGAAATTCAAAAGTTATTGCCACTCCTAATCAAAAACGCTCCACTCAGTGAGATAAGCATTTTTTGACCCTATGGCTATATCTTTTAAACTTGTAGCTGGATTACACTGAATTTGACATATATTATGCAGAATCACGTCCTAAACAACATATTTCAACAGCAGAAACCAGCTTGATGAAATTCAAAAGTTATTGCCACTCCTAATCAAAAACGCTCCACTCGGTGAGATAAGCATTTTTTGACCCTATGGCTATATCTTTTAAACTTGTAGCTGGATTACACTGAATTTGACATATATTATGCAGAATCATGTCCTAAACAACATATTTCAATAGCAGAAACCAGCTTGATGAAATTCAAAAGTTATTGCCACTCCTAATCAAAAATGCTCCAACTCGGGGAGATAAGCAATTTTTTACCGTATGGCTATATCTTTTAAACTTGTAGCTGGATTACACTGAATTTGACATTTATTATGCAGAATCATGTCCTAAACAACATATTTCAATAGCAGAAACCAGCTTGATGAAATTCAAAAGTTATTGCCACTCCTAATCAAAAACGCTCCAACTCGGTGAGATAAGCACTTTTTGAACGAATGGCTATATCTTTTGAACCTGTGAAGGGATTACACTAGTTTTGACATATATTGTGCAGAATCATGTCCTAAACAATATATTTCAATAGCAGAAACCAGCTTGATGAAATTCAAAAGTTATTGCCACTCCTAATCAAAAACGCTCCACTCGGTGAGATAAGCATTTTTTTGACCATATGGCTATATCTTTTAAACTTGTAGCTGGATTACACTGAATTTGACATATATTATGCAGAATCATGTCCTAAACAACATATTTCAATAGCAGAAACCAGCTTGATGAAATTCAAAAGTTATTGCCACTCCTAATCAAAAACGCTCCAACTCGGTGAGATAAGCACTTTTTGAACGAATGGCTATATCTTTTGAACCTGTGAAGGGATTACACTAGTTTTGACATATATTGTGCAGAATCATGTCCTAAACAATATATTTCAATAGCAGAAACCAGCTTGATGAAATTCAAAAGTTATTGCCACTCCTAATCAAAAACGCTCCAACTCGGTGAGATAAGCACTTTTTGAACGAATGGCTATATCTTTTGAACCTGTGAAGGGATTACACTAGTTTTGACATATATTATGCAGAATCACGTCCTAAACAACATATTTCAATAGCAGAAACCAGCTTGATGAAATTCAAAAGTTATTGCCACTCCTAATCAAAAACGCTCCACTCGGTGAGATAAGCATTTTTTGACCCTATGGCTATATCTTTTAAACTTGTAGCTGGATTACACTGAATTTGACATATATTATGCAGAATCATGTCCTAAACAACATATTTCAATAGCAGAAACCAGCTTGATGCAATTCAAAAGTTATTTCCACTCCTAATCAAAAACGCTCCAACTCGGTGAGATAAGCACTTTTTGAACCTAGGGCTATATCTTTTGAACCTGTGAAGGGATTACACTAGATTTGACATATATTGTGCAGAATCATGTCCTAAACAACATATTTCAATAGCAGAAACCAGCTTGATGAAATTCAAAAGTTATTGCCACTCCTAATCAAAAACGCTCCAACTCGGTGAGATAAGCATTTTTTGACCCTATGGCTATATCTTTTAAACTTGTAGCTGTATTACACTGAATTTGACATATATTGTGCAGAATCATATCCTAAACAACATATTTCAACAGCAGAAACCAGCTTGATGAAAATCATGAGTTATTACCACTCCTAATCAAAAACGCTCCAACTCGGTGAGATAAGCATTTTTTGACCGTATGGCTATATCTTTTAAACTTGTAGCTGGATTACACTGAATTTGACATATATTATGCAGAATCATGTCCTAAACAACATATATCAATAGCAGAAACCAGCTTGATGAAATTCAAAAGTTATTGCCACTCCTAATCAAAAACGCTCCAACTCGGTGAGATAAGCACTTTTTGAACCTAGGGCTATATCTTTTGAACCTGTGAAGGGATTACACTAGATTTGACATATATTATGCAGAATCATGTCCTAAACAACATATTTCAATAGCAGAAACCAGCTTGATGAAATTCATAAGTTATTGCCACTCCTAATCAAAAATGCTCCAACTCGGGGAGATAAGCAATTTTTGACCCTATGGGTATATCTTTTAAACTTGTAGCTGGATTACACTGAATTTGACATATATTATGCAGAATCATGTCCTAAACAACATATTTCAATAGCAGAAACCAGCTTGATGAAATTCAAAAGTTATTGCCACTCCTAATCAAAAACGCTCCAACTCGGTGAGATAAGCACTTTTTGAACCTAGGGCTATATCTTTTAAACTTGTAGCTGGATTACACTGAATTTGACATATATTGTGCAGAATCATGTCCTAAACAACATATTTCAATAGCAGAAACCAGCTTGATGAAATTCAAAAGTTATTGCCACTCCTAATCAAAAACGCTTCAACTCGGTGAGATAAGCATTTTTTGACCCTATGGCTATATCTTTTAAACTTGTAGCTGGATTACACTGAATTTGACATATATTGTGCAGAATCATGTCCTAAATAACATATTTCAATAGCAGAAACCAGCTTGATGAAATTCAAAAGTTATTGCCACTCCTAATCAAAAACGCTGCAACTCGGTGAGATAAGCACTTTTTGAACCTAGGGCTATATCTTTTGAACCTGTGAAGGGATTACACTAGATTTGACATATATTGTGCAGAATCATATACTAAACAACATATTTCAATAGCAGAAACCAGCTTGATGAAATTCAAAAGTTATTGCCACTCCTAATCAAAAACGCTCCAACTCGGTGAGATAAGCACTTTTTGAACGAATGGCTATATCTTTTGAACCTGAGAAGGGATTACACTAGTTTTGACATATATTGTGCAGAATCATGTCCTAAACAACATATTTCAAAAGCAGAAACCAGCTTGATGAAATTCGTGAGTTATAACCACTCCTAATCAAAAACGCTCCAACTCGGTGAGAGAAGCACTTTTTGAACCTAGGGCTATATCTTTTGAACCTGTGAAGGGATTACACTAGATTTGACATATATTGTGCAGAATCATGTCCTAAACAACATATTTCAATTGCAGAAACCAGCTTGATGAAATTCAAAAGTTATTGCCACTCCTAATCAAAAACGCTCCACTCGGTGAGATAAGCATTTTTTGACCCTATGGCTATATCTTTTAAACTTGTAGCTGGATTACACTGAATTTGACATATATTATGCAGAATCACGTCCTAAACAACATATTTCAATAGCAGAAACAAGCTTGATGAAATTCAAAAGTTATTGCCACTCCTAATCAAAAACGCTCCAACTCGGTGAGATAAGCACTTTTTGAACCTAGGGCTATATCTTTTGAACCTGTGAAGGGATTACACTAGATTTGACATATATTGTGCAGAATCATGTCCTAAACAACATATTTCAATAGCAGAAACCAGCTTGATGAAATTCAAAAGTTATTGCCACTCCTAATCAAAAACGCTCCAACTCGGTGAGATAAGCATTTTTTGACCCTATGGCTATATCTTTTAAACTTGTAGCTGGATTACACTGAATTTGACATATATTATGCAGAATCATGTCCTAAACAACATATTTCAATAGCAGAAACCAGCTTGATGAAATTCAAAAGTTATTGCCACTCCTAATCAAAAATGCTCCAACTCGGGGAGATAAGCAATTTTTGACCCTATGGATATATCTTTTAAACTTGTAGCTGGATTACACTGAATTTGACATATATTATGCAGAATCATGTCCTAAACAACATATTTCAATAGCAGAAACCAGCTTGATGAAATTCAAAAGTTATTGCCACTCCTAATCAAAAACGCTCCAACTCGGTGAGATAAGCATTTTTTGACCCTATGGCTATATCTTTTAAACTTGTAGCTGGATTACACTGAATTTGACATATATTGTGCAGAATCATGTCCTAAACAACATACTTCAATAGCAGAAACCAGCTTGATGAAATTCAAAAGTTATTGCCACTCCTAATCAAAAACGCTCCAACTCGGTGAGATAAGCATTTTTTGACCCTATGGCTATATCTTTTAAACTTGTAGCTGGATTACACTGAATTTGACATATATTGTGCAGAATCATGTCCTAAATAACATATTTCAATAGCAGAAACCAGCTTGATGAAATTCAAAAGTTATTGCCACTCCTAATCAAAAACGCTGCAACTCGGTGAGATAAGCACTTTTTGAACCTAGGGCTATATCTTTTGAACCTGTGAAGGGATTACACTAGATTTGACATATATTGTGCAGAATCATGTCCTAAACAACATATTTCAATAGCAGAAACCAGCTTGATGAAATTTAAAAGTTATTGCCACTCCTAATCAAAAACGCTCCAACTCGGTGAGATAAGCACTTTTTGAACGAATGGCTATATCTTTTGAACCTGTGAAGGGATTACACTAGTTTTGACATATATTGTGCAGAATCATGTCCTAAACAACATATTTCAACAGCAGAAACCAGCTTGATGAAATTCAAAAGTTATTGCCACTCCTAATCAAAAACGCTCCAACTCGGTGAGATAAGCATTTTTTGACCCTATGGCTATATCTTTTAAACTTGTAGCTGGATTACACTGAATTTGACATATATTATGCAAAATCATGTCCTAAACAACATATTTCAACAGCAGAAATCAGCTTGATGAAATTCAAAAGTTATTGCCACTCCTAATCAAAAACGCTCCAACTCGGTGAGATAAGCACTTTTTGAACCTAGGGCTATATCTTTTGAACCTGTGAAGGGATTACACTAGATTTGACATATATTGTGCAGAATCATGTCCTAAACAACATATTTCAATAGCAGAAACCAGCTTGATGAAATTCAAAAGTTATTGCCACTCCTAATCAAAAACGCTCCAACTCGGTGAGATAAGCACTTTTTGAACGAATGGCTATATCTTTTGAACCTGTGAAGGGATTACACTAGTTTTGACATATATTGTGCAGAATCATGTCCTAAACAACATATTTCAATTGCAGAAACCAGCTTGATGAAATTCAAAAGTTATTGCCACTCCTAATCAAAAACGCTCCACTCGGTGAGATAAGCATTTTTTGACCCTATGGCTATATCTTTTAAACTTGTAGCTGGATTACACTGAATTTGACATATATTATGCAGAATCACGTCCTAAACAACATATTTCAATAGCAGAAACAAGCTTGATGAAATTCAAAAGTTATTGCCACTCCTAATCAAAAACGCTCCAACTCGGTGAGATAAGCACTTTTTGAACCTAGGGCTATATCTTTTGAACCTGTGAAGGGATTACACTAGATTTGACATATATTGTGCAGAATCATGTCCTAAACAACATATTTCAATAGCAGAAACCAGCTTGATGAAATTCAAAAGTTATTGCCACTCCTAATCAAAAACGCTCCAACTCGGTGAGATAAGCATTTTTTGACCCTATGGCTATATCTTTTAAACTTGTAGCTGGATTACACTGAATTTGACATATATTATGCAGAATCATGTCCTAAACAACATATTTCAATAGCAGAAACCAGCTTGATGAAATTCAAAAGTTATTGCCACTCCTAATCAAAAATGCTCCAACTCGGGGAGATAAGCAATTTTTGACCCTATGGATATATCTTTTAAACTTGTAGCTGGATTACACTGAATTTGACATATATTATGCAGAATCATGTCCTAAACAACATATTTCAATAGCAGAAACCAGCTTGATGAAATTCAAAAGTTATTGCCACTCCTAATCAAAAACGCTCCAACTCGGTGAGATAAGCATTTTTTGACCCTATGGCTATATCTTTTAAACTTGTAGCTGGATTACACTGAATTTGACATATATTGTGCAGAATCATGTCCTAAACAACATACTTCAATAGCAGAAACCAGCTTGATGAAATTCAAAAGTTATTGCCACTCCTAATCAAAAACGCTCCAACTCGGTGAGATAAGCATTTTTTGACCCTATGGCTATATCTTTTAAACTTGTAGCTGGATTACACTGAATTTGACATATATTGTGCAGAATCATGTCCTAAATAACATATTTCAATAGCAGAAACCAGCTTGATGAAATTCAAAAGTTATTGCCACTCCTAATCAAAAACGCTGCAACTCGGTGAGATAAGCACTTTTTGAACCTAGGGCTATATCTTTTGAACCTGTGAAGGGATTACACTAGATTTGACATATATTGTGCAGAATCATGTCCTAAACAACATATTTCAATAGCAGAAACCAGCTTGATGAAATTCAAAAGTTATTGCCACTCCTAATCAAAAACGCTCCAACTCGGTGAGATAAGCACTTTTTGAACGAATGGCTATATCTTTTGAACCTGTGAAGGGATTACACTAGTTTTGACATATATTGTGCAGAATCATGTCCTAAACAACATATTTCAACAGCAGAAACCAGCTTGATGAAATTCAAAAGTTATTGCCACTCCTAATCAAAAACGCTCCAACTCGGTGAGATAAGCATTTTTTGACCCTATGGCTATATCTTTTAAACTTGTAGCTGGATTACACTGAATTTGACATATATTATGCAAAATCATGTCCTAAACAACATATTTCAACAGCAGAAATCAGCTTGATGAAATTCAAAAGTTATTGCCACTCCTAATCAAAAACGCTCCAACTCGGTGAGATAAGCACTTTTTGAACCTAGGGCTATATCTTTTGAACCTGTGAAGGGATTACACTAGATTTGACATATATTGTGCAGAATCATGTCCTAAACAACATATTTCAATAGCAGAAACCAGCTTGATGAAATTCAAAAGTTATTGCCACTCCTAATCAAAAACGCTCCAACTCGGTGAGATAAGCACTTTTTGAACGAATGGCTATATCTTTTGAACCTGTGAAGGGATTACACTAGTTTTGACATATATTGTGCAGAATCATGTCCTAAACAACATATTTCAACAGCAGAAACCAGCTTGATGAAATTCAAAAGTTATTGCCACACCTAATCAAAAACGCTCCAACTCGGTGAGATAAGCATTTTTTGACCCTATGGCTATATCTTTTAAACTTGTAGCTGGATTACACTGAATTTGACATATATTATGCAGAATCATGTCCTAAACAACATATTTCAACAGCAGAAACCAGCTTGATGAAATGCAAAAGTTATTGCCACTCCTAATCAAAAACGCTCCAACTCGGTGAGAAAAGCACTTTTTGAACGAATGGCTATATCTTTTGAACCTGTGAAGGGATTACACTAGTTTTGACATATATTGTGCAGAATCATGTCCTAAACAACATATTTCAACAGCAGAAACCAGCTTGATGAAATTCAAAAGTTATTGCCACTCCTTAACAAAAACGCTCCAACTCGGTGAGATAAGCACTTTTTGACTCTAGGGCTATATCTTTTAAACTTGTAGCTGGATTACACTGAATTTGACATATATTGTGCAAAATCATGTCCTAAACAACATATTTCAACAGCAGAAACCAGCTTGATGAAATTCAAAAGTTATTGCCACTCCTAATCAAAAACGCTCCAACTTGGTGAGATAAGCATTTTTTGTCCTTATGGCTATATCTTTTAAACTTGTAGCTGGATTACACTGAATTTGACATATATTGTGCAGAATCATGTACTAAACAACATATTTCAATAGCAGAAACCAGCTTGATGAAATTAAAAAAGTTATTGCCACTCCTAATCAAAAACGCTCCAACTCGGTGAGATAAGCACTTTTTGAACGAATGGCTATATCTTTTGAACCTGTGAAGGGATTACACTAGTTTTGACATATATTGTGCAGAATCATGTCCTAAACAACATATTTCAACATCAGAAACCAGCTTGATGAAATTCAAAAGTTATTGCCACTCCTAATCAAAAACGCTCCAACTCGGTGAGATAAGCATTTTTTGACCCTATGGCTATATCTTTTAAACTTGTAGCTGGATTACACTGAATTTGACATATATTGTGCAGAATCATGTCCTAAACAACATATTTCAAAAGCAGAAACCAGCTTGATGAAATTCGTGAGTTATTACCACTCCTAATCAAAAACGCTCCAACTCGGTGTGATAAGCATTTTTTGACCCTATGGCTATATCTTTTAAACTTGTAGCTGGATTACACTGAATTTGACATATATTATGCAGAATCATGTCCTAAACAACATATTTCAACAGCAGAAACCAGCTTGATGAAATTCAAAAGTTATTGCCACTCCTAATCAAAAACGCTCAAACTCGGTGAGATAAGCAATTTTTGAACCTAGGGCTATATCTTTTGAACCTGTGAAGGGATTACACTAGATTTGACATATATTGTGCAGAATCATGTCCTAAACAACATATTTCAATAGCAGAAACCAGCTTGATGAAATTCAAAAGTTATTGCCACTCCTAATCAAAAACGCTCCACTCAGTGAGATAAGCATTTTTTGACCCTATGGCTATATCTTTTAAACTTGTAGCTGGATTACACTGAATTTGACATATATTATGCAGAATCACGTCCTAAACAACATATTTCAACAGCAGAAACCAGCTTGATGAAATTCAAAAGTTATTGCCACTCCTAATCAAAAACGCTCCACTCGGTGAGATAAGCATTTTTTGACCCTATGGCTATATCTTTTAAACTTGTAGCTGGATTACACTGAATTTGACATATATTATGCAGAATCATGTCCTAAACAACATATTTCAATAGCAGAAACCAGCTTGATGAAATTCAAAAGTTATTGCCACTCCTAATCAAAAATGCTCCAACTCGGGGAGATAAGCAATTTTTTACCGTATGGCTATATCTTTTAAACTTGTAGCTGGATTACACTGAATTTGACATTTATTATGCAGAATCATGTCCTAAACAACATATTTCAATAGCAGAAACCAGCTTGATGAAATTCAAAAGTTATTGCCACTCCTAATCAAAAACGCTCCAACTCGGTGAGATAAGCACTTTTTGAACGAATGGCTATATCTTTTGAACATGTGAAGGGATTACACTAGTTTTGACATATATTGTGCAGAATCATGTCCTAAACAATATATTTCAATAGCAGAAACCAGCTTGATGAAATTCAAAAGTTATTGCCACTCCTAATCAAAAACGCTCCACTCGGTGAGATAAGCATTTTTTTGACCATATGGCTATATCTTTTAAACTTGTAGCTGGATTACACTGAATTTGACATATATTATGCAGAATCATGTCCTAAACAACATATTTCAATAGCAGAAACCAGCTTGATGAAATTCAAAAGTTATATCCACTCCTAATCAAAAACGCTCCAACTCGGTGAGATAAGCATTTTTTGATCCTATGGCTATATCTTTTAAACTTGTAGCTGGATTACACTGAATTTGACATATATTGTGCAGAATCATGTCCTAAATAACATATTTCAATAGCAGAAACCAGCTTGATGAAATTCAAAAGTTATTTCCACTCCTAATCAAAAACGCTCCAACTCGGTGAGATAAGCACTTTTTGAACCTAGGGCTATATCTTTTGAACCTGTGAAGGGATTACACTAGATTTGACATATATTGTGCAGAATCATGTCCTAAACAATATATTTCAATAGCAGAAACCAGCTTGATGAAATTCAAAAGTTATTGCCACTCCTAATCAAAAACGCTCCATTCGGTGAGATAAGCATTTTTTGACCCTATGGCTATATCTTTTAAACTTGTAGCTGGATTACACTGAATTTGACATATATTGTGCAGAATCATGTTCTCAATAACATATTTCAATAGCAGAAACCAGCTTGATGAAATTCAAAAGTTATTGCCACTCCTAATCAAAAACGCTCCAACTCGGGGAGATAAGCAATTTTTGAACCTAGGGCTATATCTTTTGAACCTGTGAAGGGATTACACTAGATTTGACATATATTGTGCAGAATCATGTCCTAAACAACATGTTTCAATAGCAGAAACCAGCTTGATGAAATTCAAAAGTTATTGCCACTCCTAATCAAAAACGCTCCAACTCGGTGAGATAAGCATTTTTTGACCCTATGGCTATATCTTTTAAACTTGTAGCTGGATTACACTGAATTTGAAATATATTATGCAGAATCATGTCCTAAACAACATATTTCAATAGCAGAAACCAGCTTGATGAAATTCAAAAGTTATTGCCACTCCTAATCAAAAATGCTCCAACTCGGGGAGATAAGCAATTTTTGACCCTATGGGTATATCTTTTAAACTTGTAGCTGGATTACACTGAATTTGACATATATTATGCAGAATCATGTCCTAAACAACATATTTCAATAGCAGAAACCAGCTTGATGAAATTCAAAAGTTATTGCCACTCCTAATCAAAAACGCTCCAACTCGGTGAGATAAGCACTTTTTGAACCTAGGGCTATATCTTTTAAACTTATAGCTGGATTACACTGAATTTGACATATATTGTGCAGAATCATGTCCTAAACAACATATTTCAATATCAGAAACCAGCTTGATGAAATTCAAAAGTTATTGCCACTCCTAATCAAAAACGCTCCAACTCGGTGAGATAAGCATTTTTTGACCCTATGGCTATATCTTTTAAACTTGTAGCTGGATTACACTGAATTTGACATATATTGTGCAGAATCATGTCCTAAATAACATATTTCAATAGCAGAAACCAGCTTGATGAAATTCAAAAGTTATTGCCACTCCTAATCAAAAACGCTGCAACTCGGTGAGATAAGCACTTTTTGAACCTAGGGCTATATCTTTTGAACCTGTGAAGAGATTACACTAGATTTGACATATATTGTGCAGAATCATGTCCTAAACAACATATTTCAATAGCAGAAACCAGCTTGATGAAATTCAAAAGTTATTGCCACTCCTAATCAAAAACGCTCCAACTCGGTGAGATAAGCACTTTTTGAACGAATGGCTATATCTTTTGAACCTGTGAAGGGATTACACTAGTTTTGACATATATTGTGCAGAATCATGTCCTAAACAACATATTTCAACAGCAGAAACCAGCTTGATGAAATTCAAAAGTTATTGCCACTCCTAATCAAAAACGCTCCAACTCGGTGAGATAAGCATTTTTTGACCCTATGGCAATGTCTTTTAAACTTGTAGCTGGATTACACTGAATTTGACATATATTATGCAGAATCATGTCCTAAACAACATATTTCAACAGCAGAAACCAGCTTGATGAAATTCGTGAGTTATTACCACTCCTAATCATAAACGCTCCAACTCTGTGAGATAAGCATTTTTTGACCCTATGGCTATATCTTTTAAACTTGTAGCTGGATTACACTGAATTTGACATATATTATGCAATATCATGTCCTAAACAACATATTTCAACAGCAGAAATCAGCTTGATGAAATTCAAAAGTTATTGCCACTCCTAATCAAAAACGCTCCAACTCGGTGAGATAAGCACTTTTTGAACGAATGGCTATATCTTTTGAACCTGTGAAGGGATTACACTAGTTTTGACAAATATTGTGCAGAATCATGTCCTAAACAACATATTTCAACAGCAGAAACCAGCTTGATGAAATTCAAAAGTTATTGCCACTCCTAATCAAAAACGCTCCAACTCGGTGAGATAAGCACTTTTTGAACCTAGGGCTATATCTTTTGAACCTGTGAAGGGATTACACTAGATTTGACATATATTGTGCAGAATCATGTCCTAAACAACATATTTCAATAGCAGAAACCAGCTTGATGAAATTCAAAAGTTATTTCCACTCCTAATCAAAAACGCTCCACTCGGTGAGATAAGCATTTTTTGACCCTATGGCTATATCTTTTAAACTTGTAGCTGGATTACACTGAATTTGACATATATTATGCAGAATCACGTCCTAAACAACATATTTCAATAGCAGAAACAAGCTTGATGAAATTCAAAAGTTATTGCCACTCCTAATCGAAAACGCTCCACTCGGTGAGATAAGCATTTTTTGACCCTATGGCTATATCTTTTATACTGGTACCTGGATTACACTGAATTTGACATATATTATGCAGAATCAGGTCCTAAACAACATATTTTAATATCAGAAACCAGCTTGATGAAATTCAAAAGTTATTGCCACTCCTAATCAAAAACGCTCCAACTCGGTGAGATAAGCACTTTTTGAACGAATGGCTATATCTTTTGAACCTGTGAAGGGATTACACTAGTTTTGACATATATTGTGCAGAATCATGTCCTAAACAACATATTTCAACAGCAGAAACCAGCTTGATGAAATTCAAAAGTTATTGCCACTCCTAATCAAAAACGCTCCACTCGGTGAGATAAGCATTTTTTGACCCTATGGCTATATCTTTTAAACTTGTAGCTGGATTACACTGAATTTGACATATATTATGCAGAATCATGTCCTAAACAACATATTTCAATAGCAGAAACCAGCTTGATGAAATTCAAAAGTTATTGCCACTCCTTAACAAAAACGCTCCAACTCGGTGAGATAAGCACTTTTTGACTCTAGGGCTATATCTTTTAAACTTGTAGCTGGGTTACACTGAATTTGACATATATTGTGCAAAATCATGTCCTAAACAACATATTTCAACAGCAGAAACCAGCTTGATGAAATTCAAAAGTTATTGCCACTCCTAATCAAAAACGCTCCAACTTGGTGAGATAAGCATTTTTTGTCCTTATGGCTATATCTTTTAAACTTGTAGCTGGATTACACTGAATTTGACATATATTGTGCAGAATCATGTACTAAACAACATATTTCAATAGCAGAAACCAGCTTGATGAAATTCAAAAGTTATTGCCACTCCTAATCAAAAACGCTCCAACTCGGTGAGATAAGCACTTTTTGAACGAATGGCTATATCTTTTGAACCTGTGAAGGGATTACACTAGTTTTGACATATATTGTGCAGAATCATGTCCTAAACAACATATTTCAACAGCAGAAACCAGCTTGATGAAATTCAAAAGTTATTGCCACTCCTAATCAAAAACGCTCCAACTCGGTGAGATAAGCATTTTTGACCCTATGGCTATATCTTTTAAACTTGTAGCTGGATTACACTGAATTTGACATATATTGTGCAGAATCATGTCCTAAACAACATATTTCAAAAGCAGAAACCAGCTTGATGAAATTCGTGAGTTATTACCACTCCTAATCAAAAACGCTCCAACTCGGTGAGATAAGCATTTTTTGACCCTATGGCTATATCTTTTAAACTTGTAGCTGGATTACACTGAATTTGACATATATTATGCAGAATCATGTCCTAAACAACATATTTCAACAGCAGAAACCAGCTTGATGAAATGCAAAAGTTATTGCCACTCCTAATCAAAAACGCTCCAACTCGGTGAGATAAGCACTTTTTGAACGAATGGCTATATCTTTTGAACCTGTGAAGGGATTACACTAGATTTGACATATATTGTGCAGAATCATGTACTATACAACATATTTCAATAGCAGAAACCAGCTTGATGAAATTCAAAAGTTATTGCCACTCCTAATCAAAAACGCTCCAACTCGGTGAGATAAGCATTTTTTGACCCTATGGCTATATCTTTTAAACTTGTAGCTGATTTACACTGAATTTGACATATATTATGCAGAATCACGTCCTAAACAACATATTTCAATAGCAAAAACCAGCTTGATGAAATTCAAAAGTTATTGCCACTCCTTAACAAAAACGCTCCAACTCGGTGAGATAAGCACTTTTTGACTCTAGGGCTATATCTTTTAAACTTGTAGCTGGATTACACTGAATTTGACATATATTGTGCAAAATCATGTCCTAAACAACATATTTCAACAGTAGAAACCAGCTTGATGAAATTCAAAAGTTATTGCCACTCCTAATCAAAAACGCTCCAACTTGGTGAGATAAGCACTTTTTGAACGAATGGCTATATCTTTTGAACCTTTGAAGGGATTACACTAGTTTTGACATATATTGTGCAGAATCATGTCCTAAACAACATATTTCAACAGCAGAAACCAGCTTGATGAAATTCAAAAGTTATTGCCACTCCTAATCAAAAACGCTCCAACTCGGTGAGATAAGCACTTTTTGAACCTAGGGCTATATCTTTTGAACCTGTGAAGGGATTACACTAGATTTGACATATATTGTGCAGAATCATGTCCTAAACAACATATTTCAATAGCAGAAACCAGCTTGATGAAATTCAAAAGTTATTGCCACTCCTAATCAAAAACGCTCCAACTCGGTGAGATAAGCATTTTTTGACCCTATGGCTATATCTTTTAAACTTGTAGCTGATTTACACTGAATTTGACATATATTATGCAGAATCACGTCCTAAACAACATATTTCAATAGCAAAAACCAGCTTGATGAAATTCAAAAGTTATTGCCACTCCTTAACAAAAACGCTCCAACTCGGTGAGATAAGCACTTTTTGACTCTAGGGCTATATCTTTTAAACTTGTAGCTGGATTACACTGAATTTGACATATATTGTGCAAAATCATGTCCTAAACAACATATTTCAACAGTAGAAACCAGCTTGATGAAATTCAAAAGTTATTGCCACTCCTAATCAAAAACGCTCCAACTTGGTGAGATAAGCACTTTTTGAACGAATGGCTATATCTTTTGAACCTTTGAAGGGATTACACTAGTTTTGACATATATTGTGCAGAATCATGTCCTAAACAACATATTTCAACAGCAGAAACCAGCTTGATGAAATTCAAAAGTTATTGCCACTCCTAATCAAAAACGCTCCAACTCGGTGAGATAAGCACTTTTTGAACCTAGGGCTATATCTTTTGAACCTGTGAAGGGATTACACTAGATTTGACATATATTGTGCAGAATCATGTCCTAAACAACATATTTCAATAGCAGAAACCAGCTTGATGAAATTCAAAAGTTATTGCCACTCCTAATCAAAAACGCTCCAACTCGGTGAGATAAGCATTTTTTGACCCTATGGCTATATCTTTTAAACTTGTGGCTGGATTACACTGAATTTGACATATATTGTGCAGAATCATGTCCTAAACAACATATTTCAAAAGCAGAAACCAGCTTGATGAAATTCATGAGTTATTACCACTCCTAATCAAAAACGCTCCAACTCGGTGAGATAAGCATTTTTTGACCCTATGGCTATATCTTTTAAACTTGTAGCTGGATTACACTGAATTTGACATATATTATGCAGAATCATGTCCTAAACAACATATTTCAATAGCAGAAACCAGCTTGATGAAATTAAAAAGTTATTGCCACTCCTAATCAAAAACGCTCCAACTCGGTGAGATAAGCATTTTTTGACCCTATGGCTATATCTTTTAAACTTGTAGCTGGATTACACTGAATTTGACATATATTGTGCAGAATCATGTCCTAAATAACATATTTCAAAAGCAGAAACCAGCTTGATGAAATTCAAAAGTTATTTCCACTCCTAATCAAAAACGCTCCAACTCGGTGAGATAAGCACTTTTTGAACCTAGGGCTATATCTTTTGAACCTGTGAAGGGATTACACTAGATTTGACATATATTGTGCAGAATCATGTCCTAAACAATATATTTCAATAGCAGAAACCAGCTTGATGAAATTCAAAAGTTATTGCCACTCCTAATCAAAAACGCTCCACTCGGTGAGATAAGCATTTTTTGACCATATGGCTATATGTTTTAAACTTGTAGCTGGATTACACTGAATTTGACATATATTATGCAGAATCATGTCCTAAACAACATATTTCAATAGCAGAAACCAGCTTGATGAAATTCAAAAGTTATATCCACTCCTAATCAAAAACGCTCCAACTCGGTGAGATAAGCATTTTTTGATCCTATGGCTATATCTTTTAAACTTGTAGCTGGATTACACTGAATTTGACATATATTGTGCAGAATCATGTCCTAAATAACATATTTCAATAGCAGAAACCAGCTTGATGAAATTCAAAAGTTATTTCCACTCCTAATCAAAAACGCTCCAACTCGGTGAGATAAGCACTTTTTGAACCTTGGGCTATATCTTTTGAACCTGTGAAGGGATTACACTAGATTTGACATATATTGTGCAGAATCATGTCCTAAACAATATATTTCAATAGCAGAAACCAGCTTGATGAAATTCAAAAGTTATTGCCACTCCTAATAAAAAACGCTCCACTCGGTGAGATAAGCATTTTTTGACCCTATGGCTATATCTTTTAAACTTGTAGCTGGATAAAACTGAATTTGACATATATTATGCAGAATCACGTCCTAAACAACATATTTCAATAGCAGAAACCAGCTTGATGAAATTCAAAAGTTATTGCCACTCCTAATCAAAAATGCCCCAACTCGGGGAGATAAGCAATTTTTGACCCTATGGCTATATCTTTTAAACTTGTAGCTGGATTACACTGAATTTGACATATATTGTGCAGAATCACGTCCTAAACAACATATTTCAATAGCAGAAACCAGCTTGATGAAATTCAAAAGATATTGCCACTCCTAATCAAAAACGCTCCACTCGGTGAGAAAAGCTTTTTTGACCCTATGGCTATATCTTTTAAACTTGTAGCTGGATTACACTGAATTTGACATATATTATGCAGAATCACGTCCTAAACAACATATTTCAATAGCAGAAACCAGCTTGATGAAATTCAAAAGTTATTGCCACTCCTAATCAAAAATGCTCCAACTCGGTGAGATAAGCATTTTTTGACCCTATGGCTATATCTTTTAAACTTGTAGCTGGATTACACTGAATTTGACATATATTGTGCAGAATCATGTCCTAAATAACATATTTCAATAGCAGAAACCAGCTTGATGAAATTCAAAAGTTATTTCCACTCCTAATCAAAAACGCTCCTACTCTGTGAGATAAGCACTTTTTGAACCTAGGGCTAAATCTTTTGAACCTGTGAAGGGATTACACTAGATTTGACATATATTGTGCAGAATCATGTCCTAAACAACATATTTCAATAGCAGAAACCATCTTGATGAAATTCAAAAGTTATTGCCACTCCTAATCAAAAACGCTCCACTCGGTGAGATAAGCAATTTTTGACCCTATGGCTATATCTTTTAAACTTGTAGCTGGATTACACTGAATTTGACATATATTATGCAGAATCACGTCCTAAACAACATATTTCAATAGCAGAAACCAGCTTGATGAAATTCAAAAGTTATTGCCACTCCTAATCAAAAATGCTCCAACTCGGGGAGATAAGCAATTTTTGACCCTATGGCTATATCTTTTAAACTTGTAGCTGGATTACACTGAATTTGACATATATTGTGCAGAATCATGTCCTAAACAACATATTTCAAAAGCAGAAACCAGCTTGATGAAATTCGTGAGTTATTACCACTCCTAATCAAAAACGCTCCAACTCGGTGAGATAAGCACTTTTTGACTCTAGGGCTATATCTTTTAAACTTGT
Organism: Fistularia commersonii; assembly: GCF_037954325.1. Lineage (NCBI taxonomy): Eukaryota > Metazoa > Chordata > Actinopteri > Syngnathiformes > Fistulariidae > Fistularia > Fistularia commersonii. The sequence continues at coordinate 305,886 of NW_028234036.1, forward strand.
AGCTGGATTACACTGAATTTGACATATATTGTGCAAAATCATGTCCTAAACAACATATTTCAACAGCAGAAACCAGCTTGATGAAATTCAAAAGTTATTGCCACTCCTAATCAAAAACGCTCCAACTCGGTGAGATAAGCACTTTTTGAACCTAGGGCTATATCTTTTGAACCTGTGAAGGGATTACACTAGATTTGACATATATTGTGCAGAATCATGTCCTAAACAACATATTTCAATAGCAGAAACCAGCTTGATGAAATTCAAAAGTTATTGCCACTCCTAATCAAAAACGCTCCACTCAGTGAGATAAGCATTTTTTGACCCTATGGCTATATCTTTTAAACTTGTAGCTGGATTACACTGAATTTGACATATATTATGCAGAATCACGTCCTAAACAACATATTTCAACAGCAGAAACCAGCTTGATGAAATTCAAAAGTTATTGCCACTCCTAATCAAAAACGCTCCACTCGGTGAGATAAGCATTTTTTGACCCTATGGCTATATCTTTTAAACTTGTAGCTGGATTACACTGAATTTGACATATATTATGCAGAATCATGTCCTAAACAACATATTTCAATAGCAGAAACCAGCTTGATGAAATTCAAAAGTTATTGCCACTCCTAATCAAAAATGCTCCAACTCGGGGAGATAAGCAATTTTTTACCGTATGGCTATATCTTTTAAACTTGTAGCTGGATTACACTGAATTTGACATTTATTATGCAGAATCATGTCCTAAACAACATATTTCAATAGCAGAAACCAGCTTGATGAAATTCAAAAGTTATTGCCACTCCTAATCAAAAACGCTCCAACTCGGTGAGATAAGCACTTTTTTGAACGAATGGCTATATCTTTTGAACCTGTGAAGGGATTACACTAGTTTTGACATATATTGTGCAGAATCATGTCCTAAACAACATATTTCAACAGCAGAAACCAGCTTGATGAAATTCAAAAGTTATTGCCACTCCTAATCAAAAACGCTCCAACTCGGTGAGATAAGCATTTTTTGACCCTATGGCTATATCTTTTAAACTTGTAGCTGGATTACACTGAATTTGACATATATTATGCAGAATCATGTCCTAAACAACATATTTCAACAGCAGAAACCAGCTTGATGAAATGCAAAAGTTATTGCCACTCCTAATCAAAAACGCTCCAACTCGGTGAGAAAAGCACTTTTTGAACGAATGGCTATATCTTTTGAACATGTGAAGGGATTACACTAGATTTGACATATATTGTGCAGAATCATGCCCTATACAACATATTTCAATAGCAGAAACCAGCTTGATGAAATTCAAAAGTTATTGCCACTCCTAATCAAAAACGCTCCAACTCGGTGAGATAAGCATTTTTTGACCCTATGGCTATATCTTTTAAACTTGTAGCTGGATTACACTGAATTTGACATATATTATGCAGAATCATGTCCTTAACAACATATTTCAATAGCAGAAACCAGCTTGATGAAATTCAAAAGTTATTGCCACTCCTAATCAAAAACGCTCCAACTCGGTGAGATAAGCATTTTTTGACCCTATGGCTATATCTTTTAAACTTGTAGCTGGATTACACTGAATTTGACATATATTGTGCAGAATCATGTCCTAAATAACATATTTCAATAGCAGAAACCAGCTTGATGAAATTCAAAAGTTATTTCCACTCCTAATCAAAAACGCTCCAACTCGGTGAGATAAGCACTTTTTGAACCTAGGGCTATATCTTTTGAACCTGTGAAGGGATTACACTAGATTTGACATATATTGTGCAGAATCATGTCCTAAACAATATATTTCAATAGCAGAAACCAGCTTGATGAAATTCAAAAGTTATTGCCACTCCTAATCAAAAACGCTCCACTCGGTGAGATAAGCATTTTTTGACCATATGGCTATATGTTTTAAACTTGTAGCTGGATTACACTGAATTTGACATATATTATGCAGAATCATGTCCTAAACAACATATTTCAATAGCAGAAACCAGCTTGATGAAATTCAAAAGTTATATCCACTCCTAATCAAAAACGCTCCAACTCGGTGAGATAAGCATTTTTTGATCCTATGGCTATATCTTTTAAACTTGTAGCTGGATTACACTGAATTTGACATATATTGTGCAGAATCATGTCCTAAATAACATATTTCAATAGCAGAAACCAGCTTGATGAAATTCAAAAGTTATTTCCACTCCTAATCAAAAACGCTCCAACTCGGTGAGATAAGCACTTTTTGAACCTAGGGCTATATCTTTTGAACCTGTGAAGGGATTACACTAGATTTGACATATATTGTGCAGAATCATGTCCTAAACAATATATTTCAATAGCAGAAACCAGCTTGATGAAATTCAAAAGTTATTGCCACTCCTAATCAAAAACGCTCCATTCGGTGAGATAAGCATTTTTTGACCCTATGGCTATATCTTTTAAACTTGTAGCTGGATTACACTGAATTTGACATATATTATGCAGAATCATGTCCTTAACAACATATTTCAATAGCAGAAACCAGCTTGATGAAATTCAAAAGTTATTGCCACTCCTAATCAAAAACGCTCCAACTCGGTAAGATAAGCATTTTTTGACCCTATGGCTATATCTTTTAAACTTGTAGCTGGATTACACTGAATTTGACATATATTGTGCAGAATCATGTCCTAAATAACATATTTCAATAGCAGAAACCAGCTTGATGAAATTCAAAAGTTATTTCCACTCCTAATCAAAAACGCTCCAACTCGGTGAGATAAGCACTTTTTGAACCTAGGGCTATATCTTTTGAACCTGTGAAGGGATTACACTAGATTTGACATATATTGTGCAGAATCATGTCCTAAACAATATATTTCAATAGCAGAAACCAGCTTGATGAAATTCAAAAGTTATTGCCACTCCTAATCAAAAACGCTCCACTCGGTGAGATAAGCACTTTTTGACCATATGGCTATATCTTTTAAACTTGTAGCTGGATTACACTGAATTTGACATATATTATGCAGAATCATGTCCTAAACAACATATTTCAATAGCAGAAACCAGCTTGATGAAATTCAAAAGTTATATCCACTCCTAATCAAAAACGCTCCAACTCGGTGAGATAAGCATTTTTTGATCCTATGGCTATATCTTTTAAACTTGTAGCTGGATTACACTGAATTTGACATATATTGTGCAGAATCATGTCCTAAATAACATATTTCAATAGCAGAAACCAGCTTGATGAAATTCAAAAGTTATTTCCACTCCTAATCAAAAACGCTCCAACTCGGTGAGATAAGCACTTTTTGAACCTAGGGCTATATCTTTTGAACCTGTGAAGGGATTACACTAGATTTGACATATATTGTGCAGAATCATGTCCTAAACAATATATTTCAATAGCAGAAACCAGCTTGATGAAATTCAAAAGTTATTGCCACTCCTAATCAAAAACGCTCCATTCGGTGAGATAAGCATTTTTTGACCCTATGGCTATATCTTTTAAACTTGTAGCTGGATTACACTGAATTTGACATATATTGTGCAGAATCATGTCCTAAATAACATATTTCAATAGCAGAAACCAGCTTGATGAAATTCAAAAGTTATTGCCACTCCTAATCAAAAACGCTCCAACTCGGGGAGATAAGCAATTTTTGAACCTAGGGCTATATCTTTTGAACCTGTGAAGGGATTACACTAGATTTGACATATATTGTGCAGAATCATGTCCTAAACAACATATTTCAATAGCAGAAACCAGCTTGATGAAATTCAAAAGTTATTGCCACTCCTAATCAAAAACGCTCCAACTCGGTGAGATAAGCACCTTTTGACCCTATGGCTATATCTTTTAAACTTGTAGCTGGATTACACTGAATTTGAAATATATTATGCAGAATCATGTCCTAAACAACACATTTCAATAGCAGAAACCAGCTTGATGAAATTCAAAAGTTATTGCCACTCCTAATCAAAAATGCTCCAACTCGGGGAGATAAGCAATTTTTGACCCTATGGGTATATCTTTTAAACTTGTAGCTGGATTACACTGAATTTGACATATATTATGCAGAATCATGTCCTAAACAACATATTTCAATAGCAGAAACCAGCTTGATGAAATTCAAAAGTTATTGCCACTCCTAATCAAAAACGCTCCAACTCGGTGAGATAAGCACTTTTTGAACCTAGGGCTATATCTTTTAAACTTATAGCTGGATTACACTGAATTTGACATATATTTTGCAGAATCATGTCCTAAACAACATATTTCAATAGCAGAAACCAGCTTGATGAAATTCAAAAGTTATTGCCACTCCTAATCAAAAACGCTGCAACTCGGTGAGATAAGCACTTTTTGAACCTAGGGCTAAATCTTTTGAACCTGTGAAGGGATTACACTAGATTTGACATATATTGTGCAGAATCATGTCCTAAACAACATATTTCAATAGCAGAAACCAGCTTGATGAAATTCAAAAGTTATTGCCACTCCTAATCAAAAACGCTCCACTCGGTGAGATAAGCAATTTTTGACCCTATGGCTATATCTTTTAAACTTGTAGCTGGATTACACTGAATTTGACATATATTATGCAGAATCACGTCCTAAACAACATATTTCAATAGCAGAAACCAGCTTGATGAAATTCAAAAGTTATTGCCACTCCTAATCAAAAATGCTCCAACTCGGGGAGATAAGCAATTTTTGACCCTATGGCTATATCTTTTAAACTTGTAGCTGGATTACACTGAATTTGACATATATTGTGCAGAATCATGTCCTAAACAACATATTTCAAAAGCAGAAACCAGCTTGATGAAATTCTTGAGTTATTACCACTCCTAATAAAAAACGCTCCAACTCGGTGAGATAAGCATTTTTTGACCCTATGGCTATATCTTTTAAACTTGTAGCTGGATTACACTGAATTTGACATATATTATGCAGAATCATGTCCTAAACAACATATTTCAACAGCAGAAACCAGCTTGATGAAATTCAAAAGTTATTGCCACTCCTAATCAAAAACGCTCCAACTCGGTGAGATAAGCACTTTTTGAACCTAGGGCTATATCTTTTGAACCTGTGAAGGGATTACACTAGATTTGACATATATTGTGCAGAATCATGTCCTAAACAACATATTTCAATAGCAGAAACCAGCTTGATGAAATTCAAAAGTTATTGCCACTCCTAATCAAAAACGCTCCACTCAGTGAGATAAGCATTTTTTGACCCTATGGCTATATCTTTTAAACTTGTAGCTGGATTACACTGAATTTGACATATATTATGCAGAATCACGTCCTAAACAACATATTTCAACAGCAGAAACCAGCTTGATGAAATTCAAAAGTTATTGCCACTCCTAATCAAAAACGCTCCACTCGGTGAGATAAGCATTTTTTGACCCTATGGCTATATCTATTAAACTTGTAGCTGGATTACACTGAATTTGACATATATTATGCAGAATCATGTCCTAAACAACATATTTCAATAGCAGAAACCAGCTTGATGAAATTCAAAAGTTATTGCCACTCCTAATCAAAAATGCTCCAACTCGGGGAGATTAGCAATTTTTTACCGTATGGCTATATCTTTTAAACTTGTAGCTGGATTACACTGAATTTGACATTTATTATGCAGAATCATGTCCTAAACAACATATTTCAATAGCAGAAACCAGCTTGATGAAATTCAAAAGTTATTGCCACTCCTAATCAAAAACGCTCCAACTCGGTGAGATAAGCACTTTTTGAACGAATGGCTATATCTTTTGAACCTGTGAAGGGATTACACTAGTTTTGACATATATTGTGCAGAATCATGTCCTAAACAACATATTTCAACAGCAGAAACCAGCTTGATGAAATTCAAAAGTTATTGCCACTCCTAATCAAAAACGCTCCAACTCGGTGAGATAAGCATTTTTTGACCCTATGGCTATATCTTTTAAACTTGTAGCTGGATTACACTGAATTTGACATATATTATGCAGAATCATGTCCTAAACAACATATTTCAATAGCAGAAACCAGCTTGATGAAATTCAAAAGTTATTGCCACTCCTAATCAGCACGCTCCAACTCGGTAAGATAAGCATTTTTTGACCCTATGGCTATATCTTTTAAACTTGTAGCTGGATTACACTGAATTTGACATATATTGTGCAGAATCATGTCCTAAATAACATATTTCAATAGCAGAAACCAGCTTGATGAAATTCAAAAGTTATTTCCACTCCTAATCAAAAACGCTCCAACTCGGTGAGATAAGCACTTTTTGAACCTAGGGCTATATCTTTTGAACCTGTGAAGGGATTACACTAGATTTGACATATATTGTGCAGAATCATGTCCTAAACAATATATTTCAATAGCAGAAACCAGCTTGATGAAATTCAAAAGTTATTGCCTCTCCTAATCAAAAACGCTCCACTCGGTGAGATAAGCATTTTTTGACCATATGGCTATATCTTTTAAACTTGTAGCTGGATTACACTGAATTTGACATATATTATGCAGAATCATGTCCTAAACAACATATTTCAATAGCAGAAACCAGCTTGATGAAATTCAAAAGTTATATCCACTCCTAATCAAAAACGCTCCAACTCGGTGAGATAAGCATTTTTTGATCCTATGGCTATATCTTTTAAACTTGTAGCTGGATTACACTGAATTTGACATATATTGTGCAGAATCATGTCCTAAATAACATATTTCAATAGCAGAAACCAGCTTGATGAAATTCAAAAGTTATTTCCACTCCTAATCAAAAACGCTCCAACTCGGTGAGATAAGCACTTTTTGAACCTAGGGCTATATCTTTTGAACCTGTGAAGGGATTACACTAGATTTGACATATATTATGCAGAATCATGTCCTAAACAATATATTTCAATAGCAGAAACCAGCTTGATGAAATTCAAAAGTTATTGCCACTCCTAATCAAAAACGCTCCATTCGGTGAGATAAGCATTTTTTGACCCTATGGCTATATCTTTTAAACTTGTAGCTGGATTACACTGAATTTGACATATATTATGCAGAATCACGTCCTAAACAACATATTTCAATAGTAGAAACCAGCTTGATGAAATTCAAAAGTTATTGCCACTCCTAATCAAAAATGCCCCAACTCGGGGAGATAAGCAATTTTTGAACCTAGGGCTATATCTTTTGAACCTGTGAAGGGATTACACTAGATTTGACATATATTGTGCAGAATCATGTCCTAAACAACATATTTCAAAAGCAGAAACCAGCTTGATGAAAATCATGAGTTATTACCACTCCTAATCAAAAACGCTCCAACTCTGTGAGATAAGCATTTTTTGACCGTATGGCTATATCTTTTAAACTTGTAGCTGGATTACACTGAATTTGACATATATTATGCAGAATCATGTCCTAAACAACATATTTCAATAGCAGAAACCAGCTTGATGAAATTCAAAAGTTATTGCCACTCCTAATCAAAAACGCTCCAACTCGGTGAGATAAGCATTTTTTGACCCTATGGCTATATCTTTTAAACTTGTAGCTGGATTACACTGAATTTGACATATATTGTGCAGAATCATGTCCTAAATAACATATTTCAATAGCAGAAACCAGCTTGATGAAATTCAAAAGTTATTGCCACTCCTAATCAAAAACGCTCCAACTCGGTGAGATAAGCACTTTTTGAACCTAGGGCTATATCTTTTGAACCTGTCAAGGGATTACACTGAATTTGACATATATTGTGCAGAATCATGTCCTAAACAACATATTTCAATAGCAGAAACCAGCTTGATGAAATTCAAAAGTTATTGCCACTCCTAATCAAAAACGCTCCAACTCGGTGAGATAAGCATTTTTTGACCCTATGGCTATATCTTTTAAACTTGTAGCTGGATTACACTGAATTTGAAATATATTATGCAGAATCATGTCCTAAACAACATATTTCAATAGCAGAAACCAGCTTGATGAAATTCAAAAGTTATTGCCACTCCTAATCAAAAATGCTCCAACTCGGGGAGATAAGCAATTTTTGACCCTATGGGTATATCTTTTAAACTTGTAGCTGGATTACACTGAATTTGACATATATTATGCAGAATCATGTCCTAAACAACATATTTCAATAGCAGAAACCAGCTTGATGAAATTCAAAAGTTATTGCCACTCCTAATCAAAAACGCTCCAACTCGGTGAGATAAGCACTTTTTGAACCTAGGGCTATATCTTTTAAACTTAAAGCTGGATTACACTGAATTTGACATATATTGTGCAGAATCATGTCCTAAACAACATATTTCAATAGCAGAAACCAGCTTGATGAAATTCAAAAGTTATTGCCACTCCTAATCAAAAACGCTCCAACTCGGTGAGATAAGCATTTTTTGACCCTATGGCTATATCTTTTAAACTTGTAGCTGGATTACACTGAATTTGACATATATTGTGCAGAATCATGTCCTAAATAACATATTTCAATAGCAGAAACCAGCTTGATGAAATTCAAAAGTTATTGCCACTCCTAATCAAAAACGCTGCAACTCGGTGAGATAAGCACTTTTTGAACCTAGGGCTATATCTTTTGAACCTGTGAAGGGATTACACTAGATTTGACATATATTGTGCAGAATCATGTCCTAAACAACATATTTCAATAGCAGAAACCAGCTTGATGAAATTCAAAAGTTATTGCCACTCCTAATCAAAAACGCTCCAACTCGGTGAGATAAGCACTTTTTGAACGAATGGCTATATCTTTTGAACCTGTGAAGGGATTACACTAGTTTTGACATATATTGTGCAGAATCATGTCCTAAACAACATATTTCAACAGCAGAAACCAGCTTGATGAAATTCAAAAGTTATTGCCACTCCTAATCAAAAACGCTCCAACTCGGTGAGATAAGCATTTTTTGACCCTATGGCAATGTCTTTTAAACTTGGAGCTGGATTACACTGAATTTGACATATATTATGCAGAATCATGTCCTAAACAACATATTTCAACAGCAGAAACCAGCTTGATGAAATTCGTGAGTTATTACCACTCCTAATCAAAAACGCTCCAACTCTGTGAGATAAGCATTTTTTGACCCTATGGCTATATCTTTTAAACTTGTAGCTGGATTACACTGAATTTGACATATATTATGCAATATCATGTCCTAAACAACATATTTCAACAGCAGAAATCAGCTTGATGAAATTCAAAAGTTATTTCCACTCCTAATCAAAAACGCTCCAACTCGGTGAGATAAGCACTTTTTGAACGAATGGCTATATCTTTTGAACCTGTGAAGGGATTACACTAGTTTTGACATATATTGTGCAGAATCATGTCCTAAACAACATATTTCAACAGCAGAAACCAGCTTGATGAAATTCAAAAGTTATTGCCACTCCTAATCAAAAACGCTCCAACTCGGTGAGATAAGCACTTTTTGAACCTAGGGCTATATCTTTTGAACCTGTGAAGGGATTACACTAGATTTGACATATATTGTGCAGAATCATGTCCTAAACAACATATTTCAATAGCAGAAACCAGCTTGATGAAATTCAAAAGTTATTTCCACTCCTAATCAAAAATGCTCCACTCGGTGAGATAAGCATTTTTTGACCCTATGGCTATATCTTTTAAACTTGTAGCTGGATTACACTGAATTTGACATATATTATGCAGAATCACGTCCTAAACAACATATTTCAATAGCAGAAACAAGCTTGATGAAATTCAAAATTTATTGCCACTCCTAATCGAAAACGCTCCACTCGGTGAGATAAGCATTTTTTGACCCTATGGCTATATCTTTTATACTGGTAGCTGGATTACACTGAATTTGACATATATTATGCAGAATCAGGTCCTAAACAACATATTTCAATATCAGAAACCAGCTTGATGAAATTCAAAAGTTATTGCCACTCCTAATCAAAAACGCTCCAACTCGGTGAGATAAGCACTTTTTGAACGAATGGCTATATCTTTTGAACCTGTGAAGGGATTACACTAGTTTTGACATATATTGTGCAGAATCATGTCCTAAACAACATATTTCAACAGCAGAAACCAGCTTGATGAAATTCAAAAGTTATTGCCACTCCTAATCAAAAACGCTCCACTCGGTGAGATAAGCATTTTTTGACCCTATGGCTATATCTTTTAAACTTGTAGCTGGATTACACTGAATTTGACATATATTATGCAGAATCATGTCCTAAACAACATATTTCAATAGCAGAAACCAGCTTGATGAAATTCAAAAGTTATTGCCACTCCTTAACAAAAACGCTCCAACTCGGTGAGATAAGCACTTTTTGACTCTAGGGCTATATCTTTTAAACTTGTAGCTGGGTTACACTGAATTTGACATATATTGTGCAAAATCATGTCCTAAACAACATATTTCAACAGCAGAAACCAGCTTGATGAAATTCAAAAGTTATTGCCACTCCTAATCAAAAACGCTCCAACTTGGTGAGATAAGCATTTTTTGTCCTTATGGCTATATCTTTTAAACTTGTAGCTGGATTACACTGAATTTGACATATATTGTGCAGAATCATGTACTAAACAACATATTTCAATAGCAGAAACCAGCTTGATGAAATTCAAAAGTTATTGCCACTCCTAATCAAAAACGCTCCAACTCGGTGAGATAAGCACTTTTTGAACGAATGGCTATATCTTTTGAACCTGTGAAGGGATTACACTAGTTTTGACATATATTGTGCAGAATCATGTCCTAAACAACATATTTCAACAGCAGAAACCAGCTTGATGAAATTCAAAAGTTATTGCCACTCCTAATCAAAAACGCTCCAACTCGGTGAGATAAGCATTTTTTGACCCTATGGCAATGTCTTTTAAACTTGGAGCTGGATTACACTGAATTTGACATATATTATGCAGAATCATGTCCTAAACAACATATTTCAACAGCAGAAACCAGCTTGATGAAATTCGTGAGTTATTACCACTCCTAATCAAAAACGCTCCAACTCTGTGAGATAAGCATTTTTTGACCCTATGGCTATATCTTTTAAACTTGTAGCTGGATTACACTGAATTTGACATATATTATGCAATATCATGTCCTAAACAACATATTTCAACAGCAGAAATCAGCTTGATGAAATTCAAAAGTTATTTCCACTCCTAATCAAAAACGCTCCAACTCGGTGAGATAAGCACTTTTTGAACGAATGGCTATATCTTTTGAACCTGTGAAGGGATTACACTAGTTTTGACATATATTGTGCAGAATCATGTCCTAAACAACATATTTCAACAGCAGAAACCAGCTTGATGAAATTCAAAAGTTATTGCCACTCCTAATCAAAAACGCTCCAACTCGGTGAGATAAGCACTTTTTGAACCTAGGGCTATATCTTTTGAACCTGTGAAGGGATTACACTGAATTTGACATATATTATGCAATATCATGTCCTAAACAACATATTTCAACAGCAGAAACCAGCTTGATGAAATTCAAAAGTTATTTCCACTCCTAATCAAAAATGCTCCACTCGGTGAGATAAGCATTTTTTGACCCTATGGCTATATCTTTTAAACTTGTAGCTGGATTACACTGAATTTGACATATATTATGCAGAATCACGTCCTAAACAACATATTTCAATAGCAGAAACAAGCTTGATGAAATTCAAAATTTATTGCCACTCCTAATCGAAAACGCTCCACTCGGTGAGATAAGCATTTTTTGACCCTATGGCTATATCTTTTATACTGGTAGCTGGATTACACTGAATTTGACATATATTATGCAGAATCAGGTCCTAAACAACATATTTCAATATCAGAAACCAGCTTGATGAAATTCAAAAGTTATTGCCACTCCTAATCAAAAACGCTCCAACTCGGTGAGATAAGCACTTTTTGAACGAATGGCTATATCTTTTGAACCTGTGAAGGGATTACACTAGTTTTGACATATATTGTGCAGAATCATGTCCTAAACAACATATTTCAACAGCAGAAACCAGCTTGATGAAATTCAAAAGTTATTGCCACTCCTAATCAAAAACGCTCCACTCGGTGAGATAAGCATTTTTTGACCCTATGGCTATATCTTTTAAACTTGTAGCTGGATTACACTGAATTTGACATATATTATGCAGAATCATGTCCTAAACAACATATTTCAATAGCAGAAACCAGCTTGATGAAATTCAAAAGTTATTGCCACTCCTTAACAAAAACGCTCCAACTCGGTGAGATAAGCACTTTTTGACTCTAGGGCTATATCTTTTAAACTTGTAGCTGGGTTACACTGAATTTGACATATATTGTGCAAAATCATGTCCTAAACAACATATTTCAACAGCAGAAACCAGCTTGATGAAATTCAAAAGTTATTGCCACTCCTAATCAAAAACGCTCCAACTTGGTGAGATAAGCATTTTTTGTCCTTATGGCTATATCTTTTAAACTTGTAGCTGGATTACACTGAATTTGACATATATTGTGCAGAATCATGTACTAAACAACATATTTCAATAGCAGAAACCAGCTTGATGAAATTCAAAAGTTATTGCCACTCCTAATCAAAAACGCTCCAACTCGGTGAGATAAGCACTTTTTGAACGAATGGCTATATCTTTTGAACCTGTGAAGGGATTACACTAGTTTTGACATATATTGTGCAGAATCATGTCCTAAACAACATATTTCAACAGCAGAAACCAGCTTGATGAAATTCAAAAGTTATTGCCACTCCTAATCAAAAACGCTCCAACTCGGTGAGATAAGCATTTTTTGACCCTATGGCTATATCTTTTAAACTTGTAGCTGGATTACACTGAATTTGACATATATTGTGCAGAATCATGTCCTAAACAACATATTTCAAAAGCAGAAACCAGCTTGATGAAATTCGTGAGTTATTACCACTCCTAATCAAAAACGCTCCAACTCGGTGAGATAAGCATTTTTTGACCCTATGGCTATATCTTTTAAACTTGTAGCTGGATTACACTGAATTTAACATATATTATGCAGAATCATGTCCTAAACAACATATTTCAACAGCAGAAACCAGCTTGATGAAATGCAAAAGTTATTGCCACTCCTAATCAAAAACGCTCCAACTCGGTGAGATAAGCACTTTTTGAACGAATGGCTATATCTTTTGAACCTGTGAAGGGATTACACTAGATTTGACATATATTGTGCAGAATCATGTACTATACAACATATTTCAATAGCAGAAACCAGCTTGATGAAATTCAAAAGTTATTGCCACTCCTAATCAAAAACGCTCCAACTCGGTGAGATAAGCATTTTTTGACCCTATGGCTATATCTTTTAAACTTGTAGCTGATTTACACTGAATTTGACATATATTATGCAGAATCACGTCCTAAACAACATATTTCAATAGCAAAAACCAGCTTGATGAAATTCAAAAGTTATTGCCACTCCTTAACAAAAACGCTCCAACTCGGTGAGATAAGCACTTTTTGACTCTAGGGCTATATCTTTTAAACTTGTAGCTGGATTACACTGAATTTGACATATATTGTGCAAAATCATGTCCTAAACAACATATTTCAACAGTAGAAACCAGCTTGATGAAATTCAAAAGTTATTGCCACTCCTAATCAAAAACGCTCCAACTTGGTGAGATAAGCACTTTTTGAACGAATGGCTATATCTTTTGAACCTTTGAAGGGATTACACTACTTTTGACATATATTGTGCAGAATCATGTCCTAAACAACATATTTCAACAGCAGAAACCAGCTTGATGAAATTCAAAAGTTATTGCCACTCCTAATCAAAAACGCTCCAACTCGGTGAGATAAGCACTTTTTGAACCTAGGGCTATATCTTTTGAACCTGTGAAGGGATTACACTAGATTTGACATATATTGTGCAGAATCATGTCCTAAACAACATATTTCAATAGCAGAAACCAGCTTGATGAAATTCAAAAGTTATTGCCACTCCTAATCAAAAACGCTCCAACTCGGTGAGATAAGCATTTTTTGACCCTATGGCTATATCTTTTAAACTTGTGGCTGGATTACACTGAATTTGACATATATTGTGCAGAATCATGTCCTAAACAACATATTTCAAAAGCAGAAACCAGCTTGATGAAATTCATGAGTTATTACCACTCCTAATCAAAAACGCTCCAACTCGGTGAGATAAGCATTTTTTGACCCTATGGCTATATCTTTTAAACTTGTAGCTGGATTACACTGAATTTGACATATATTATGCAGAATCATGTCCTAAACAACATATTTCAATAGCAGAAACCAGCTTGATGAAATTCAAAAGTTATTGCCACTCCTAATCAAAAACGCTCCAACTCGGTGAGATAAGCATTTTTTGACCCTATGGCTATATCTTTTAAACTTGTAGCTGGATTACACTGAATTTGACATATATTGTGCAGAATCATGTCCTAAATAACATATTTCAAAAGCAGAAACCAGCTTGATGAAATTCAAAAGTTATTTCCACTCCTAATCAAAAACGCTCCAACTCGGTGAGATAAGCACTTTTTGAACCTAGGGCTATATCTTTTGAACCTGTGAAGGGATTACACTAGATTTGACATATATTGTGCAGAATCATGTCCTAAACAATATATTTCAATAGCAGAAACCAGCTTGATGAAATTCAAAAGTTATTGCCACTCCTAATCAAAAACGCTCCACTCGGTGAGATAAGCATTTTTTGACCATATGGCTATATGTTTTAAACTTGTAGCTGGATTACACTGAATTTGACATATATTATGCAGAATCATGTCCTAAACAACATATTTCAATAGCAGAAACCAGCTTGATGAAATTCAAAAGTTATATCCACTCCTAATCAAAAACGCTCCAACTCGGTGAGATAAGCATTTTTTGATCCTATGGCTATATCTTTTAAACTTGTAGCTGGATTACACTGAATTTGACATATATTGTGCAGGATCATGTCCTAAATAACATATTTCAATAGCAGAAACCAGCTTGATGAAATTCAAAAGTTATTTCCACTCCTAATCAAAAACGCTCCAACTCGGTGAGATAAGCACTTTTTGAACCTTGGGCTATATCTTTTGAACCTGTGAAGGGATTACACTAGATTTGACATATATTGTGCAGAATCATGTCCTAAACAATATATTTCAATAGCAGAAACCAGCTTGATGAAATTCAAAAGTTATTGCCACTCCTAATAAAAAACGCTCCACTCGGTGAGATAAGCATTTTTTGACCCTATGGCTATATCTTTTAAACTTGTAGCTGGATTACACTGAATTTGACATATATTATGCAGAATCACGTCCTAAACAACATATTTCAATAGCAGAAACCAGCTTGATGAAATTCAAAAGTTATTGCCACTCCTAATCAAAAATGCCCCAACTCGGGGAGATAAGCAATTTTTGACCCTATGGCTATATCTTTTAAACTTGTAGCTGGATTACACTGAATTTGACATATATTATGCAGAATCATGTCCTAAACAACATATTTCAATAGCAGAAACCAGCTTGATGAAATTCAAAAGTTATTGCCACTCCTAATCAAAAATGCTCCAACTCGGGGAGATAAGCAATTTTTGACCCTATGGCTATATCTTTTAAAAGTGTAGCTGGATTACACTGAATTTGACATATATTATGCAGAATCATGTCCTAAACAACATATTTCAATAGCAGAAACCAGCTTGATGAAATTCAAAAGTTATTGCCACTCCTAATCAAAAACGCTCCAACTCGGTGAGATAAGCATTTTTTGACCCTATGGCTATATCTTTTAAACTTGTAGCTGGATTAAACTGAATTTGACATATATTGTGCAGAATCACGTCCTAAACAACATATTTCAATAGCAGAAACCAGCTTGATGAAATTCAAAAGATATTGCCACTCCTAATCAAAAACGCTCCACTCGGTGAGAAAAGAATTTTTTGACCCTATGGCTATATCTTTTAAACTTGTAGCTGGATTACACTGAATTTGACATATATTATGCAGAATCACGTCCTAAACAACATATTTCAATAGCAGAAACCAGCTTGATGAAATTCAAAAGTTATTGCCACTCCTAATCAAAAATGCTCCAACTCGGTGAGATAAGCATTTTTTGACCCTATGGCTATATCTTTTAAACTTGTAGCTGGATTACACTGAATTTGACATATATTGTGCAGAATCATGTCCTAAATAACATATTTCAATAGCAGAAACCAGCTTGATGAAATTCAAAAGTTATTTCCACTCCTAATCAAAAACGCTCCAACTCTGTGAGATAAGCACTTTTTGAACCTATGGCTAAATCTTTTGAACCTGTGAAGGGATTACACTAGATTTGACATATATTGTGCAGAATCATGTCCTAAACAACATATTTCAATAGCAGAAACCAGCTTGATGAAATTCAAAAGTTATTGCCACTCCTAATCAAAAACGCTCCAACTCGGTGAGATAAGCATTTTTTGACCCTATGGCTATATCTTTTAAACTTGTGGCTGGATTACACTGAATTTGACATATATTATGCAGAATCATGTCCTAAACAACATATTTCAATAGCAGAAACCAGCTTGATGAAATTCAAAAGTTATTGCCACTCCTAATCAAAAACGCTCCAACTCGGTGAGATAAGCATTTTTTGACCCTATGGCTATATCTTTTAAACTTGTAGCTGGATTACACTGAATTTGACATATATTATGCAGAATCATGTCCTAAACAACATATTTCAATAGCAGAAACCAGCTTGGTGAATTTCAAAAGTTATTGCCACTCCTAATCAAAAACGCTCCAACTCGGTGAGATAAGCATTTTTTGACCCTATGGCTATATCTTTTAAACTTGTAGCTGGATTACACTGAATTTGACATATATTGTGCAGAATCACGTCCTAAACAACATATTTCAATAGCAGAAACCAGCTTGATGAAATTCAAAAGTTATTGCCACTCCTAATCAAAAACGCTCCACTCGGTGAGAAAAGCATTTTTTGACCCTATGGCTATATCTTTTAAACTTGTAGCTGGATTACACTGAATTTGACATATATTATGCAGAATCACGTCCTAAACAACATATTTCAATAGCAGAAACCAGCTTGATGAAATTCAAAAGTTATTGCCACTCCTAATCAAAAATACTCCAACTCGGTGAGATAAGCATTTTTTGACCCTATGGCTATATCTTTTAAACTTGTAGCTGGATTACACTGAATTTGACATATATTGTACAGAATCATGTCCTAAATAACATATTTCAATAGCAGAAACCAGCTTGATGAAATTCAAAAGTTATTTCCACTCCTAATCAAAAACGCTCCAACTCTGTGAGATAAGCACTTTTTGAACCTAGGGTTAAATCTTTTGAACCTGTGAAGGGATTACACTAGATTTGACGTATATTGTGCAGAATCATGTCCTAAACAACATATTTCAATAGCAGAAACCATCTTGATGAAATTCAAAAGTTATTGCCACTCCTAATCAAAAACGCTCCACTCGGTGAGATAAGCATTTTTTGACCCTATGGCTATATCTTTTAAACTTGTAGCTGGATTACACTGAATTTGACATATATTATGCAGAATCATGTCCTAAACAACATATTTCAATAGCAGAAACCAGCTTGATGAAATTCAAAAGTTATTGCCACTCCTAATCAAAAATGCTCCAACTCGGGGAGATAAGCAATTTTTGACCCTATGGCTATATCTTTTAAACTTGTAGCTGGATTACACTGAATTTGACATATATTATGCAGAATCATGTCCTAAACAACATATTTCAATAGCAGAAACCAGCTTGATGAAATTCAAAAGTTATTGCCACTCCTAATCAAAAACGCTCCAACTCGGTGAGATAAGCATTTTTTGACCCTATGGCTATATCTTTTAAACTTGTAGCTGGATTACACTGAATTTGACATATATTATGCAGAATCATGTCCTAAACAACATGTTTCAATAGCAGAAACCAGCTTGATGAAATTCAAAAGTTATTGCCACTCCTAATCAAAAACGCTCCATTTCGGTGAGATAAGCATTTTTTGACCCTATGGCTATATCTTTTAAACTTGTAGCTGGATTACACTGAATTTGACATATATTCTGCAGAATCATGTCCTAAATAACATATTTCAATAGCAGAAACCAGCTTGATGAAATTCAAAAGTTATTTCCACTCCTAATCAAAAACGCTCCAACTCGGTGAGATAAGCACTTTTTGAACCTAGGGCTATATCTTTTGAACATGTGAAGGGATTACACTAGATTTGATATATATTGTGCAAAATCATGTCCTAAACAACATATTTCAACAGCAGAAACCAGCTTGAAGAAATTCAAAAGTTATTGCCACTCCTAATCAAAAACGCTCCAACTCGGTGAGATAAGCACTTTTTGAACCTAGGGCTATATCTATTGAACCTGTAAAGGGATTACACTAGATTTGACATATATTGTGCAAAATCATGTCCTAAACAACATATTTCAACAGCAGAAACCAGCTTGATGGAATTCAAAAGTTATTGCCACTCCTAATCAAAAACGCTCCAACTCGGTGAGATAAGCATTTTTTGATCCTATGGCTATATCTTTTAAACTTGTAGCTGGATTACACTGAATTTGACATATATTGTGCAGAATCATGTCCTAAATAACATATTTCAATAGCAGAAACCAGCTTGATGAAATTCAAAAGTTATTTCCACTCCTAATCAAAAACGCTCCAACTCGGTGAGATAAGCACTTTTTGAACCTTGGGCTATATCTTTTGAACCTGTGAAGGGATTACACTAGATTTGACATATATTGTGCAGAATCATGTCCTAAACAATATATTTCAATAGCAGAAACCAGCTTGATGAAATTCAAAAGTTATTGCCACTCCTAATAAAAAACGCTCCACTCGGTGAGATAAGCATTTTTTGACCCTATGGCTATATCTTTTAAACTTGTAGCTGGATTACACTGAATTTGACATATATTATGCAGAATCACGTCCTAAACAACATATTTCAATAGCAGAAACCAGCTTGATGAAATTCAAAAGTTATTGCCACTCCTAATCAAAAATGCCCCAACTCGGGGAGATAAGCAATTTTTGACCCTATGGCTATATCTTTTAAACTTGTAGCTGGATTACACTGAATTTGACATATATTATGCAGAATCATGTCCTAAACAACATATTTCAATAGCAGAAACCAGCTTGATGAAATTCAAAAGTTATTGCCACTCCTAATCAAAAATGCTCCAACTCGGGGAGATAAGCAATTTTTGACCCTATGGCTATATCTTTTAAAAGTGTAGCTGGATTACACTGAATTTGACATATATTGTGCAAAATCATGTCCTAAACAACATATTTCAACAGCAGAAACCAGCTTGAAGAAATTCAAAAGTTATTGCCACTCCTAATCAAAAACGCTCCAACTCGGTGAGATAAGCACTTTTTGAACCTAGGGCTATATCTATTGAACCTGTAAAGGGATTACACTAGATTTGACATATATTGTGCAAAATCATGTCCTAAACAACATATTTCAACAGCAGAAACCAGCTTGATGAAATTCAAAAGTTATTGCCACTCCTAATCAAAAACGCTCCAACTCGGTGAGATAAGCACTATTTGACCCTATGGCTATATCTTTTAAACTTGTAGCTGGATTACACTGAATTTGACATATATTGTGCAGAATCATGTCCTAAACAACATATTTAAATAGCAGAAACCAGCTTGATGAAATTCAAAAGTTATTGCCACTCCTAATCAAAAACGCTCCACTCGGTGAGATAAGCATTTTTTGACCCTATGGCTATATCTTTTAAACTTGTAGCTGGATTACACTGAATTTGACATATATTATGCAGAATCACGTCCTAAACAACATATTTCAATAGCAGAAACCAGCTTGATGAAATTCAAAAGTAATTGCCACTCCTAATCAAAAATGCTCCAACTCGGGGAGATAAGCAATTTTTGACCCTATGGCTATATCTTTTAAACTTGTAGCTGGATTACACTGAATTTGACATATATTATGCAGAATCATGTCCTAAACAACATATTTCAATAGCAGAAACCAGCTTGATGAAATTCAAAAGTTATTGCCACTCCTAATCAAAAACGCTCCAACTCGGTGAGATAAGCATTTTTTGACCCTATGGCTATATCTTTTAAACTTGTAGCTGGATTACACTGAATTTGACATATATTATGCAGAATCATGTCCTAAACAACATATTTCAATAGCAGAAACCAGCTTGATGAAATTCAAAAGTTATTGCCACTCCTAATCAAAAACGCTCCAACTCGGTGAGATAAGCACTTTTTGAACGAATGGCTATATCTTTTGAACCTGTGAAGGGATTACACTACTTTTGACATATATTGTGCAGAATCATGTCCTAAACAACATATTTCAACAGCAGAAACCAGCTTGATGAAATTCAAAAGTTATTGCCACTCCTAATCAAAAACGCTCCAACTCGGTGAGATAAGCATTTTTTGACCCTATGGCTATATCTTTTAAACTTGTAGCTGGATTACACTGAATTTGACATATATTGTGCAGAATCATGTCCTAAACAACATATTTCAAAAGCAGAAACCAGCTTGATTAAATTCATGAGTTATTACCACTCCTAATTAAAAACGCTCCAACTCGGTGAGATAAGCATTTTTTGACCCTATGGCTATATCTTTTAAACTTGTAGCTGGATTACACTGAATTTGACATATATTGTGCAGAATCATGTCCTAAATAACATATTTCAATAGCAGAAACCAGCTTGATGAAATTCAAAAGTTATTTCCACTCCTAATCAAAAACGCTCCAACTCTGTGAGATAAGCACTTTTTGAACCTAGGGCTAAATCTTTTGAACCTGTGAAGGGATTACACTAGATTTGACATATATTGTGCAGAATCATGTCCTAAACAACATATTTCAATAGCAGAAACCAGCTTGATGAAATTCAAAAGTTATTGCCACTCCTAATCAAAAACGCTCCACTCGGTGAGATAAGCATTTTTTGACCCTATGGCTATATCTTTTAAACTTGTGGCTGGATTACACTGAATTTGACATATATTATGCAGAATCACGTCCTAAACAACATATTTCAAAAGCAGAAACCAGCTTGATGAAATTCATGAGTTATTACCACTCCTAATCAAAAACGCTCCAACTCGGTGAGATAAGCATTTTTTGACCCTATGGCTATATCTTTTAAACTTGTAGCTGGATTACACTGAATTTGACATATATTATGCAGAATCATGTCCTAAACAACATATTTCAATAGCAGAAACCATCTTGATGAAATTCAAAAGTTATTGCCACTCCTAATCAAAAACGCTCCAACTCGGTGAGATAAGCATTTTTTGACCCTATGGCTATATCTTTTAAACTTGTAGCTGGATTACACTGAATTTGACATATATTGTGCAGAATCATGTCCTAAATAACATATTTCAATAGCAGAAACCAGCTTGATGAAATTCAAAAGTTATTTCCACTCCTAATCAAAAACGCTCCAACTCGGTGAGATAAGCACTTTTTGAACCTAGGGCTATATCTTTTGAACCTGTGAAGGGATTACACTAGATTTGATATATATTGTGCAAAATCATGTCCTAAACAACATATTTCAACAGCAGAAACCAGCTTGATGAAATTCAAAATATATTGCCACTCCTAATCAAAAACGCTCCAACTCGGTGAGATAAGCACTATTTGACCCTATGGCTATATCTTTTAAACTTGTAACTGGATTACACTGAATTTGACATATATTGTGCAGAATCATGTCCTAAACAACATATTTCAATAGCAGAAACCAGCTTGATGAAATTCAAAAGTTATTGCCACTCCTAATCAAAAACGCTCCACTCGGTGAGATAAGCATTTTTTGACCCTATGGCTATATCTTTTAAACTTGTAGCTGGATTACACTGAATTTGAAATATATTATGCAAAATCACGTCCTAAACAACATATTTCAATAGCAGAAACCAGCTTGATGAAATTCAAAAGTTATTGCCACTCCTAATCAAAAATGCTCCAACTCGGGGAGATAAGCAATTTTTGACCCTATGGCTATATCTTTTAAACTTGTAGCTGGATTACACTGAATTTGACATATATTATGCAGAATCATGTCCTAAACAACATATTTCAATAGCAGAAACCAGCTTGATGAAATTCAAAAGTTATTGCCACTCCTAATCAAAAACGCTCCAACTCGGTGAGATAAGCATTTTTTGACCCTATGGCTATATCTTTTAAACTTGTCGCTGGATTACACTGAATTTGACATATATTGTGCATAATCATGTCCTAAACAACATATTTCAATAGCAGAAACCAGCTTGATGAAATTCAAAAGTTATTGCCACTCCTAATCAAAAACGCTCCAACTCGGTGAGATAAGCACTTTTTGAACGAATGGCTATATCTTTTGAACCTGTGAAGGGATTACACTACTTTTGACATATATTGTGCAGAATCATGTCCTAAACAACATATTTCAACAGCAGAAACCAGCTTGATGAAATTCAAAAGTTATTGCCACTCCTAATCAAAAACGCTCCAACTCGGTGAGATAAGCACTTTTTGAACCTAGGGCTATATCTTTTGAACCTGTAAAGGGATTGCACTAGATTTGACATATATTGTGCATAATCATGTCCTAAACAACATATTTCAATAGCAGAAACCAGCTTGATGAAATTCAAAAGTTATTGCCACT
Organism: Fistularia commersonii; assembly: GCF_037954325.1. NCBI lineage: Eukaryota > Metazoa > Chordata > Actinopteri > Syngnathiformes > Fistulariidae > Fistularia > Fistularia commersonii. Next base: position 328,669 of record NW_028234036.1, read on the forward strand.
CCTAATCAAAAACGCTCCAACTCGGTGAGATAAGCATTTTTTGACCCTATGGCTATATCTTTTAAACTTGTAGCTGGATTACACTGAATTTGACATATATTGTGCAGAATCATGTCCTAAACAACATATTTCAAAAGCAGAAACCAGCTTGATGAAATTCATGAGTTATTACCACTCCTAATCAAAAACGCTCCAACTCGGTGAGATAAGCATTTTTTGACCCTATGGCTATATCTTTTAAACTTGTAGCTGGATTACACTGAATTTGACATATATTATGCAGAATCATGTCCTAAACAACATATTTCAATAGCAGAAACCAGCTTGATGAAATTCAAAAGTTATTGCCACTCCTAATCAAAAACGCTCCAACTCGGTGAGATAAGCATTTTTTGACCCTATGGCTATATCTTTTAAACTTGTAGCTGGATTACACTGAATTTGACATATATTGTGCAGAATCATGTCCTAAATAACATATTTCAATAGCAGAAACCAGCTTGATGAAATTCAAAAGTTATTTCCACTCCTAATCAAAAACGCTCCAACTCGGTGAGATAAGCACTTTTTGAACCTAGGGCTATATCTTTTGAACCTGTGAAGGGATTACACTAGATTTGACATATATTGTGCAAAATCATGTCCTAAACAACATATTTCAACAGCAGAAACCAGCTTGATGAAATTCAAAAGTTATTGCCACTCCTAATCAAAAACGCTCCAACTCGGTGAGATAAGCACTTTTTGAACCTAGGGCTATATCTATTGAACCTGTGAAGGGATTACACTAGATTTGACATATATTGTGCAAAATCATGTCCTAAACAACATATTTCAACAGCAGAAACCAGCTTGATGAAATTCAAAAGTTATTGCCACTCCTAATCAAAAACGCTCCAACTCGGTGAGATAAGCACTATTTGACCCTATGGCTATATCTTTTAAACTTGTAGCTGGATTACACTGAATTTGACATATATTGTGCAGAATCATGTCCTAAACAACATGTTTCAAAAGCAGAAACCAGCTTGATGAAATTCATGAGTTATTTCCACTCCTAATCAAAAACGCTCCAACTCGGTGAGATAAGCATTTTTTGACCCTATGGCTATATCTTTTAAACTTGTAGCTGGATTACACTGAATTTGACATATATTATGCAGAATCATGTCCTAAACAACATATTTCAATAGCAGAAACCAGCATGATGAAATTCAAAAGTTATTGCCACTCCTAATCAAAAACGCTCCAACTCGGTGAGATAAGCACTTTTTGAACGAATGGCTATATCTTTTGAACCTGTGAAGGGATTACACTAGATTTGACATATATTGTGCAAAATCATGTCCTAAACAACATATTTCAACAGCAGAAACCAGCTTGATGAAATTCAAAATATATTGCCACTCCTAATCAAAAACGCTCCAACTCGGTGAGATAAGCACTATTTGACCCTATGGCTATATCTTTTAAACTTGTAACTGGATTACACTGAATTTGACATATATTGTGCAGAATCATGTCCTAAACAACATATTTAAATAGCAGAAACCAGCTTGATGAAATTCAAAAGTTATTGAAACTCCTAATCAAAAACGCTCCAACTCGGTGAGATAAGCGTTTTTTGACCGTATGGCTATATCTTTTAAACTTGTAGCTGGATTACACTGAATTTGACATATATTGTGCAGAATCATGTCCTAAACAACATATATCAAAAGCAGAAACCAGCTTGATGAAATTCATGAGTTATTACCACTCCTAATTAAAAACGCTCCAACTCGGTGAGATAAGCATTTTTTGACCCTATGGCTATATCTTTTAAACTTGTAGCTGGATTACACTGAATTTGACATATATTATGCAGAATCACGTCCTAAACAACATATTTCAATAGCAGAAACCAGCTTGATGAAATTCAAAAGTAATTGCCACTCCTAATCAAAAATGCTCCAACTCGGGGAGATAAGCATTTTTTGACCCTATGGCTATATCTTTTAAACTTGTAGCTGGATTACACTGAATTTGACATATATTGTGCAGATTCATGTCCTAAACAACATATTTCAAAAGCAGAAACCAGCTTGATGAAATTCATGAGTTATTACCACTCCTAATCAAAAACGCTCCAACTCGGTGAGATAAGCATTTTTTGACCCTATGGCTATATCTTTTAAACTTGTAGCTGGATTACACTGAATTTGACATATATTATGCAGAATCATGTCCTAAACAACATATTTCAATAGCAGAAACCAGCATGATGAAATTCAAAAGTTATTGCCACTCCTAATCAAAAACGCTCCAACTCGGTGAGATAAGCACTTTTTGAACGAATGGCTATATCTTTTGAACCTGTGAAGGGATTACACTAGATTTGACATATATTGTGCAAAATCATGTCCTAAACAACATATTTCAACAGCAGAAACCAGCTTGATGAAATTCAAAATATATTGCCACTCCTAATCAAAAACGCTCCAACTCGGTGAGATAAGCACTATTTGACCCTATGGCTATATCTTTTAAACTTGTAACTGGATTACACTGAATTTGACATATATTGTGCAGAATCATGTCCTAAACAACATATTTAAATAGCAGAAACCAGCTTGATGAAATTCAAAAGTTATTGAAACTCCTAATCAAAAACGCTCCAACTCGGTGAGATAAGCATTTTTTGACCCTATGGCTATATCTTTTAAACTTGTAGCTGGATTACACTAGTTTTGACATATCTTGTGCAGAATCATGTCCTAAACAACATATTTCAACAGCAGAAACCAGCTTGATGAAATTCAAAAGTTATTGCCACTCCTAATCACAAACGCTCCAACTCGGTGAGATAAGCGTTTTTTGACCGTATGGCTATATCTTTTAAACTTGTAGCTGGATTACACTGAATTTGACATATATTGTGCAGAATCATGTCCTAAACAACATATATCAAAAGCAGAAACCAGCTTGATGAAATTCATGAGTTATTACCACTCCTAATTAAAAACGCTCCAACTCGGTGAGATAAGCATTTTTTGACCCTATGGCTATATCTTTTAAACTTGTAGCTGGATTACACTGAATTTGACATATATTATGCAGAATCACGTCCTAAACAACATATTTCAATAGCAGAAACCAGCTTGATGAAATTCAAAAGTAATTGCCACTCCTAATCAAAAATGCTCCAACTCGGGGAGATAAGCAATTTTTGACCCTATGGCTATATCTTTTAAACTTGTAGCTGGATTACACTGAATTTGACATATATTATGCAGAATCATGTCCTAAACAACATATTTCAATAGCAGAAACCAGCTTGATGAAATTCAAAAGTTATTGCCACTCCTAATCAAAAACGCTCCAACTCGGTGAGATAAGCATTTTTTGACCCTATGGCTATATCTTTTAAACTTGTAGCTGGATTACACTGAATTTGACATATATTATGCAGAATCATGTCCTAAACAACATATTTCAATAGCAGAAACCAGCTTGATGAAATTCAAAAGTTATTGCCACTCCTAATCAAAAACGCTCCAACTCGGTGAGATAAGCACTTTTTGAACGAATGGCTATATCTTTTGAACCTGTGAAGGGATTACACTACTTTTGACATATATTGTGCAGAATCATGTCCTAAACAACATATTTCAACAGCAGAAACCAGCTTGATGAAATTCAAAAGTTATTGCCACTCCTAATCAAAAACGCTCCAACTCGGTGAGATAAGCATTTTTTGACCCTATGGCTATATCTTTTAAACTTGTAGCTGGATTACACTGAATTTGACATATATTGTGCAGAATCATGTCCTAAACAACATATTTCAAAAGCAGAAACCAGCTTGATGAAATTCATGAGTTATTACCACTCCTAATTAAAAACGCTCCAACTCGGTGAGATAAGCATTTTTTGACCCTATGGCTATATCTTTTAAACTTGTAGCTGGATTACACTGAATTTGACATATATTGTGCAGAATCATGTCCTAAATAACATATTTCAATAGCAGAAACCAGCTTGATGAAATTCAAAAGTTATTTCCACTCCTAATCAAAAACGCTCCAACTCTGTGAGATAAGCACTTTTTGAACCTAGGGCTAAATCTTTTGAACCTGTGAAGGGATTACACTAGATTTGACATATATTGTGCAGAATCATGTCCTAAACAACATATTTCAATAGCAGAAACCAGCTTGATGAAATTCAAAAGTTATTGCCACTCCTAATCAAAAACGCTCCACTCGGTGAGATAAGCATTTTTTGACCCTATGGCTATATCTTTTAAACTTGTAGCTGGATTACACTGAATTTGACATATATTATGCAGAATCACGTCCTAAACAACATATTTCAAAAGCAGAAACCAGCTTGATGAAATTCATGAGTTATTACCACTCCTAATCAAAAACGCTCCAACTCGGTGAGATAAGCATTTTTTGACCCTATGGCTATATCTTTTAAACTTGTAGCTGGATTACACTGAATTTGACATATATTATGCAGAATCATGTCCTAAACAACATATTTCAATAGCAGAAACCATCTTGATGAAATTCAAAAGTTATTGCCACTCCTAATCACAAACGCTCCAACTCGGTGAGATAAGCATTTTTTGACCCTATGGCTATATCTTTTAAACTTGTAGCTGGATTACACTGAATTTGACATATATTGTGCAGAATCATGTCCTAAATAACATATTTCAATAGCAGAAACCAGCTTGATGAAATTCAAAAGTTATTTCCACTCCTAATCAAAAACGCTCCAACTCGGTGAGATAAGCACTTTTTGAACCTAGGGCTATATCTTTTGAACCTGTGAAGGGATTACACTAGATTTGATATATATTGTGCAAAATCATGTCCTAAACAACATATTTCAACAGCAGAAACCAGCTTGATGAAATTCAAAAGTTATTGCCACTCCTAATCACAAACGCTCCAACTCGGTGAGATAAGCACTTTTTGAACCTAGGGCTATATCTATTGAACCTGTGAAGGGATTACACTAGATTTGACATATATTGTGCAAAATCATGTCCTAAACAACATATTTCAACAGCAGAAACCAGCTTGATGAAATTCAAAATATATTGCCACTCCTAATCAAAAACGCTCCAACTCGGTGAGATAAGCACTATTTGACCCTATGGCTATATCTTTTAAACTTGTAACTGGATTACACTGAATTTGACATATATTGTGCAGAATCATGTCCTAAACAACATATTTAAATAGCAGAAACCAGCTTGATGAAATTCAAAAGTTATTGCCACTCCTAATCACAAACGCTCCAACTCGGTGAGATAAGCGTTTTTTGACCGTATGGCTATATCTTTTAAACTTGTAGCTGGATTACACTGAATTTGACATATATTGTGCAGAATCATGTCCTAAACAACATATATCAAAAGCAGAAACCAGCTTGATGAAATTCATGAGTTATTACCACTCCTAATTAAAAACGCTCCAACTCGGTGAGATAAGCATTTTTTGACCCTATGGCTATATCTTTTAAACTTGTAGCTGGATTACACTGAATTTGACATATATTGTGCAGAATCATGTCCTAAATAACATATTTCAATAGCAGAAACCAGCTTGATGAAATTCTAAAGTTATTTCCACTCCTAATCAAAAACGCTCCAACTCTGTGAGATAAGCACTTTTTGAACCTAGGGCTAAATCTTTTGAACCTGTGAAGGGATTACACTAGATTTGACATATATTGTGCAGAATCATGTCCTAAACAACATATTTCAATAGCAGAAACCAGCTTGATGAAATTCAAAAGTTATTGCCACTCCTAATCAAAAACGCTCCACTCGGTGAGATAAGCATTTTTTGACCCTATGGCTATATCTTTTAAACTTGTAGCTGGATTACACTGAATTTGAAATATATTATGCAAAATCACGTCCTAAACAACATATTTCAATAGCAGAAACCAGCTTGATGAAATTCAAAAGTTATTGCCACTCCTAATCAAAAATGCTCCAACTCGGGGAGATAAGCAATTTTTGACCCTATGGCTATATCTTTTAAACTTGTAGCTGGATTACACTGAATTTGACATATATTATGCAGAATCATGTCCTAAACAACATATTTCAATAGCAGAAACCAGCTTGATGAAATTCAAAAGTTATTGCCACTCCTAATCAAAAACGCTCCAACTCGGTGAGATAAGCACTTTTTGAACGAATGGCTATATCTTTTGAACCTGTGAAGGGATTACACTAGTTTTGACATATATTGTGCAGAATCATGTCCTAAACAACATATTTCAACAGCAGAAACCAGCTTGATGAAATGCAAAAGTTATTGCCACTCCTAATCAAAAACGCTCCAACTCGGTGAGAAAAGCACTTTTTGAACGAATGGCTATATCTTTTGAACCTGTGAAGGGATTACACTAGTTTTGACATATATTGTGCAGAATCATGTCCTAAACAACATATTTCAACAGCAGAAACCAGCTTGATGAAATTCAAAAGTTATTGCCACTCCTTAACAAAAACGCTCCAACTCGGTGAGATAAGCACTTTTTGACTCTAGGGCTATATCTTTTAAACTTGTAGCTGGATTACACTGAATTTGACATATATTGTGCAAAATCATGTCCTAAACAACATATTTCAACAGCAGAAACCAGCTTGATGAAATTCAAAAGTTATTGCCACTCCTAATCAAAAACGCTCCAACTTGGTGAGATAAGCATTTTTTGTCCTTATGGCTATATCTTTTAAACTTGTAGCTGGATTACACTGAATTTGACATATATTGTGCAGAATCATGTACTAAACAACATATTTCAATAGCAGAAACCAGCTTGATGAAATTAAAAAAGTTATTGCCACTCCTAATCAAAAACGCTCCAACTCGGTGAGATAAGCACTTTTTGAACGAATGGCTATATCTTTTGAACCTGTGAAGGGATTACACTAGTTTTGACATATATTGTGCAGAATCATGTCCTAAACAACATATTTCAACATCAGAAACCAGCTTGATGAAATTCAAAAGTTATTGCCACTCCTAATCAAAAACGCTCCAACTCGGTGAGATAAGCATTTTTTGACCCTATGGCTATATCTTTTAAACTTGTAGCTGGATTACACTGAATTTGACATATATTGTGCAGAATCATGTCCTAAACAACATATTTCAAAAGCAGAAACCAGCTTGATGAAATTCGTGAGTTATTACCACTCCTAATCAAAAACGCTCCAACTCGGTGAGATAAGCATTTTTTGACCCTATGGCTATATCTTTTAAACTTGTAGCTGGATTACACTGAATTTGACATATATTATGCAGAATCATGTCCTAAACAACATATTTCAACAGCAGAAACCAGCTTGATGAAATTCAAAAGTTATTGCCACTCCTAATCAAAAACGCTCCAACTCGGTGAGATAAGCAATTTTTGAACCTAGGGCTATATCTTTTGAACCTGTGAAGGGATTACACTAGATTTGACATATATTGTGCAGAATCATGTCCTAAACAACATATTTCAATAGCAGAAACCAGCTTGATGAAATTCAAAAGTTATTGCCACTCCTAATCAAAAACGCTCCACTCAGTGAGATAAGCATTTTTTGACCCTATGGCTATATCTTTTAAACTTGTAGCTGGATTACACTGAATTTGACATATATTATGCAGAATCATGTCCTAAACAACATATTTCAATAGCAGAAACCAGCTTGATGAAATTCAAAAGTTATTGCCACTCCTTAACAAAAACGCTCCAACTCGGTGAGATAAGCACTTTTTGACTCTAGGGCTATATCTTTTAAACTTGTAGCTGGATTACACTGAATTTGACATATATTGTGCAAAATCATGTCCTAAACAACATATTTCAACAGCAGAAACCAGCTTGATGAAATTCAAAAGTTATTGCCACTCCTAATCAAAAACGCTCCAACTTGGTGAGATAAGCATTTTTTGTCCTTATGGCTATATCTTTTAAACTTGTAGCTGGATTACACTGAATTTGACATATATTGTGCAGAATCATGTACTAAACAACATATTTCAATAGCAGAAACCAGCTTGATGAAATTAAAAAAGTTATTGCCACTCCTAATCAAAAACGCTCCAACTCGGTGAGATAAGCACTTTTTGAACGAATGGCTATATCTTTTGAACCTGTGAAGGGATTACACTAGTTTTGACATATATTGTGCAGAATCATGTCCTAAACAACATATTTCAACATCAGAAACCAGCTTGATGAAATTCAAAAGTTATTGCCACTCCTAATCAAAAACGCTCCAACTCGGTGAGATAAGCATTTTTTGACCCTATGGCTATATCTTTTAAACTTGTAGCTGGATTACACTGAATTTGACATATATTGTGCAGAATCATGTCCTAAACAACATATTTCAAAAGCAGAAACCAGCTTGATGAAATTCGTGAGTTATTACCACTCCTAATCAAAAACGCTCCAACTCGGTGAGATAAGCATTTTTTGACCCTATGGCTATATCTTTTAAACTTGTAGCTGGATTACACTGAATTTGACATATATTATGCAGAATCATGTCCTAAACAACATATTTCAACAGCAGAAACCAGCTTGATGAAATTCAAAAGTTATTGCCACTCCTAATCAAAAACGCTCCAACTCGGTGAGATAAGCAATTTTTGAACCTAGGGCTATATCTTTTGAACCTGTGAAGGGATTACACTAGATTTGACATATATTGTGCAGAATCATGTCCTAAACAACATATTTCAATAGCAGAAACCAGCTTGATGAAATTCAAAAGTTATTGCCACTCCTAATCAAAAACGCTCCACTCAGTGAGATAAGCATTTTTTGACCCTATGGCTATATCTTTTAAACTTGTAGCTGGATTACACTGAATTTGACATATATTATGCAGAATCACGTCCTAAACAACATATTTCAACAGCAGAAACCAGCTTGATGAAATTCAAAAGTTATTGCCACTCCTAATCAAAAACGCTCCACTCGGTGAGATAAGCAATTTTTGACCCTATGGCTATATCTTTTAAACTTGTAGCTGGATTACACTGAATTTGACATATATTATGCAGAATCATGTCCTAAACAACATATTTCAATAGCAGAAACCAGCTTGATGAAATTCAAAAGTTATTGCCACTCCTAATCAAAAATGCTCCAACTCGGGGAGATAAGCAATTTTTTACCGTATGGCTATATCTTTTAAACTTGTAGCTGGATTACACTGAATTTGACATTTATTATGCAGAATCATGTCCTAAACAACATATTTCAATAGCAGAAACCAGCTTGATGAAATTCAAAAGTTATTGCCACTCCTAATCAAAAATGCTCCAACTCGGGGAGATAAGCAATTTTTGACCCTATGGCTATATCTTTTAAACTTGTCGCTGGATTACACTGAATTTGACATATATTGTGCATAATCATGTCCTAAACAACATATTTCAATAGCAGAAACCAGCTTGATGAAATTCAAAAGTTATTGCCACTCCTAATCAAAAACGCTCCAACTCGGTGAGATAAGCACTTTTTGAACGAATGGCTATATCTTTTGAACCTGTGAAGGGATTACACTACTTTTGACATATATTGTGCAGAATCATGTCCTAAACAACATATTTCAACAGCAGAAACCAGCTTGATGAAATTCAAAAGTTATTGCCACTCCTAATCAAAAACGCTCCAACTCGGTGAGATAAGCACTTTTTGAACCTAGGGCTATATCTTTTGAACCTGTAAAGGGATTGCACTAGATTTGACATATATTGTGCATAATCATGTCCTAAACAACATATTTCAATAGCAGAAACCAGCTTGATGAAATTCAAAAGTTATTGCCACTCCTAATCAAAAACGCTCCAACTCGGTGAGATAAGCATTTTTTGACCCTATGGCTATATCTTTTAAACTTGTAGCTGGATTACACTGAATTTGACATATATTGTGCAGAATCATGTCCTAAACAACATATTTCAAAAGCAGAAACCAGCTTGATGAAATTCATGAGTTATTACCACTCCTAATCAAAAACGCTCCAACTCGGTGAGATAAGCATTTTTTGACCCTATGGCTATATCTTTTAAACTTGTAGCTGGATTACACTGAATTTGACATATATTATGCAGAATCATGTCCTAAACAACATATTTCAATAGCAGAAACCAGCTTGATGAAATTCAAAAGTTATTGCCACTCCTAATCAAAAACGCTCCAACTCGGTGAGATCAGCATTTTTTGACCCTATGGCTATATCTTTTAAACTTGTGGCTGGATTACACTGAATTTGACATATATTGTGCAGAATCATGTCCTAAATAACATATTTCAATAGCAGAAACCAGCTTGATGAAATTCAAAAGTTATTTCCACTCCTAATCAAAAACGCTCCAACTCGGTGAGATAAGCACTTTTTTAACCTAGGGCTATATCTTTTGAACCTGTGAAGGGATTACACTAGATTTGACATATATTGTGCAAAATCATGTCCTAAACAACATATTTCAACAGCAGAAACCAGCTTGATGAAATTCAAAAGTTATTGCCACTCCTAATCAAAAACGCTCCAACTCGGTGAGATAAGCACTTTTTGAACCTAGGGCTATATCTATTGAACCTGTGAAGGGATTACACTAGATTTGACATATATTGTGCAAAATCATGTCCTAAACAACATATTTCAACAGCAGAAACCAGCTTGATGAAATTCAAAAGTTATTGCCACTCCTAATCAAAAACGCTCCAACTCGGTGAGATAGCACTATTTGACCCTATGGCTATATCTTTTAAACTTGTAGCTGGATTACACTGAATTTGACATATATTGTGCAGAATCATGTCCTAAACAACATGTTTCAAAAGCAGAAACCAGCTTGATGAAATTCATGAGTTATTTCCACTCCTAATCAAAAACGCTCCAACTCGGTGAGATAAGCATTTTTTGACCCTATGGCTATATCTTTTAAACTTGTAGCTGGATTACACTGAATTTGACATATATTATGCAGAATCATGTCCTAAACAACATATTTCAATAGCAGAAACCAGCATGATGAAATTCAAAAGTTATTGCCACTCCTTAACAAAAACGCTCCAACTCGTTGAGATAAGCACTTTTTGACTCTCGGGCTATATATTTTAAACTTGTAGCTGGATTACACTGAATTTGACATATATTGTGCAAAATCATGTCCTAAACAACATATTTCAACAGCAGAAACCAGCTTGATGAAATTCAAAAGTTATTGCCACTCCTAATCAAAAACGCTCCAACTCGGTGAGATAAGCACTTTTTGACCCTAGGGCTATATCTTTTAAACCTGTGAAGGGATGACACTAGATTTGACATATATTGTGCAGAATCATGTCCTAAACAACATATTTCAACAGCAGAAACCAGCTTGATGAAATTCAAAAGTTATTTCCACTCCTAATCAAAAACGCTCCAACTCGGTGAGATAAGCACTTTTTGAACGAATGGCTATATCTTTTGAACCTGTGAAGGGATTACACTAGTTTTGACATATATTGTGCAGAATCATGTCCTAAACAACATATTTCAATAGCAGAAACCAGCTTGATGAAATTCAAAAGTTATGCCACTCCTAATCAAAAATGCTCCAACTCGGTGAGATAAGCATTTTTTTACCCTATGGCTATATCTTTTAAACTTGTGGCTGGATTACACTGAATTTGACATATATTATGCAGAATCATGTCCTAAATAACATATTTCAACAGCAGAAACCAGCTTGATGAAATTCAAAAGTTATTGCCACTCCTAATCAAAAACGCTCCAACTCGGTGAGATAAGCACTTTTTGAACATGGGGCTATATCTTTTGAACCTGTGAAGGGATTACACTAGATTTGACATATATTGTGCAGAATCATATCCTAAACAACATATTTCAATAGCAGAAACCAGCTTGATGAAATTCAAAAGTTATTGCCACTCCTAATCAAAAACGCTCCAACTCGGTGGGATAAGCACTTTTTGACCCTATGGCTATATCTTTTAAACTTGTAGCTGGATTACACTGAATTTGACATATATTGTGCAGAATCATGTCCTAAACAACATATTTCAAAAGCAGAAACCAGCTTGATGAAATTAATGAGTTATTACCACTCCTAATCAAAAACGCTCCAACTCGGTGAGATAAGCATTTTTTGACCCTATGGCTATATCTTTTAAACTTGTAGCTGGATTACACTGAATTTGACATATATTATGCAGAATCATGTCCTAAACAACATATTTCAATAGCAGAAACCAGCTTGATGAAATTCAAAAGTTATTGCCACTCCTAATCAAAAACGCTCCAACTCGGTGAGATAAGCATTTTTTGACCGTATGGCTATATCTTTTAAACTTGTAGCTGGATTACACTGAATTTGACATATATTGTGCAGAATCATGTCCTAAATAACATATTTCAACAGCAGAAACCAGCTTGATGAAATTCAAAAGTTATTGCCACTCCTAATCAAAAACGCTCCAACTCGGTGAGATAAGCACTTTTTGACTCTAGGGCTATATCTTTTAAACTTGTAGCTGGATTACACTGAATTTGACATATATTGTGCAAAATCATGTCCTAAACAACATATTTCAACAGCAGAAACCAGCTTGATGAAATTCAAAAGTTATTGCCACTCCTAATCAAAAACGCTCCAACTCGGTGAGATAAGCACTTTTTGACCCTAGGGCTATATCTTTTAAACCTGTGAAGGGATTACACTAGATTTGACATATATTGTGCAGAATCATGTCCTTCTTCTTCTTCTTCTTCTTCTTCCGGCTTTTCCCGTTAGGGGTCGCCACAGCGAGTCAACTTTCTCCATCTAACCCTATTCTCTGTATCTTCCTCTCTCACACCAGCTACTTTCATATCCTCTCTCACTACGTCCATAAATCTTCTCTTTGGTCTTCCTCGAGACCTCTTGCCTGGCAGCTCCAATTCCAGCATCCGTCTACCAATATATTCACTATCTCTTCTCTGTACATGACCGAACCATCTCAGTCTGGCTTCTCTGACCTTCTCCCCAAAACATCGAACATGTGCCGTCCCTCTGATAGATTCATTCCTGATCCTATCCATCCTGGTCACTCCCAAAGAGAACCTCAACATCTTCATCTCTGCAACCTCTAGTTCTGCCTGCGATCTTTTGGTCATTGTAACAGTTTCTAGTCCATACATCATCGCTGGTCTCACCACTGTCTTGTACACCTTTCCTTTTATTCTGGCCGATAGTCTTCTATCACATAGTACCCCTGACACTTTTCTCCACCCATTCCAACCTGCTTGGACCCGTCTCTTCACCTCTTTTCCGCACTCTCCGTTGCTCTGGACTGTTGACCCTAAGTACCTGAAATCCTCCAGCTTCTTGATCTCCATTCCCTGTAGCCTCACCGCTCCACCCGAGTTCCTCTCATTCACACACATATATTCTGTCTTGCTGCGACTAACTTTCATTCCTCTCCTTTCCAGAGCATACCTCCACCTCTCTAGATTTTCCTCTACCTGTTGTCTGCTCTCACTACAGATCACAATGTCATCCGCAAACATCATGGTCCATGGGGATTCCTGTCTAACCTCATCTGTCAGCCTATCCATCACCATTGCGAACAAGAAGGGGCTCAGTGCTGATCCCTGATGGAGTCCCACCTCCACTTTGAACTTCTCTGTTACCCCTACAGCACACCGTACCAGTGTCTCACAGCTAGCATACATGTCCTGCACCAGTCCAACATACTTCTCTGCCACTCCAGACTTCCTCATACAATACCAGAGCTCCTCTCTTGGCACCCTGTCATATGCTTTTTCTAGGTCTACAAAAACGCAGTGCAACTCCCTCTGGCCTTCTCTGTACTTTTCTATTAGCATTCTCAACGCAAATACTGCATCTGTAGTACTCTTCCTAGGCATGAAGCCATACTGCTGTTCACAAATGCTGACTTCTGCTCTCAGTCTAGTTTCCACTACTCTTTCCCATAACTTCATTGTATGGCTCATCAACTTTATCCCTCTGTAGTTGCCACAATTCTGCACATCCCCTTTATTCTTAAAAATAGGCACCATCACACTTTGTCTCCATTCTTCAGGCATCTTCTCACTCTCTAAGATCCTGTTGAATAATCTAGTCAGAAAATCTACCGCTGCCTCTCCTAGACACTTCCACACCTCCACAGGTATATCATCAGGACCAACTGCTTTTTCCACTCTTCATCCTCTTCAATGCCTTCCTCACTTCACTTTTACTAATTTTTGCTACTTTGTGGTCTACAATAGTCACCTCTTCTACCCTTGCCTCTCTTTCATTTTCCACATTCATCAGTTCTTCAAAGTACTCTTTCCATCTTCCCATCACTCTTCTAGCATCTGTCAATACATTTCCCTCTCTGTCCTTTATCACCCGGACCTGTTGTACATCCTTTGCATCTTTATCTCTCTGTTTCGCCAACCTGTATAGATCATTCTCACCCTCCTTACTATCCAACCGAGCATACAAGTCATCATAAGCCCTTTGTTTTGCCTTTGCTACCTCTATCTTTACCTTTCGCCGCACCTCCCTGAACTCCTGTCTGTTCTCTTCAGTCCTCTCAGTATCCCACTTCTTCTTCGCTAACCGCTTTCTCTGTATACACTCCTGCACTTCCTCATTCCACCACCAAGTCTCCTTATCTACTTTCCTTCCAGATGACACACCAAGTACTCTTTTACCTGTCTCCCTGATAACACTAGCTGTAGTTGTCCAATCATCTGGAAGCTCACCCTGACCACCCAGACCCTTTCTCAACTCCTCCCTGAAAACCATGCAACACTCCTCCCTTTTCAGCTTCCACCATTTTGTCCTCTGCTCTGCCTTTGTCCTCTTCATCTTCCTTGTCACCAGAGTCATCCTACAAACCACCATCCTATGCTGTCTGGCTACACTCTCACCTACAACTACTTTGCAGTCACTAATCTCTTTCAGGTTACCTCGTCTATACAAGATGTAGTCTACCTGCGTGCTCCTACCTCCGCTCTTATAAGTTACCCTATGTTCCTGTTTTTTCTGGAAAAAGGTGTTCACTACAGCCATTTCCATCCTTTTTGCAAAATCTACCACCATCTGTCCCCTCTGCATTCCTATCCTGGATACCAAATCTGCCCATCACTTCTTCATCCCCTCTATTGCCTTCACCAACATGTCCATTGAAGTCTGCACCAATGACCACTCTCTCATTTCTGGGAATATTCTGCATCACTTCATCTAACTCATTCCAGAACTTCTCCTTCTCTTCAGATTCACATCACACCTGCGGGGCATAGCCACTAACAACACTGAGCATCACACCTTCGATTTCCAGTTTCAGACTCATAAGTCTATCTGACATTCTTTTCACCTCTAGGACGTTCCTAACAAACTCCTCCTTCAAGATAACTCCTACTCCATTTCTCTTCTTGTCAGTACCATAATAGTACAGCTTAAAGCCTGCTCCTAAGCTTCTAGCCTTACTACCTTTCCACCTGGTCTCCTGGACACACAGTATATCCACCTTCCTTCTCTGCATCATGTCGACCAGCTCTCTACCTTTTCCTGTCATAGTCCCAACATTCAAAGTCCCTACTCTCAGTCCCAGACTCTTTCCCTTCCTCCTCTCTCTCTGCTTCCGAACACGCACTCCTCCTCTTCTTCTTGTTCTTGTTCTTCGACCCACAGTAGCCCAATTTCCATTAGTACCCTGTAGGTCATCAGTACCAATGGCGGTCGTTGTTAACCCGGTCCGCGACCGATCCGGTATGGTATAGTTTTGGTTGTCTCGCATATTTGGTTTTGGCAAAAGTTTTACGCCGGATGCCCTTCCTGACGCAACCCTCTGCATTTATCCGGGCTTGGGACCGGCACAGGGAGACACTGCTCCGTGCCCCCCCAAGGCAGGCTTGGAGAGGCACGGGCCAGTGCCGCCCTGAGGCTGCATTTGCAGAATCATGTCCTAAACAACATATTTCAATAGCAGAAACCAGCTTGATGAAATTCAAAAGTTATTGCCACTCCTAATCAAAAACGCTCCACTCGGTGAGATAAGCATTTTTTGACCCTATGGCTATATCTTTTAAACTTGTAGCTGGATTACACTGAATTTGACATATATTATGCAGAATCACGTCCTAAACAACATATTTCAATAGCAGAAACCAGCTTGATGAAATTCAAAAGTTATTGCCACTCCTAATCAAAAATGCTCCAACTCGGGGAGATAAGCAATTTTTGACCCTATGGCTATATATTTTAAACTTGTAGCTGGATTACACTGAATTTGACATATATTATGCAAAATCATGTCCTAAACAACATATTTCAATAGCAGAAACCAGCTTGATGAAATTCAAAAGTTATTGCCACTCCTAATCAAAAACGCTCCAACTCGGTAGGATAAGCATTTTTTGACCCTATGGCTATATCTTTTAAACTTGTAGCTGGATTACACTGAATTTGACATATATTATGCAGAATCATGTCCTAAACAACATATTTCAATAGCAGAAACCAGCTTGATGAAATACAAAAGTTATTGCCACTCCTAATCAAAAATGCTCCAACTCGGGGAGATAAGCAATTTTTGACCCTATGGCTATATCTTTTAAACTTGTAGCTGGATTACACTGAATTTGACATATATTATGCAAAATCATGTCCTAAACAACATATTTCAATAGCAGAAAACAGCTTGATGAAATTCAAAAGTTATTGCCACTCCTAATCAAAAACGCTCCAACTCGGTAGGATAAGCATTTTTTGACCCTATGGCTATATCTTTTAAACTTGTAGCTGGATTACACTGAATTTGACATATATTATGCAGAATCATGTCCTAAACAACATATTTCAATAGCAGAAACCAGCTTGATGAAATACAAAAGTTATTGCCACTCCTAATCATAAACGCTCCAACTCGGTGAGATAAGCACTTTTTGAACGAAAGCCTATATCTTTTGAACCTGTGAAGGGATTACACTAGTTTTGACATATATTGTGCAGAATCATGTCCTAAACAACATATTTCAACAGCAGAAACCAGCTTGATGAAATTCATGAGTTATTACCACTCCTAATCAAAAACGCTCCAACTCGGTGAGATAAGCATTTTTTGACCCTATGGCTATATCTTTTAAACTTGTAGCTGGATTACACTGAATTTGACATATATTGTGCAGAATCATGTCCTAAACAACATATTTCAACAGCAGAAACCAGCTTGATGAAATTCATGAGTTATTGCCACTCCTAATCAAAAACGCTCCAACTCGGTGAGATAAGCATTTTTTGACCCTATGGCTATATCTTTTAAACTTGTAGCTGGATTACACTGAATTTGACATATATTATGCAAAATCATGTCCTAAACAACATATTTCAATAGCAGAAACCAGCTTGATGAAATTCAAAAGTTATTGCCACTCCTAATCAAAAATGCTCCAACTAGGGGAGATAAGCAATTTTTGACCCTATGGCTATATCTTTTAAACTTGTAGCTGGATTACACTGAATTTGACATACATTGTGCAGAATCATGTCCTAAACAACATATTTCAATATCAGAAACCAGCTTGATGAAATTCAAAAGTTATTGCCACTCCTAATCAAAAACGCTCCAACTCGGTGAGATAAGCATTTTTTGACCCTATGGCTATATCTTTTAAACTTGTAGCTGGATTACACTGAATTTGACATACATTGTGCAGAATCATGTCCTAAATAACATATTTCAATATCAGAAACCAGCTTGATGAAATTCAAAAGTTATTTCCACTCCTAATCAAAAACGCTCCAACTCGGTGAGAAAAGCACTTTTTGAACCTAGGGCTATATCTTTTGAACCTGTGAAGGGATTACACTAGATTTGACATATATTGTGCAAAATCATGTCCTAAACAACATATTTCAACAACAGAAACCAGCTTGATAAAATTCAAAAGTTATTGCCACTCCTAATCAAAAACGCTCCAACTCGGTGAGATAAGCACTTTTTGAACCTAGGGCTATATCTTTTGAACCTGTGAAGGGATTACACTAGATTTGACATATATTGTGCAAAATCATGTCCTAAACAACATATTTCAACAGCAGAAACCAGCTTGATGAAATCCATGAGTTATTTCCACTCCTAATCAAAAACGCTCCAACTCGATGAGATAAGCATTATTTGACCCTATGGCTATATCTTTTAAACTTGTAGCTGGATTACACTGAATTTGACATATATTATGCAGAATCATGTCCTAAACAACATATTTCAATAGCAGAAACCAGCTTGATGAAATTCAAAAGTTATTGCCACTCCTAATCAAAAACGCTCCAACTCGGTGAGATAAGCACTTTTTGAATGAATGGCTATATCTTTTGAACCTATGAAGGGATTACAGTAGATTTGACATACATTGTGCAGAATCATGTCCTAAACAACATATTTAAACAGCAGAAACCAGCTTGATGAAATTCAAAAGGTAATTGCCACTCCTAATCAAAAATGCTCCAACTCGGGGAGATAAGCAATTTTTGACCCTATGGCTATATCTTTTAAACTTGTAGCTGGATTACACTGAATTTGACATATATTATGCAAAATCATGTCCTAAACAACATATTTCAATAGCAGAAACCAGCTTGATGAAATTCAAAAGTTATTGCCACTCCTAATCAAAAACGCTCCAACTCGGTAGGATAAGCATTTTTTGACCCTATGGCTATATCTTTTAAACTTGTAGCTGGATTACACTGAATTTGACATATATTATGCAGAATCATGTCCTAAACAACATATTTCAATAGCAGAAACCAGCTTGATGAAATACAAAAGTTATTGCCACTCCTAATCAAAAACGCTCCAACTCGGTGAGATAAGCACTTTTTGAACGAAAGCCTATATCTTTTGAACCTGTGAAGGGATTACACTAGTTTTGACATATATTGTGCAGAATCATGTCCTAAACAACATATTTCAACAGCAGAAACCAGCTTGATGAAATTGAAAAGTTATTGCCACTCCTAATCAAAAACGCTCCAACTCGGTGAGATAAGCATTTTTTGACCCTATGGCTATATCTTTTAAACTTGTAGCTGGATTACACTGAATTTGACATATATTGTGCAGAATCATGTCCTAAACAACATATTTCAACAGCAGAAACCAGCTTGATGAAATTCATGAGTTATTGCCACTCCTAATCAAAAACGCTCCAACTCGGTGAGATAAGCATTTTTTGACCCTATGGCTATATCTTTTAAACTTGTAGCTGGATTACACTGAATTTGACATATATTATGCAAAATCATGTCCTAAACAACATATTTCAATAGCAGAAACCAGCTTGATGAAATTCAAAAGTTATTGCCACTCCTAATCAAAAACGCTCCAACTCGGTGAGATAAGCACTTTTTGACCCTATGGCTATATCTTTTAAACTTGTAGCTGGATTACACTGAATTTGACATACATTGTGCAGAATCATGTCCTAAACAACATATTTCAATATCAGAAACCAGCTTGATGAAATTAAAAGTTATTTCCACTCCTAATCAAAAACGCTCCAACTCGGTGAGATAAGCACTTTTTGAACCTAGGGCTATATCTTTTGAACCTGTGAAGGGATTACACTAGATTTGGCATTTATTGTGCAAAATCATGTCCTAAACAACATATTTCAACAACAGAAACCAGCTTGATAAAATTCAAAAGTTATTGCCACTCCTAATCAAAAACGCTCCAACTCGGTGAGATAAGCACTTTTTGAACCTAGGGCTATATCTTTTGAACCTGTGAAGGGATTACACTAGATTTGACATATATTGTGCAAAATCATGTCCTAAACAACATATTTCAACAGCAGAAACCAGCTTGATGAAATTCAAAAGTTATTGCCACTCCTAATCAAAAACGCTCCAACTCGGTGAGATAAGCACTATTTGACCCTATGGCTATATCTTTTAAACTTGTAGCTGGATTACACTGAATTTGACATATATTGTGCAGAATCATGTCCTAAACAACATATTTCAAAAGCAAAAACCAGCTTGATGAAATTCATGAGTTATTTCCACTCCTAATCAAAAACGCTCCAACTCGGTGAGATAAGCATTATTTGACCCTATGGCTATATCTTTTAAACTTGTAGCTGGATTACACTGAATTTGACATATATTATGCAGAATCATGTCCTAAACAACATATTTCAATAGCAGAAACCAGCTTGATGAAATTCAAAAGTTATTGCCACTTCTAATCAAAAAAGCTCCAACTCGGTGAGATAAGCACTTTTTGAATGAATGGCTATATCTTTTGAACCTATGAAGGGATTACACTAGATTTGACATACATTGTGCAGAATCATGTCCTAAACAACATATTTCAACAGCAGAAACCAGCTTGATGAAATTCAAAAGATATTGCCACTCCTAATCAAAAACGGTCCAACTCGGTGAGATAAGCACTTTTTGAACCTATGGCTATATCTTTTAAACTTGTAGCTGGATTACACTGAATTTGACATACATTGTGTAGAATCATGTCCTAAATAACATATTTCAATAGCAGAAACCAGCTTGATGAAATTCAAAAGTTATTTCCACTCCTAATCAAAAACGCTCCAACTCGGTGAGATAAGCACTTTTTGAACCTAGGGCTATATCTTTTGAACCTGTGAAGGGATTACACTAGATTTGACATATATTGTGCAAAATCATTTCCTAAACAACATATTTCAACAGCAGAAACCAGCTTGATGAAATTCAAAAGTTATTGCCACTCCTAATCAAAAACGCTCCAACTCGGTGAGATAAGCACTTTTTGAACCTA
Source organism: Fistularia commersonii (assembly GCF_037954325.1). Taxonomy (NCBI): domain Eukaryota; kingdom Metazoa; phylum Chordata; class Actinopteri; order Syngnathiformes; family Fistulariidae; genus Fistularia; species Fistularia commersonii. The sequence goes on from NW_028234036.1 coordinate 349,519, forward strand.
GGGCTATATCTTTTGAACCTGTGAAGGATTACACTAGATTTGACATATATTGTGCAAAATCATGTCCTAAACAACATATTTCAACAGCAGAAACCAGCTTGATGAAATTCAAAAGTTATTGCCACTCCTATTCAAAAACGCTCCAACTCGGTGATATAGCACTATTTGACCCTTTGGCTATATCTTTTAAACTTGTAGCTGGATTACACTGAATTTGACATATATTATGCAGAATCACGTCCTAAACAACATATTTCAATAGCAGAAACCAGCTTGATGAAATTCAAAAGTTATTGCCACTCCTAATCAAAAATGCTCCAACTCGGGGAGATAAGCAATTTTTGACCCTATGGCTATATCTTTTAAACTTGTAGCTGGATTACACTGAATTTGACATATATTATGCAGAATCATGTCCTAAACAACATATTTCAATAGCAGAAACCAGCTTGATGAAATTCAAAAGTTATTGCCACTCCTAATCAAAAATGCTCCAACTCGGGGAGATAAGCAATTTTTGACCCTATGGCTATATCTTTTAAACTTGTAGCTGGATTACACTGAATTTGACATATATTATGCAGAATCATGTCCTAAACAACATATTTCAATAGCAGAAACCAGCTTGATG